>NC_142389.1:480000-780000 GCF_059441005.1 Hippichthys cyanospilos | reverse complement strand
CAAAAAACCATATGGTCCAGCATTAGTGATTGTCAAGACCCTGGGCAGCAACAAACACAGTTGTTGTTGGGTTTTTTCAAATCAAGAGGTTTTTTTGCCACCTGCTTCCCACTGCTCATATTTCACGTGATATCTTTAATATTGAATTGCACGCGGTCAAATGCTTGACAGCAGCCTTGGCGTGGATTACAGGATGCGGCGGCTTTTATTGTGAAGACGCGCGTGTCAGGCCCACACCCGGGCCACCTGCTTCCTGTGGCCGATCGCGGAGCAGCAGGCGCACGGGCGAGCCCCCCTTTCTCAGTGCTGACTCAGTGCCTTAGCAGCAGTCGTGCCCATCCCTGACAAGGAGCAAGCCGCAGCAGCATCCTCCGCCCAGAACCGCACAAATGGCCAAAACCGCGATTGGTGAGTCTTCGCATATTCCTTCCTTTCCGAATATTGTCACCGTACGCACTGCGTGGATATTTGAGGATGCTGGGGAGGGATGCGGCGACACCCTTTGCACAAAAGGATGCTGGTGGATGATTGCCTGGGAATATTGCGCAAGGCATCCCGAATTTCCCCATGTCTATTTTATTTTATTTTTTTTAACGTTTTCTATTTCGCACGCCACACCTTTTGTCTCCCAATCAATACATGTCAGGAGTCAGCCACCGTACCCATTTTAATCAATCGGTCCAACAAATCTAGATGATCCATTTCTGTGTCTTTTTTTTTCTTTCTTTTTGCCTTATAAAGGGCGTTGCAGCAATGCCACCTGAGTCACGGCGGCGCCGCATAATGCAGAGCCAGCGACCCCACCCAACATCACCCGTGGCCCCCCCTGCACCCTCCCCACTCAGCCATCCTCATTTGCAAATCTTTCATCTATTTTCTGCATTTCTATTGTGCAGGCGGGCACACATGGGTGCCATATTTTTCTTTCTTTTTTTTGGCAGAATAGCAAAAAAAAAAAAAAAGCCATGAAATCCATGAGGAATGTGCAAAAAGACGATAAGCTTGTGTTAGCGTTAGCAACAGTGCGATTCATTTTGAAAGCGTGTGATCGGCTCTTGTTAGCGTTCTGCTTGAGGAGGCGCTTGATGGATGGGGGGTGCGCGCAGACAGGCAGCGAAGAGGGGGGGCGCCGGCATCCCTGAGCGTTTATATATTTATTTGTCGCCGCCCTCGTCTTGGCCGACGGGAGAAGGCTGGCTATTCGACATTCTATATCATGTGAGAACTCATCCAGTGTGTTCACTGATACCATGTACTTATACCACTGCAACGTTTGATACAAAAAAAAGCACGAGTATCGACATCTTGAAATAGAGCCAGATATTGGCCCGATACCGATACTACCAATCGATACTTGCCCATCCTTCATCATCAACTTTTAACGTTCAAAATATTTGTGGAATAGCAAGTGGTGCGACCTATCTCACAAATGAGACGCACACCACCTCCAACAACGGAATGTAGACGAGCAAAAGGTGCTTTGATCTCTTACTGTGCAGTACTCTAGATCTGCACAGATATCACATTCTAAAAGGGTGCATCCATCTCCCCAAAATCCAAAGGGATGCCAGATTACAGTGGTGCGTATAAATCACGCACCCCTTCTATATCATCGTTGGTATCTCTACACATTGTAGAATAGAAAGTGGTGCACATCCCAAAGCAATGGGTCCATCTCAACAATAAAATGCGAACGCCCTTTTTGGACTACAAAATGGGACTTGTAAACTACGCACCACCTTCCAGACTAGCAAGTGCTGCGTATAAACCACACAGCCCTTCAATATCAAGAAAGATTTGGAAGATAGAAATTGATGAATCTGTGTTTCCTTGGCATCCTGACACAATGTAGACTAGAAAGCGGTGCGCACCCCCATAACAATGACTTCAAAATGTGTGATGTGACGTACTTACAATTTACAACAACCCTCCAACAGAAATGATTTACTATAATGTGGCCCTTGATAAAAAAAAAAAAAAGTTTGACACCCCCATCTCTGACCACCCCAAAATGTATTTGCCGTATAAACAGCTGTTCAGGTTAACGGCAGTTACAAAACACTAATATATAAACAATAGCCAAGTGCTTTGCTGATAAATTCAATCATTTTTAAGAAAGTCATTGTGCCCCTCGCATACTGTTATATTTGCGTATGTGACCCTTGGGAAAAAAAAAAAATGGACACCCCTGGTCAAGGATCATCCATGTCCATTTCAGTGAGATACAATCGAAAAAAAAGCAGAAAAATGCGTCGACTTCAACCGAACTGCAGACCTGATTTCGGCTCCTCTCGTGATGATTTTCGGGGGGGTTGGTCATCGGCTGAATTCCCGCGGAGCGATCGGCTCCTATATCACAATTGCCTTTTCCATATTTTGTCTCCAGCGGGGGGGCGTGCAACCTAAAACCCAATGAGTGCATTTTATCCAGCCGGCCATGCGACCGTCAAAACAAAAGAAACGCTCGTTAAAACACAATCCAAACATTCAAGCCATAAATCTTTACCATATAGAATAATAAACCTTCTTTTTGTGGTACTTTTTCCACACACGTTCACGCGGCCCTTGAAGAAAATGATCCAAAAGACAAATATTGGACACTTTAACCGACATATAAATCTCAAATTGAAATGGGCTAATATGCTAGTGCATAGGTGTCCAATCTATGGCCCGCGGGCGGCCCGACGTCCATATTTTTGCGGCCTATACGAAAAAAAAACATTTTAATTTTGTTTTATAAAAGTAATAGTGGCGTAGCAGTTTAACCAACTACTTTATCCAGAGTAATTGCGTGTGCTATTTATTTTTTTCTTGTTCGATAAGTTTAAGTAAAGAAAACAAGTAAATATTGCGGCCTTTCGTCTTTTTAGCTCTCGTCACCAGAGGAAAAAGTTTCAATTTCCCCGCGCCCATGTCTCACTCAAACAATCACGCAGCCTAATGACGTCTTGAGTATGCAATCGCCCCCTGGTGGTTGGATGAACACTTTTTTTCAACCTGGCTTCGGCAGGTGCAGCAAAGCTCTCATGTGCCAAATGAAACAAAAGCTCGGCTTATCAAAAAAAGGCATCAAATAAAACAAGATTCATGATTATGCATAAGCCAGTTTGAAAAAAATGATCATTAAAAAAACGGTGTGGCGTGCAATGAATAAAAAATGCGGTGAATTCAAAGTGGAAGATGCCGCCGGCAGCGACAAAATGACACCAATAAAGACAAGCGGCCACCCGAGGCATTTGTTTTATTATTTTTTTCCTCGGGGGGGAGGGGGGCGTGATGATGAGCAACATCAAAGTGTTCCCGTGGCGGCAAAAGTGGGTTAATGAAATTCCGTCCGTCACGCTTTTGTCTCGGCAGCTTACAAGGAGAAGATGAAGGAGATTTCTGTCTTCTCGCTCATCTGCTCCTGTCTGTACCCCGACAGCCGCAACAACACCCTGGGCGACTTTGAAGGTAACCTGGACGCTGTTAGCGTGACCCAAAATTGGAAAAGAAAAAAAAAACAAGTAAAAACGTACATAAATTCCACACAACTTTTTTTCTGTGTAGTCAAGAAATTGATCATTTTATATATAAATATATAAAAGACTTGCGGCGGGATTTTGCAGAGCTGGACATCAAGCCCATCAACAAGCGGGCGTCGGGCCAGGCCTTCGAAATCCTCCTGAAGCCCACGTCGCCCGTGTCGGACGCCGCCCACTGCGTCACCTCGCCCCCCAAGAGGGACATCTCCCTGGACGACATCCAGAAGAAGCTGGAGGCCGCCGAGGACCGCAGGAGGGTAAGCGCTTTCCCGTCCGTTCGCAACCTGTCGGCCAGGTCGGAGACACCATTTAAAAAAAAAAAAAGAGAGAGAGAAGCTGAGCCCAGGACCAAACATGAGCACTCAGAATTCATGACTTGAATGGCTTTTTGGCTCATAGCTTCGCATTTTTGCATTAGGTGCTGGCTAGCGGCTCCTAGCTTAGCATTGTGCATTCTGTGCCCTCTAGCATGGCTCCTAAATTAGCCTGTTTGCACTATGCATTCTGTGCTGGCTAGTATGGCTCCGAGCTTAGCATTTCTACATTCAGTGCTGGCTAGCGTGGCTCCAAGCTGAGCATTTTGCATTCTATGCCCTCTAGCATGGCTCCAAAATGAGCCTGTTTGCATCACGTGCTGGCTAACGGCTCCTAGTTTAGCATTTTTGCATTCAGTTCTGGCTAGCACGGCTCACAGCTTAGTGTTTTTGCATACTGTGCTAGCTAGCAGAACTTAGCTTAGCATTTTTTTGCATTCAGCGCTAGCTGACACGTGCATTCTGTGCTGTTTAGCATGGCTGTGCCTTCTGTGCTATCTAGCGTGGCTCCTGGCATTAGGTTTTTTGCATTCTGTGCTGGCTAGCGGTTCCTAGCTTGGTATTTGTATGTTCTGTGCTAGCTAGCCTGCTTCCTGCTTCCTGCTTCCGTTTTTGCCTTCTGTGCTGGCTAGCATAGCTAGCTTTGCGTTTTCTGTGTCTTGCATCAGTCCCAGGAGGCGCAGGTGCTGCGGGCACTGGCGGAGAAGCGCGAGCACGAGCGCGACGTGCTCCTGAAGGCCATGGAGGAGAACAGCAACTTCAGCCGCATGGCCGAGGAGAAGCTGCAGTTCAAGATGGAGCAGATCCAGGAGAACCGCCAGGCCTACCTCCACGCGCTCATGGAGCGCCTGCAACAGAGGGTGAGCACCTGTTATGTTGTTGACTTCTTCACGAGAATATGTTTCATGCGCCTCCAATAATCAGGATAAGATTGTGCATAGGCAATATCAATGAACTCTACGAGTTATCTCGTTATTTCATCACGGGAAGGGTTAGGCTGAACACTGAATGTGTTGAGCGGCAAAATCTACTCCTTTCTTTCCATCTCAAGGGACAGCCATTTTGGTTGTTACCTGGACTCCAAGAAACTGCGTCAGTGTGAGGCAAAATGGCCGCCTCCAGAGCTAGATTACAAGGAAAAAAACAATTTTTTTTGCTGCTTGATTCATATTCCAAAAACAATATTATTCTGAATGCCATGTTGCTGTGAACTCCAGACTATAAACCATTACTTTTTTCTCACGCTTTGAACCCCGCGGCCTATAGTACAGTGCAGCCTATCTATGTGTGTGTTTTTTTTTTTTAACTATCCACCAGAGGGTAGTCTCTCAACAAACAATACAATATTGATTTTGCATCGCAATTTTTCTCGATTTATTGATAATTCGATAAACTTTCCGAAAGTACGTTGTTTGAGCGCATTTTAATCATACGACAGCTAACTGGATTTGACAGCTTGACGGCGGCTAAAATGTTTTGTCGCCCGGCTTTGACGAATGGACTTTGACGCTGCTGAGGAAGCCAGCGCGGGAAAGCTTTTGGACTAATATGCGCCGACTCTCTCCCCTCAGGAGAAACACGCTCAGGAGGTGCGCAGGAACAAGGAGTTGAGAGAAGAGGTGACAGCGTGAGGAGGTCCCGCTAAGCCCCGCCCCCTTTCTCCTCCCCTGGGTCCCGGTGTCCTGTCAAGCTGAAGTTCTCTCCCGTATCTTCCTTTTTTCAACCACACAGCATCCCTGGCAGTGGCAAGCACACATGGGTGCTTTTTTTTTTTTTTTTTTTTTGGAAGGGGGGTGTGTCATCAATCTTCTTGATAATAAATCAAAATCAGCCACTCTTCCGATAGCCGGAAAGTGTATGTAAATACTTTTTTTTCTTACATCCAGTCCAAAAAGTACCGATTACAGTCCAACATCCTTTATGATCTTTATTTTTGTTGCTGAGCTAAAATGGCATCCCGAATCTCTTTGTTCAGTCACGCGTTTAGCATAGCACACAGCTAATTAGCGTTTAGCAACGCAGCAGACGACAACAAACCCGGAAGCCCCGCCCCCCTTCGCATCTTCTGTCACCCACTTTTTAGCAGAGGAGCAACGTCAGAGGTTGAACCCCATTGGTTGGTGCCGTGTCATGTGACTCTTTCCATTCGTGCGCGTGTGTGTGAATCGCTCTCTTTCTGCATTACTGTACATCTTTGTCAAGCAAGCTGTGGTTAATAAAGATTTGGGGTTCAATGAACAACATGGCCTTTTTCGAGTGATCATATTATGAATCATGAGAAATTTATGCATGTTTACACTGTTTACTGCACGATACATCAAGAAAAAGGGACAAATAAATATTGTTGGAATGGCATTTTTACTTCTCAAAAAGTGCTGAAAATCCAACTTATTGCAGTACCGCATTTAGCCACTTGATAGCGGCAAAAATACTTCAAACCGACTCATAACTTTGTGTAAGTGGTATTTTCAGTATCGCAAAATAACTCGGGACAGTTGATGTAATTAGTATTTTTTGCACAGTGCGCAATAAAATATGAACAATATTAGTCAGATGATTAAAGTTGAATTTTTCCGTTTCATAAAGTATCTGAAGGACTAGCTTATTGCAGTACAATGTTTAGCCACCGGATGGCGACAAAACTATTTACAACGATTTGTCGTTATTGTATAATACATAAAGACGAATATAAATTTCAAACGACTAAATTTGCATTTTCCCTTTTCATAAAACAGTATCTGAATGACATTAATTTACTGCAGTATCAAATTTAGCCACTCGATGGCGACAAGTCAGGCTTTCAAAATGGCATCTGATTACAAGATGACGTCAGACAGACGACAACAAACAAGTGATGTGTAATACAAGTGACATGAAGCTAATAATGAAGATCACATTAAGAGCGGTTTGAGTTGAAAGTGTGTTTTTCGTAATCCACTTTGATTAGCGCTTCATCATAGTGCGTAAATCGATAAACAAGACAAGCTAGTCAGTTGATGGTGCAGGTGTACCTAATGAATCGGCTGCTCCCATCTCTACGACTCGTTCCCACGCCGTGCTGTGGGGGTGCGCTTGGTGCGCCGCCAGGATATCCCCTCCTTGTTTAATGGCTTCCTGTGTGTCAAACCCACGACAACAACAACAACAAATACACTCATCACGCAGAGATGAATTCATCACAACGCCGTTTATTAAAAGGAAGTCGTTATGACGTACCGGCAACAGCGATGGTGCGCCCTGCCAGGGGGTGTGTGAGAAAACGGCTCTTTGATGTCTTGCTTTAATTTGCTGGTTAGGGAGGGGGTGCGCCACTGCACGGATATTAAAGGGGGGCGTGGGATGAAAGGTTTTGAGCGACTCAGGTGCTTCAACAGAGGTGGTTTATTTTGAGGTAACTTTTGAAACAGGGGTGCGCAAACTACCACCGGTGTGCCCCAAAGGGTAGACAAGACTCAAAATGTGATAGCGGTGTCATATAGTGATATTATTTTGACATTTGATTGTTAGAGTGAGGGGGGGTGCACCATTGTCGAGATATTAAAGGGGGGGGGGGTGAAAGGTTTTGCAAGATGCAGGTGATTCATCAGTTGGTTTATTTTGAGATAACTTTCAAAACAGAGGTGCGCACACTACCACCAGGTAAACAAGATTCAAAATGTGGTAGCGGTGTGGTGTAATAACTTTGTTTTGACGTTTTGATTGTGTAAGGGAGGGGGTGCGCCAGTGTCACAATGTTGAAGGAGATGCACATCTTTTAAAAGTTGCTCTAAAAGTCATGCCCCGGACATGTTTGTATCTTGACCAGGCCTGGACTGGAAACAAGCAGATCAGAATTTCGTGTAGGAAGACAAAGGGGGTGCGCCCCGGCCGCCGTTGGCTTCACTTCTGTCGCTTGTGGCTTTGGTCAAACCAAACACCCGCTTTGTCTTATTCCAGCCCATAAAGCTGTCTGTAAAGACGCGGGGCCGCCCCTGCCCCACCCCCCACACTGGGCTGTTTTAGCGCAAAACAAAGCGCATAGGGGTTCGGGGGGGGGGGTGTTTACGGCACGTTTGTGACACGGGAAACTTGACGGATGACCGCTTGACCGTCTGGAAAAGTCACTCCAGGAGAAACTTCTTGAAAAGAAGACGAAAAGCCGCAGAGCTGATGCGACACAGTAAGTCACCGTGGTTGCGCACCCCTTCTACTCGATGTCACACAAGAATCGTCTTTTGCATAGAAAAACCAGATATAGTCTTGTAGAGCCCAGCTCATCGTGAGTCCTTTTTTTTTCCCGGGTGGGGAACAGAACGGGTAGGGGACGACGACTTACGAGGACGGGTGATGGGGAGAGGCTCCGAATGACGCCGGGGGGTGACGGGGGGCCGCCAAGGACAGGTAGAGGGAACGGTAGAGCGGACCGGGGAGCATATCTTCAATATACTGGAGACGTCGATCTCGGTCGAGTCCCGCTCAGGACGAGTCTTTTTCAAAAAGCTCCGATCTCCAACCCCCAAGGTCTGTAAGCTTTGCCCGCCGCCGGGACCGTCGGGGTCGGGGGGCTGAGGGCGGCGGCGGGGGAGAAGAGCGGGAAGGCCCCCAAGGGGAAGGGGAACGCCGAGAGGAGATGCTTGCTCGCCGACGAGGACGCCAGAGCGGGGCGCAGGAGGGCGCCGAGCGCGCCGGGGGCCGAGCGTTCCGAGGGGGGGGGCCCGCCGCCTGCCGGCCGGGTCCGCGTCGCCCGCGGGGGACGCCGAAGCCGAGGAGGACGACGAGCGGGGGCTGCCGCTCGCGCTGCGCGGCGAGCCGGCCGCCAGAAGGGGGTGGGGCACCCGGGCCACGCGGACCGAACCCCAGGCCGCCAGGTGGCCCGAGTGGGCCTCGCGCTGGCCGGCGTAGTTGTTGAGGTGCGACACCAGGCGGATCCTCAAGGGGTCGCCGTTGTCCAGACCCTCCACCGCGCTCAGGTAGCGCGCCGTCTCGGCCAGGCACTCCCGGAACCCCAGGCCGCGGTAATCCATGGCCAGGGCGTGGGCGTCGAAAAAGCCTGAAGGGGGAGGAGCTTCCATTAGTCCTTCAGGCAGGAGCCAGGGCTGGCGTGCCGTCGGGTGGGGGGGGGGGGGTTATCACATCTGTTCTTCGGTCTTAATACTTACAATATGAAGTACTTATTCATCTTTTTATTTTTCTTCGTGTTTGGCTGCCAAAGGATCTAAAAAAGGCTGGCATGAAATCAACCGTTTTTTTTTTACGGCTACAGTATAAGCCACGACTTTTTTCTCACGATTTGAGCCCTGCGGCTTACTGCGTGCCAGGGCTTATCCGTGACAAAAATGTATATATTCATTTATTTTTGCTGCTACGGCTTATAGTCAGAAAATACGGTCATCAATTACTTTAAGTAATTCCGTACAATAGTTTTTTACTTTTTCTACTTTTTTTACTCGTCTGATTAAGTAGTGAATTACCTAATTACTTTAGTACCTAAAGAATTACCTGAAGTAACTGATTATTCTAGCTTTTAGTTATGGAAAGTAATTTGTTATTTTGGCACTGAATTACAACCGATCAAACAGGTAATAAAGTACTTGATTAATATTTAAATACCTTCTGTAGTTTTTCATGAAAAAAAAAGTAATTAATAACTGGGACTAAAAAAAAGTTTGGGATTGAGTGAGGTGATTTTTTTTTTTTGGGTGGGCGCTTAAACATAGCACAAGCGTACCTTTGCCCCCCGCGGCGTGGAGCATCTTCAGGTGGTCCACGGTCATCTGCAAAATCTCCGCTTTCTCCAACTTGGCCGAACCCTGAATCAGCCCTCAATCAATCCATTGCGATCGACCCATCGATGGAGAGATTTTAAAAGCCCCTACACACACCTGTTTCTCGAAGGCGCTGGGCACCAAGCGGCGAAGTTCGCTCAGGCTGTTGTTGATTCTGTCGCGCCGACGTTTCTCGATGATCTAACAGAGGTACACCGTTTGAATCTTTGGTTTTTTTTTGGGGGGGTGTGTGTGTGAAAGCTCTTAATCGGACTCACTCCTCGGCGCCGCTTCCTGGCCTGCACCTGAATGGAAGCGCTCGGAGACGCCAAGATGACGGGCGAGCCGACATTCCTGAAAAGTCAGCATGTTGGATGTAAACTTTATGTACCGCTGGTATCAGTTACTTTAGGCGCTAAAAGTACCAACATAATCAATTGCGTTAGGTCCTCAAAAACTGAGGCAATAAATGACTCTGGGTACTTTAACAATTCATTACTTTAGGTACTCGTATACTAAAATAATCTATTTAGGTACTCATATACTAAAATCCTCCATTTATTTAGGTACTCAAGTACTGAAGCAACTTTAGGTACTCAAATAATGACGCAATTAATCACCCTGGGAACTCAAACACTAAAATAATCAATACGTTTAGGGTACTCAAGTACAGAAGCATGAATAAGTTTAGGTGCAAAGTAGCATCGACACGTATTCCCGAGTGAAAGCAAAAAAAAAAAAAAGGTTCACCGGCTGTCTCGGGCGTCCTCCCTCTCCGCCCGGACGGCTCGGTCCGGCTCGCTGTCGGACGAGCTCAGATCGCGGCTCCTCTTCATGGTCGTCGCGGGAAAAAGTTCCGCCGGCGTAATCCTCTGCGTGTGGCTGCCTCCGCGTTCCCACGGTGTCATTTGAAGGCGAGGGGGACGGGAAGGCGCCGGAGGGCGGGGCCGTCCCCGGAGGCGGCCAATGGGCGGCCGCGCGGGGGGAAACAAGGATCTTTACACACACACATTTATATATATATATATATATATATATATATATATATATATATATATATATATATATATATATACACACACACACACGCAAACATAAGACATGTCTGTGGCGGTGACGCATCTTCGCGAAAATCTAGGATCTTTGCGAGAAGATTTGACACCGGGCCCCCTTTCCCCATGTGCGTGCACGTCCCGGCGGCGGCGACGGCGGTTGGCCGGCTGTCAGCACGCGTTGGGCCGTGGGAAAGTTCCCCCGGGCCGCCGCCGATAACCAATCAGAGGCCGGCGGGCCGTCTCCTCCGGCGCTGCTCTGAATGGAGCAATTGGTCGGCGGGGCGACGGGCGGTCTGCGAGCCAGCGTGTGAACGTGTAATCTAATACACACACACACACACACACACACACACACAGGCAGGCAGGCGGCCAGCCAGCCAGCGGAGACGGGAGCGCGAAAGCGGCGGCCGGAGGAAGCCCCCCGCCTCCTCCCCCCAATGCTATGACGCTCGCTTGTTTGACAGCCCCATTGCGGTGTTTGTACACAAGAGGGGGTCTCGCGTTACCGCATGGGGGCTCCCCTTCGCATTACGTAATCCTGTCCACTTCATCGGGTACGACCTCGGCCACCTACGTGATGTTATCTCGGACTTATCCGAACAAGTCTGTCATTGAAAATTGTCAAGTCAAGAGGTCTACTTTTAACATGGCTTCAAATCTCATCATGATGACTTAACATCTCATCAGGATGACTTAAAAATCTCTTCATAACAACTAAATCTTGACAAAAACCTTAAATCTTAGCGTAACCTAAAATCTCATGAAGATGACATTAAAACTGGTCATGACAGCTTTAAATCTCATCGTGATGACTTTAAATCTCATCTCGACGACTTTTAATCTCATCATGAATCAGGATGACTTCATCTCTTTATGCGACTCATTCTCTCCATAACTACATCTCCAAGCAAGAACTTTAAATCTCACCGTGACTTAAAATCTCATGATGATGATGTTAAATCTGGTCATGACAATTTACAATCTCATCACAACAGTTTTAACTCTCATGATGACTGGAAATCTCATCCGGATGACTTGAAATCTCTCCATGTGACCAAATCTCTTTAAAACAACTAAATCTTATCATGATAACATTAGATCTTGCCATGATGACTTTAAATCCGGTCATGACGACTTAATATCATGACTAAATAGACTATCTTTCTTTTTTTGTTTGCTAGGTATTATGCCTTTGCACAAATGACTAAAATGGTGACATTCAAATCAAAACGAGACTAAAACATTGCTTCTTGAAACTTTTTTGTGTGTCTTCTCCCGGTGGCCATGACAATCGAAATTGGGGGGGGGTTGAAAAGTGTGAAAAAGACGGAGGTGCTAAAAGCTAATGCAATGGGAGTCTTTTGTCACAATAAACACAGGTGTGCATCCACATGGGTGAGAGGGACGGGTGGGGGGGGGGGGGGGGGGTAGTTACGGAATGGGGGGGGTGAAGTTGCGTTGAGCTCATTTGTTGTATTTCGAGTTGAGCCAGAGTTCCCACGCTGTTATTTTCTGCCCCTCCACTCTTTGTTCTGGCGTCTCATCACATGTTGTGATTAGTCGGGCCGGCCTTTCAGGGGCCGCCCTTTGAAGGTGAGGGACGCCCCCCCCCCACCCCCACCTCCCGCCAGTCCCCGTCTGCAAATCAGGCCACCAGGCCGAATGGCACTCTAAACAATGGCGGTTTGGGTGACGCTCGCGCGTCTGGATCTAATCTTGGGTGTCTTTTTTTTTTTTTTTAGCGCATTTCAAGGCTAACACATGAAGGCCTTCTATTGTCAAGGCCTGCCGAGCGCACATTTCGCCAGACGCAAATTTCACGGAAAAGCCTTGCAACAAAACAGCTTCCAACGCAACAAATTATTTTCACTCGTTGACTAAAAACACTTTCCATCTTGCGGGGACAAAATGGCTCCCGTTGAGTTTGACAACATGAAAAAAGCGCTATTGTAATGTAATATAATGTAATATGATATCATATGATATAATCAAGGGAATACACCACCTTGATTGTCGTAGTTTTGTTTGTTTAGCGTTGGACTTCCTAGCAAAAAAGCGGCGCGCTTTGGACTTTGCGAGCCGACGACTGACGCTCAGGAAGTGGCCGCGATCTTAAAAAACGGGCAATGCTGATTGAAAGGTCTGAGCCGCAGGAAGCGCCGCGTCCGGCACTTCATTGGTGCGACCCGTTTCGCTGGCGGCATGTTGCTGTTTATTTAGTCATTATTTTATTTATTTTATTGCTTGGAAATTTATATCAGCTGTAACAGAGGCTGGGAAGAAGAAAATGATTTTGAACTCATTCAATCCCAAAGACGTGTTTATACGTCGCCCAGCATTCAATGTGCACTATCAAAGCGCTGAAGCAATATATACACATATAAATATATATATACATATATAATATTGTAATACATTACACTAGTCAGCAGTAAATATTTTTTTTGTCATAGCTTTAGCTGAACCGAAAATAAAAACTATATAAATAAGTACATGGCATTGAACGTCTGGACACTTAAACATAAAAATACATCTTATAATGTTAATGAAACTTTATGCCTGAAAAAAACAAACATTTTCCCCATCTCTATTGAGGTTAGTTTTGGAAAATTCTTGAAAAAAAAATCAAGATCTTTTTTTTTTTTGCATTATCGCAAAAGAAAAAAAAAGATTCAAAGAAACGTCAAAAGCAGAGCATTTTGATCCCGGGTGTCGACCGAGCGACCAAAACGCTTTGAAGCGGCAATCGGTTCGCTGATGCTAGCGCGCTAATGCTAAGGTGACGGCGGTGTCTGCAGGCACATGTCGATTGGCCCCCAAACAACCCGCGCGGGCTGCTTATTGTTACCCAAATTGGCGGAACCTTCTCCTGCTCCCCGAGACTGCCCTAGGAAGTGCGGCTTATCGCACTCGTGTGAGTGTGTGCGTGTGTGCGCGCGAGACTTGCATTGTCCTTTGTAAGCATGGGTGGCGATGGGGTCGGACACCATGTCATTGTTAACCCGCGTCGCTTCCCCTGTTAGCGGGTGGCCTAACGTTTCCACATGCACGCACACACGCATGCACGTGTGCACACGCACGCACGCACGCACACACACACACACGCACACACACACACGTGTTTGAATCGAAACGCACACAAGCGTTTGAATCGAGGAAGTGGCCACGTTGACCAAGTTTGTTCCGATCTTTGTATGTATATTAGGACGCACGTTTTTTTCGACATTTATTCAAATGTTTTTTAAATTGATATTCACGGTATTCAAGATAAAAAAGGACATACATTGTTAGCCGTAGCGAATGGCAGTTTTACGCTGGCTCGTTCCACGGTGCGTATCGTTGATGGAAAAGTGTGGGGGAAGACGACAGAAAAAATGAGTGCAAAGAACTGGTGTGTGTCGCTTGTGGACGAGCCGGCATATCTATAAATAATACGAACGCATCAAAAACTGTAACTAATACCTATTAGAAGGGCCGACATCACGGGTTGGGATGTATCTCGTTGGAGCCTTGTTAGAGCTCGCGCCGGTGTCACATGATTAACAATATCGGAATTTTCTTTCATAACTAGAGCCCGCATTTCTTCCGAAGAGGTGTTTCGTGAGCTGATTTTTTCGTTCGCTCATCTAGCTGGAAAAGCATAACGTTGGCACATCTCAATAATGAGACCGTACTGACGTTTGGACGAACGTTTGGCGCGTTAGCAGACTTAACCGTCGTCCAGTCCGGAAAAACAATGCAATAGTTGACGTGCCCCGTTTATGGCTGCTTTGCATGCTGTCTGCTTCTCCTAAGCCCATTTCAAGGAAGAAGGCGCAGACCTCGTGAGGACCCTGCGTGCCTTTTGGAATTTTTTTTTTTTTGTCTCTCTCTTTCCAAAGCTTAAAAGCGTCTCCTAGCGCTTTATTCCCCCTGTCCCCCGCCTCATCCCTCTTTCCCGTTTCTCTCCCGAGGCTTTGCGCAGACGTTTCCCAACAATCGCGACTATTAGCGGAGGCTTGTGATGTCTGATCCCGCCCGGCCGCGTCCCCCCCGTCCCCCCGTCCGTGGGGGCCCGTTGCGGAAAAGGCGGGTCGGCAAAAAGAAAAAAAAAAAATCCCGTCTGATTCCGATTCGTGTGCGACAACGAGGACGCGTCAAACCGCATTTGGCGTCTTTTGAAACGACATGTGCGCCCCAGATGGACGAACGTATCCACGCAAACAATTCCCTACGATAAAGGTGGGGTGTCAAGAACACGCACACGCACGCACGAACATACACGCACAGGTGGAACGTCCAGATTTTTTGAAAACAACATAAACATGCACGCCTTTTGTCTCCTCAAGGATAAGGAGACAAGAACAAAGCCATACATGCACTTTTTGCGCCCGTGAGCGTAAAAAGACAAGAATGCACGCACACACATGGGATTTCCCCATGTGTCTCCACAAACATAAATAACAGGACCACGCATAGGCGGTGTGTCAAACATTTGTGTCCACAAGTGTAGCTAGACAAAAGCACAACCACACATTTGACAGGTCGGCAAGTGTCCCCACATGCGCGTAAAGACAAGAATGCACGCACATTCACACAAATTTCCCGATGTGTCTCCACACACATAAAAAACAAGAACACACATAGGCGTCTCAACGGTGGTGTGATTGTACCCATAAGCACAAGAAGACAAGAACACAGACTATATATTGACTTTACGCCCACAAAGACAAGAATCCACACAGGCATGCATGTACACACGTGTGGGACGTCCACACATGAAAAAACATGTCAACGCTAAAGGTGGCCTGTCAAGCGTTTGTCCCCGCAAGGATGCAAAGACAGCATCACACACCAACTGTGCCCGCAAGGACAGCAAAACAAGATACGCACACACTCGTGAGAAAAATTGGGGGAGGTGGGACGCCGCATATGTGTGTGCGCATGGGACGGCTACTGGCGGCCATCGACACAGCTGTCTGCTACACACACACACACACACACACACACACACACTCGTAGTACAGTGTGCATCTGTGAGAGATCCCCCCCACGCCCGATTCCCATGGAAGGAAAACAAAGAGCAACGCACACACGCATCAGCTGACCACAGATGACAAAGCATGCGCACGCACGCACACACACACACGCACGCACGCACACACACATTTTTGCTTCTTAAAACCCCGCCATGGAAGACATTCAAAGCCACTCGATGTGATGGATTGCGATCGGGTTATCGTCCAATTTGATTTCACTCCAATTCCTCCCTGCCTTAGCCCGCAAGGCGAAAGCTACGCATGATGGGATTTGTAGTTCGAGAAAGCCTTGGACGATTCGCTTCGCGTACGATCAAACGCGACAATTTCAATGAAATCCACCATCGTTTGCTCGGTTACGCGGCGATAAGATGCGCAAGGCTTTTATGAGCATGAGGTTTTTATCGTCATCGTAATCGTAGGACTTAGCGTGGCTTTAATAAGCGCCGGCTTTTACGGGAACGCTTCGCTTACTTTTCGCCCGCTACGACGCCGCTAGCCGACATGTGCGAGCGCGGCCGCCTTTCATGCTCCTCGCCCCGCGTTTGAAGTCGCGGCGAATGACGGCAAGTCACGTGACATTCCCACCACAAAGCCGTTGACGCGACGCGCCCGCCGACCGCACATACTTGCTTTGTTGGCGCGGGGGAAGCGTCGCGACGCGCGCGCGCGCTCGCCGATGCGTGCTTGCCGCGAGGCGGGACAATTGCGCAACACGCGCACTGCCGCGCCACGTGCGTCTGGCGGAACGGCGGCGCAGGGACGTCAGCGGGAAACAGACACAACAATTGCAAATTGATTAGGTAATTAATTACTTAAGTACATAACTATAGAAATGAATTGCTTAATTTAGTAGGAGCGATTTTTAGAGCCTGCTTTACCCAAAGGGGAAAAAAAGGGATCTTGGGATTGAATGTGTGCACCCTTAAAAAGTGGGGGTTCTCTTAAGTTAGCTATTTGTGAGATTAGCATTAGGGTGGAGAAAGAAAATGGTTGCACGTGTAGCCTTTTAGCTGATTGACAGGTCAAGATCCGGCAGTGGCTCACCCGCCACTTCCTGTCTGTCGGGCTCCCAGGACCCTCGCATAGGGCAACCCCGGCCACCCCCCCTGTTTGTTTGTTTTTTTTTCGCGAACCTCGATGGGTTGGGGTCTGGGTGACTCGGGCTTGTCCTCCGGGGCTTGTTCTCCTGGTCTATAGACAGGATGGCTTTGGGGAGGGGGGGGGCTTCGGGACCCCCAAAGCCTGCATGCGAGCTTCCTTTGTGGGGGACAAAGCAAAGGCCGCTGAGGAGAATGGGAACTTCCAGACCCAGTAGCTCAGCTAGCACGCTAACCGCTAAGCAAGCCCGCCTTCGGTCTTGTTTTTCACACGCTCAAAAAACTCCCGAAAGACAGAACGCGATCGGTTTCCATTAAGCGGTCTAGTCGGCTTTAATTTGTGGCGGGACGGACCTTACGTACGCGGTCGTGTTGCGTCTGGGTCGTATTGCAAAACTGACAAACGACAAACAATCCGTAAACAATCCGAGTTTTCAGCTAAAATGAAGAAATGGTCGCCAACCGGTATTGTACGGCATAGAAACTAGAAATGTTGCAACCATTGCTGATAAGTTGTCAATAAAAAGAAACTAAACATTCAACGTTAGCCTAACGTTAGGTACCGTTGTCGCTAAATAAGGGCTTTACTTCCAAATATAAAGGAACTGCTTATTCTAGTATTTAATGACCAAACGTTATTGATTACGTCTGAAATTGCCGGTCATTTTTCGACACTCCTTTACCCAAATTTGACATTTCAAATCAAGAAATACGTAAATAGGTACATGGGATCGAACGTCCGGATGCTTAAAAAAAACCCTAACGAATAAACACGTCTTAGGGATGGATGGAGTTCTGTGACCGTGACAAGCTTGCTGCTACGTTGCGGATAACAAGCGAAGAAACGAGCCCCGCCTTTCCATACGTCGACAAGATAAGGTCTTAAACCAGGACAAGAGGGAAGTACGCCATCTATTTTCAAGGGTGTGGGAAAGTTTGGGGGGGATCGGGCCCCTTTGATTCCTTGTGTTTTTTTCCCGTCGAGCCGGACTTTGCCCGTGTATTTCTTTTTGTGTTCCCGCCAAGCGGCGCCGCGGAAATCCCCGCGGCCGGCCGCCGTCGGCGCGGCGCACTTTCGCAGCTATTTCTGTGCGAGGCTTTTTTGGGGCGCTGAGAAAAGAGCGGGCCCCCGGAGAGCCGCGGGTGCCCTGGGAGAGGTCCGCCAGGGAGGAAATCAGACGGGCGGCGGGTGGGCGGGGCCCAAATTTTCCTTTGAATTCTTGCGGCTTACATTTTCCTATCAGCGGCTCCGAAATTCCCGCGAGGTGAAAGTTTGAAAGACGCAACATTGCGCTCTGCGTCGTAGGAAAAAATACAACATAATACAACTAACTCTTAATTCCCGTCTTGTAAAACAGTAATAAAAATAATATATTCTCATCAAATTCGCCTTTTTATGGAGGCTACTGCAGGCTAAATACAAAATCCGATTTAAAGGCAACGCCGCTCGTAATGTAAATGCATGCATCTGCTTTGCCAAATAGAAACCGTATGAAGAGTCTGCATCCTAAATGCAAAGCATTTGCGCCATTTTTTTAAACAAGGCTGCAGGACACCTTGAAACCAACAAGGCTGTTTGTTTTTTTTAATCTATAAGCAGGACGTGTTTGACTTTTCAACGGCCACCCTCCAAACACACACCTACACGCCGGCGCAAAATCGTCCCATTTAAACAAACAGGAGGCCTCACAAGGCCATTCGAGCTTACGCACAAACACACACGCGCGCACACCTACGCGCGTATGTTTGGTTATTGTGGCGTCACACTGGCACACACATGCGCAGCGGAATTCCCCCTGGTGGCCTCTCCCGTTTCAGCGCAAGCGAGCGCGCCATTGTCCGCCACGCAGCACACAGGACAGGCCTTGTGTGTGTGTGTGTGTGTGTGTGTGAGACAACCGTGCCCGCAACCTTTGACCTGTGACAGCATGGGAAAGTGGGTGTATTCAGCTGTGAGGACGCAGAGTTAGTGTTCGCACACACCATCATAATCATTTAGCGTCACTTTCCATAAAAATAAACACACTCACACGACCATTACGGTGATGTCATACTGTCGTCAAGTTGAAACGCGTTTTCAGCATCAGATGTCAATCAGGAAAGGAAGTAGGCCATGTTTCAAAAGGGTTTCAGCGAATGTCTTTCGGTGCTTTCGGCGCCGCGACAGGAAGAATGCATTTTTCATTTTACTTTTCAGATTGAGAGCAAATGAATTGCAAGTTGAGGCAACTTATTGCAAACCATGCTTTCAGTGCAGTAACTGCAAGAGTCCATTTTTCAGAGCAAATGAATCGGAGCTTTTATTTTGTGAAGTTTTATGGGCTTGCCCATTGACATTGGTGACGTCAAAGACAGAAATCAAACACTCCGAGAGATACGACGCCATTTTCTTCAATCGGACGCAGATGGCATATCACTCTGTCTTAATGATTATTTTTTTACACCCAACGCTGCGCAATAGATAAGAGTGCCACGTTGTCTACGTAATGATTAACGCGCTAGATATTGTGATTCGCGTATTGATTTAGCCCCGGTCCCGCCGAGACGCGTGTAGTGTACAGACAGCGCAGACCGCCCTGGTGGTGCGGGGGACTTTTGAAGACATATTTCTCACAGTCCCCCGGCCGGCGCAGGAATGTCAGGCATCCCGTCTGCCTCCCGCGCGCGTCACGCGCGGGCGTTCCCGCCGGCCGGCGGTCACGCGGCGCCCGCCGGCCGTTACGGCGGCACGGGGCGCCCGCTGCTCTTTGAACGGACGCGGCGTGGAAATGGGAGCCGCCCGCCTATTTGATGTTTCGCGTCATCGGCGCTGATGGATAGCGAGTCGCTCATTAGCCGTCGGGCCTCGGGCTGACTGATCAAAGCGGGGAGGGGAGGCGAGGGGAGGGGAGGCGAGGGGAGGGGAGGCGAGGGGAGGGGCCGGATAAGATAAACCGGACCCAAAATAGGGACTTCCGAAATGTGCTGCGTCTACACCCTGGGGGTACGCATTTGATATTAAAAAGGCCCGCTGCCCAAAACGCACGCAGTAACGACAAGCACTTGTTTTGAATTGGCGCACCCCTCCTTGCCAACACATATCCCCCAAAACACAAACCAGAACAAAATATAGAACACAAGCACAACCGACAAGCATTCCGGCGATATTTCTCATAAGAAAGCCACCCGCAGGAGGGCGCGCACCCGCCTTTTTGACCCGCGCACCCCCGCTCAGCCAACTCCGTCCGTCCCACACCGTAGCGTCTTTGTTTGTCCCCCCAAGGCCGACCAATATCGCGCCAGCTGGACGATAAACACGCCTACACATTTGCATACGCAGACACCCGATAGCCGAGGCGCGCCCACGCACCGCTGCGTGCTCATACGTAGGTACGCACGCGCACAAATTTACACACGCCTGTGTGCTCGTGCTCCCGTTTTCCCACCGAGCAGGAGATGCTGGGAAAGTCTTAAGTTGTCCCTAATTGATTCTGCCGGATGAAAACACACACACACACACACACACACACACAGGCTGACAGGTGCAGACACGCAAACACAAAAACATACACTCAATAACACACGCAGGCAGCTGCACAGGAACACGCGCAGGAACGCCGACATCCAACACACACACGGAAAAGAACGCTTCACAACACAGGCAGCGTTTTTACAACACAAAGAAAAAAAAAAAGCACAAGACTAACTAAAGACAGGTCCTTAAATACAAAAGACACAAAAAACACACAACCTACACAAGCAGATGCCTGTAAAACAAAAAACGGACACATACTTACACACTACACACAATAACAAAAAATACACAAGCAGATGGTAAGAAACACAAAAACATTTGCACATCAATTCGCAACACGCATGCACACAGAAAAAACTGGAATATACAAATACGCACACAATTTGGCAAACAACAACACACAAACATACAAGCAGATGCAAAGACACAAATTACCACATGCGTTCACAAAAACAAAACCATTAAAACAACACAATAGACTCAAGCAGTTTTACACATACAAATACACGCAAAAAACACACAAACAAAATACATACACACGAACGCCCTCGAAAGAAAAACACGCACGCACTTACAAATTCCCAAATAATAATCCACATACATTCAATCGCACACAAACTGACAAAAACACACAATCACACATACCAACAAAACACACAAGCAGAAACACACGCATGCAAACCTTGAGACGCACTCATGCTGAAGACACTCAAACACACACACACACAATTTGACAAAAAATAAACAATCACAAATACACACAACAAGCAGATACTTATAAACACAAAATTACATGTAAGCACACACAAAAAAACCAATGACACGCAAGCAGATACGTCTAAACACAAAAACACACACATGCGCAAACCTAGAGAAACACACACACACACACACAGCGCATGACAGTGTCAGCCTTAAAGCATGCGTGCGCGTGTGAGTGGTCGCCACTGCTGTATTGACGCGGTAAAGCGATCCGAAGGGGAAACACACACACGCACCAGAGGGAGAGGAGCGTCACTCGCACGGAGATTGGGTTACGGCACAATTCCAGCCAAGCCGTGGGAACGCCACCTTCTCTCCGCACGCACGCACGCACGCGTTGTCACTTTGTTACACACGCACACATGTTCTTGTGACGGATGCTTACAAACAGCAGAAAAACTGACAGACACGTACAATTTCAAAAAGCAACAATTCCGACATTTCTATGCGATCGGAGCTTGACGGTCGAGATTTGGTGTACAAAAATAACCAACATTTGGACCACATAAAAGCATTACAATTACAGTTTTTGAGATGCATTTTGGTAGGATTTCTGACGTTGATTTTCCTGCCTTTTTTGCAACGTCCTATTGGGTGGCGCTCAAACTATGTCAGCAGACAGAAAAATCTTTGTTGAATTGTTTTTCACCTCAAGCCGGTAGGTGGCGGTAGAGAGCAGTTAATGGCTACGTCGTGGAGCGTCGTCGTCATAGGCTACAAAGACGCGCCAAAACCATCGTCAATTTTTTGTGTCGGTTAAATGAACTTACGTATGTATGGATAGCGCTGGTGCCACGCAACGATTTCGGTGATGGAATCGCTGCCAAAAATAATCGCTGTTTGTCAAAATGCCAATTCCGTAAAGCGCACACACACAGAAAAGCAGAAACGCACTCTCGCACACAGGGCACGACAAATCCAAACAGAGTAATACACACGCATAGATGATAACCACAATTCTCAACAGCCCGTACACCAGCAGGGCTGGAAAAAAGTTCAGTCCTAGTCGATTGGCTGTTTCCAGCGGGAGAAAAACGTGCAGGTGGCGCCACCTGCTGGCATGTGACGTACGTGTGACACAAGACGGTGGCCGGCAGGGGGCAGCGTTCACACTTTTTTCCCCCGACCCACACAATTTTACCGTTCACTAGCTAAATCCCAGTGCGCCATAATAATCACCATGTGGTGGCTAATGAAAGTAGCATTGATGTTTAAACCTTTAAGAAGAGAATTCAAATACAACCAGCGCTGCAACAGAATAGAACTCAGGCTATTTTGTACGCTCAGCAAAAAAAAAACAAAAGACTAGTCACTAGTGCATGACTTCAACTCATAGAGCCACAAATGAAAATGGTAAGAATTAAAGCCTTGCAGACAATTTGTGGTGTATGCGATAAGTGGCTAAATATCGCATTCGGTGCCATTTCTTTAGTTATTTTTTTTTTAAGAATGGTGAAGACGCAAGAAAAAAAAAAAGATCCTCCCAAAAATGAGCGCAATATCAAAGTTTTATTCTTAAAATGTAGTACAGAGAGGAACAGTAGTACAATTTATTTATTTCAAACAGAGAGAAGAGAAACAAACCAGGAGAATGTTAAGTTCCATCTTTGAAAAGTTCTGGTAAAAACGTAAAAAGAGTAACCTGAATTTTTGCTTTTTTTGTGTGTTCGGAGGGCACCGAGTCTTGCATCGCTGTCAGAGAGCAAAGAAGTTGAAAAATACAACTTTTTTTGTTTTTTTTTGTCTTTTCCCATCTTCTTAAAAGCGTAAAAAAATACAGCCGGGAAGTGAGGATGGATGGGTGATGGTGCGCGTGGACGAGGGCAAATAACAATGTGTAGTGTGGTGCTAGTTTGATTTTTGTTTTGCTTATTGTTGTCCATACAAGAAATACAGCAATAAAATAATGAGTAGAAAAATCAGTAGGATGGCGCGAATCATTAAAATAAAAAAAAAAAGTGACAGACAAGCGGCACACAGCAAAAGCGGAAGGGAGGGACTTAAATAATATTTGTTTCTCATATATATATATATATATATTCATATCTTATAGACTCTCCAGGTATACATATATATTTGTAGGCCCTACCCACAGTGATTTTTGAAAGTGACACGAGGAGGGAGATGAGGTGTCCCGTACAAACTGCATATGAACACACATACTATATATGTATATATATTTGTGTTTCTATATAACCTGCCGCCCCACACGCGCTATTCAAAAACATGTGCTGAACTAATGGGAGGGGCAATCAGAAAAAAGGGGGCGGGGCAATCCGAAAAAAAAGGGGAGGGGTAAAGTGAATGGTCGCACAAACATGTGGCCCGGCTCCTCCCGTACACAAACAACAATTAATAACAATAACCATAATCATTTTGGTTGGACAAAATAGAACAGTCTTGATTGCATTTTTTTGGAGTCAATATATATATATTAAATAACAGAAAAAGAGTTCAAAACCAAAAGAAGAGAAGGTTCCATTCAGACCCGCATTTCGGGGGGGAAAAATGAAACGAAAAGAACTATCACAAAAAGTAAGTGCATGTCTATGATGGCGCCATAGAGCTTCACTCATTTTTTGTCTTGTAGAAACAAAAGTGTGTCTTTTTTTTTTTTTTAAACTATCCGGCAGCCCAAATTAAATGAAAATCAAACTCCCTGCACCCCTAAAAACAAAACAAAAATAAAAACGCTTTGGACGTCACATTACCATTAACTGATTCCCCACACGCTAAATATATATATATATATATATATATATATATATATATACACACACATAGTGTGTGTGTACCAAACGAAACAAAAGAGACGTCCTCTTTAGGTCCTCGTAACGCACGGAAAAGTACTGCCGGTAGCTACATGGAAAAAGAAATAACCCAGGCGTTAAAATCAAAACAAAAAATGGCAAAGATTACCTGATAGTCCACAGGAGCCCCTTTTACCCCGGCATTTTCCCGCCTCTTTTCTCCATGACCCGGCAATTTTCCCACCTTGAGAGCTTGTATCAGATCCGTAACAGAAGTCGTGGCATTTTGCGCGCCGCCAAAGCGTCAAATTTCAACTCGCGTCAGCGGAACAGGATGCCCCGTACGAACTCTAATGCGAGATCCAGTTTTTTTTTTTTAACGCTCACATCATAAGAATTAAAGCCGCACTCTAGGTCCAATATTTCAGTGCGCATCTCTTTTCGCAGACTTGCCACGAAAAAAAGGCTGGTGTTGTCGGTAGTCAAGGTTTCGATCACGGGAAACGAAAGGAATTGAAGCCACGCCGTAGGTCCTAACTACTAAAAGGTATTCCGCCACGCCTGGGGATATGAAATTCAGCAGCCCCACCTATTTTGGCCAGGTTGCTGTGTGAAAGAGGCTAGCGTTGATAGAGGTCAAGTTTTTCAAGTGGAGAGACTATGAATTAAAGCCGCGCTGTAGGTCCAGTATTCCGCAATCTCGGGACGGGGGTGCGAAGTTTAAAAGTTGAAAATGAAAGCCGGGTCCGGTCTTTTAGGACACAGCCACCCGGCGTGAAGTTCAACACCCGACACCCCTCAGCCGATTTTGCAAAACGTCAGTGTGAAAGAGGCGAGCGTTGGCCGAGGTAGAGCTGTTGACAAAAACGGTAGACGTGTCGGTCATATTCCGTGGCGCCGCCGGCGTGGTTTTTGTTTTGTGAATCTTACGAGAAAGAGGCTTGTTGGAATCAACGTCGATGATGTGGTGACGACAGAAATCGTACAAATTAAAGCTACGCTGTAACCTCCAGGTCTTTGCCACAAAGCTGCCTGCAGATAAAGGTAAGCGCGGGAACGATTAAAACACACTTATGGAGGAAAGGCGAAGGCGGCTAAATTTCACATCTTCTGTTACGGATGCGATTTTGCAACGAGAAGTAAAGCCCGGATTCACTGGGTTTGGCATGAAAGGCAGAAGCGGGCAAATGCCGGGTCTTGGTTTTCTTTTTTGGGCGGGATCTCTGCGTGAAAGAGGCTTTAGTGTTGTAGAGAGGAGGTGAAGCGTCAGTTGAACAATTGAAGCTTATTTTTTTTTTCTTTCATGACAACAGACATCATAAGAATTAAAGCCTCGCTTATTTTGTAGGTCCAGTATTCTGCGACAAAGCATTACAGCACCAAACGTCGCCATTTGGCAAAAAAAAAAAACAAACAGAACAAACGATTCAAGCTTTAAGTGAAGGTCAAATGCTTTTTTTTTTTAAAGTGTTAGCGTGACGCGGCGATTGGTATAAAGCTAGCTAGAACTCCCCCTCCCTTGCGCTTTACTTCTTAGACTTTTAAATAATTTTTCTTAAAACTCTAAAACAAAATAAAAAGAAATAAAGGTGTCTTGTCTTTGAAGCGTATTCAGTAGTTTGTCCTGCTCCATCTTGGTGTGCGGTCTGTTTGGCATGGCGTCCGTCGTCACAGCCCTCGTTATCTTTTTTTTTTTTTTGTTTTTTTTTAAATTAATATATCATATAAATATGGCTGCAATTACATTAAAGTCACCAAACAGATTTTTTGGTTCCAAGATTTGCGCAGGGAAACAAAAAAAGGAAAGGAAACGGAATAATATAGAATATTTTAGCGCACCTAAACGCCAACTACACAGCAAGTATAAAAAAAAAAAAAAATCACGATAGACAATCTGTGATAAGACCTTAAATTTTCTTAAATTAAATAATTACCTCCAATGATTGGTCTAGCTAGCCCTCTCTCTCCGCCGATTTAAAAGGAAACATACCCCCCCCCCAAAAAAAAAAAAATAATAACCTGATTATTACGTATACTATTTCTCCGGTGGGCATTACCAATAATATTAATAAGAATAATTAAATCTGTACACGGCGGGGTTCCCACGCTACCAAAGCTTTGTTTTGCTTTTTCTTGTCAAACTCGCATATTGAAGCAACCTCGAGGTTTTGATAGCACTTTTGGAGTTGATTGTTTACCAGCTTACATATATTCAAAAGAAAGGGGGGCGGGGCTAGAAGCCTTTGTCGTCCTCCGGAGGGGCGGGGGCGGCGGCGGCGCCCCGGCACGCCCAGCCGGCCCGATCCAGGTCGGCGGAGGCGGAGTCGTTGTCGGCCTCCAGCAGGTCGTCGGCGTCCTCGGCCTCAAAGTCGTCGTCCCGGGGGAACTCCATGGCCTCCAGGCCCGCCTGGCCGGCCTGGTGCGAGTCGGCGCAGTCGGCGCACACGCCGTAGCGGCGCGAGCCGTGCTGGATGCCCACGCTGGCCGCCAGCATGAAGATCTTCTTGCACACCATGCACTTGTACTTCTTGTCCTTCTTGTGCACCTGCCGGGACGGGCGGACGGCGTCAAGCCTCCGCCAACTCCCTCGAGGGGACCTCAGGTCAAACATTTTCGCTACGGCGAACTCGGCATACGGATATTGCGTTTTTGGAACGTGACGAAAATGCGGATAAGCGCCGGATTCATCCCGAGGGGGGGGGGGGGGGCGCCATTTCGCCCCGTCGCACCACCAAAGCCAGAAAAGAGCCCCGGCGCTCGCTAAAAATGGCGGCCGGCTAGCTACGGTTCTCATTTAGCCTCTAATCGCTACGCTAGCCGTCTAGTCGCCGGGATAAACGGAAGATAGGTGAAGCGTACTGACCAGGGAATGTCTCTTGACGTGCTCGCGGCGGGTGAAGAGCTTGCCGCAGATGTCGCAGCTGAAGGAGCGCACGCCCGAGTGGATGACCAGGTGCCTCTTGAGGGTGCGCCGGTGCTTGGCGATGTAGTTGCAGTGCGGACACTTCAGCTTGTTGACCGCCTGCAGCGGCGAATCGCCTGGCGAGGGGAACGCCGCTTTATTTCAATCAAAACCATGAGAGTGACAAATGTGGCCACATGACGCTCATTCTTCATCTTTTCTCAATTAGCTTCGTATCCTTAGGAATATCCGCCGCAAATGACATGGCGGTTGCTCGCAGCGCACCTGTTTTGGGAGTTAGGTCAACGGACGGTCACAAGCTGAGCCGCGATCGGTTGTCACCGGGCAACCGCAAACGGCGTTTTCGAATGCAATATTGTTGTGGTTACCGCGGTAGTATTTTCACTCCTGCGTGTTTCAAATGAAGGGGATGCTCCGCCCCACTGAAGGAATTGACTCGTCGTGGTCGTAAGGGGCTGTTCATCTCCCCCGGCTGACCCCGGTGTTCATTTTAGGAATGAAACATTGATGTTTTGGTTTTAAAATGAAGCTAAAAACATAGAAGGGCCGGTCTTTAGCGGCTCTTTCCAGTGAGTGGCTCTGCGGGGCAAAGTGAAAGGTTCTTGAATAACGGCCCCTTTTAGTCAATTTGAAAACGGAATCAAAATGCTCACGTTACGCGATGTTCCATTGTACACTTGGCGCACCGAAGCTAGCATGCTAACGTTTGGATGAATTTGACCAATATAGAAGAGGTGCTCGAAAACAAGGTCAAAAGGCGCAAGAGGAGGGCGGCAGCTGCTCGGTGCTTCAACGGGGCCCTCCTGGCGCCCCGCCCGCCACCCTCCGATGCTAACGAACTGGTGCGGACAGATGGTTTTGAGCGTAAATTAGTAGCCTATTGATTTTGAAAGTGCTTGAAAATGGAGCAGGCCGGGGTGGGGGGGGGGGGGAGTGAAGAGTCACCGCCTTTTGTTTGAACTCACAACAGTGTCGTCGTCAGGGCAGGTTGCTAGGGGGGGTTTGAAGGCTTGGGGTGAGGGGGTGGCGTTGATGAATCCCAGGTAACCTGTGAGCCTGTGCGTGCGTGCGGGCATGCACATTTCCTTCACACGCGCATGATCCTTTAAGGGGCTGCTTTGACCAACCCCCCCATTTCAAGTGACAAAGGGGTGGCGCACCTATTCCCTAATTTAGCAAGCGTTTTACATACAATCGCACTGTTGCCATGACGACGACACGCTCCCAGTCCAACCTCCACTCAGTTGTGTTAGGAAGGGAAAAAAAAAAGAAACATGCGCGCAGTCGCCTACCATGCAATTGGAGAGCCCAAATGAGTACATGTAGCAGAACATTAATGAAAACATTTAAAAAAAAATGCACATCTAATTTGTGATGTTTTCTTGAAACAAATCTTACCACCATATTTTCAACACTAAAAAGCACACCGGATCAAAAGGCGCACCTTCAATTAACGGCCAATTTTAAAACTATATATTTGTATATGGCACGCAGCATTATAAGGTGCACAGAATAGAAGCTACAGTTATGGCGGGGATGCGATATCCATCCACTAGATGGAGACACGCTAAAGGCAATGTCAACAACATAATCAGATCGTCAGTATTCTCACAACTCTGTTCACTCGCAAAATTAATAAACGTCTGTTTTATAAAAAAAAAATGACTTCATTACACTAAAAGACTGCTTTCAGGGGTGTCAAACATACGGCGCATGCGGTGATATTGGAGCAGTTTTACCACCACAAAGAAGAAATAGGAACTGCCGTTCGTTCATCGTTTTGTTTTTCTCATGTCATTTGGAGATTTTGTGAATCAAAATCATATGCGGTACTCGTACTGGTATCGGACAAAAACGTAAAAATAAAAAAAACTTTAGCGTGAAGGAAATACCGCAACTTATAGACAACGCTATCATTTCTAAGCCGAAAATAGAAAAATACTAAACATACCGATCTTTTGTGCATTTTTTTAAATAGAAAATGCAAAAAATCCTTCCAACCGCAGCCTATTTAGTTGAATCCAAAACCTTCATTCAACAAATATCGTCGACAGGTTTGCGAGCATAATATCGCATTTTAACGTGATCGTGGGCGCGGTAATCGCCGCTGCTTACCATTCTCCCAGGACTCCCCCGGCTGGATGATGCTATACTGGATCTGATTGGACAGCTCTGGGAAAAGGAGGCGGGGTTTGGGATTCCACGTCACAAAAGACAAAAAAGGGAGAGGTGAGAGGTTTGTCAGAGGGGACGTGGGCGTACCTTTTTTTGTTTACCCAACTAGACAGTCGGCGCACACACTTAAATGAAACAATGCGAGCGTCTCATGAAAGCAGACACACACACACTGAGCCCTATTATATGTAAAGAAGGGCGGCAGGGAGGAGTGGGGGCGCCACACCTGCGTGCGCGCGAGTCTGGTTCCTCCACGGTGAGTCCCGACATCCCATTAAGAACAAGGCCAGCACGCACCCTGGGTCAATATTTGCCCACTGCTGCCAGATTTTTAGTCATGTTCAAAAATAATAACAATCCAAGATAGATCCGGAACTCTTCCAGCCTCTGCGGACTTTCTTTGTACTACCCATTTTAAAAAAATTCTGCGGTTGTCAAAGTAACAAAACTCTGCTCGGAACAAACCAGTCACACTAAGCGACAGCGTTCAAAGTAAGTCCGGTTAGAAACAAACGCTGTCGTGGCTCTAAATCTTTCGATACGAAAAAACGGCATTTTGGGGAAAGCTTTTGATATTGCCGTTTGGAAACCTGGTCCCAAAACACTTTCAAGTTGGAAGAATGACTTCTTTTTTCAGGTCCAAATATCCAGCAATTTTTGGGGACGGCACACGTCAAAATGGACATCCCGTTCCAAACTATTTGACTTAACTCGTCATTTTGTTCTCTTTTTTAAAACTACAGGTAAACTGAATTTGAACGGGGGTGCGTCGACTTTAAATAGGCCCCGCATGTGTTGGGGCTCTCTGTCTTTCCGAGAGTGCGGGCGAGGTTTACTAGCGTGGCTAAATTCCCACCAAATCAATGGCGCTACACCCTTTGCTTTTCGCGGGGACGACGCGGAAGCCATGTGATGCGCGCAACAAAACCCGGCAGTGTGCGGCGCCTAATCGGTCAC
This sequence comes from Hippichthys cyanospilos, assembly GCF_059441005.1. Taxonomy (NCBI): domain Eukaryota; kingdom Metazoa; phylum Chordata; class Actinopteri; order Syngnathiformes; family Syngnathidae; genus Hippichthys; species Hippichthys cyanospilos. The sequence continues at coordinate 750,164 of NC_142389.1, read as the reverse complement.
GGCCGCCGGACCGCGAGGAGAAGCCGATCCGCCGCGCCGATACGGATCATCAAAAGCGTGCACATTTTCTTCCCACAATGCTGCAAAAGACGAAACGACGCTGCTGAGAGCTCGCACCCTTGGGCGCGGACCATTAGCGAGCCCCCCCCGCCCCCCTTCCAAGGCATCACTTGTGGAGCGCATTAGAGGAGCTGCAGGCACTAAGAGCATTGCAGCGCATTTATAGGGGAGGCCTGAGGGAGAGGACCCACCCCGGCTTGCACCCCCCCTCGCTTTCTTCATTATCCTGCATTAGGGAGGGAAGCAAATGTCGGAAAAAAACACGTCCCGCGCTTCCGTCGCGGTGGAAGAGCGCCGCTTTAATGGCCGAAGGAGAGATTACGGCCTACGAGAAAGGGCGGCGGGGAAGATTAAAAGGTTATTGAAGGATACCGGCGGCTGGAATCAACATGTATGGGAGGACACAAAGAGGATTTTAAAATGGAGTCGTGCAGATTTTTTTTTTATGTGGAAGGGCAAGGGTTGGTGTGGTTGGGCGCGGGCGCCCCGGCGTCCACAAAGCGGGCGTTAACGCGGGTATAAGCCTCCCGCGCTCCCACCCCGCCCGGCTCGGGAGCGATTAGCGGGGGATCATCGGAAGGGAACGGCGGGCCAGGTCGAGCCCGCTTGACGAGCGGCTCAAGCTTTTCAAACGTGCGCTCGCGCACTTTACGGAGGCGTCGACGTTCGTCGGCGAATCGATTAATAATCGACCCAGACTAGGAGTATTTAAGTTCCACCTGCCCGAAGCCCCTGAATTCCGCCGCCAGTTACGCTGGGTTTTTTGTCAGGATTTCTACCGCAAACTCAGCCGCGCTTACCGGAGATCAAAGCGTCTTACCGGCGTTTTCCGAGAGCGCCAAGAAGTCCTCTCGGGGGTAGGAGGCGGACGGCTGGACGAAGGCGCCCCGGTCGAAGCCCGCCTCGGGCTCGGGCGGGAAGTTGTAGACGAACCTGCGGGCGGCGGCCTGCTTTTTGCGGCGCCCGCTGCCGCTGACGGAGGCGGCGTCGGGGAGCTCGCGCTTGACGGCGGCCGGAGCGGCGCCGGGCACGTTCCAGACGAAAACCCGGGCGCGGGGCTCGCCGTTGTCGGCCGAGTCGGAGGAGTTGTCGTTGTGGTGGCTCCAGCTCCCCGAGGGAGCGCCGGGGGGACCGGCCCCGACCGGCGTCACCTCCACGTCGCTGCACTCCTCCTTCACGGCGTCGTCGTCCTCCTCGGCTCGGGCCGGCGGCGCCTCCTTGGCTTGCCCGCTGCCGCCGGCTTTGATGGAGAGCTTGGAGAGGATGCTGGTGGCCCAGAAGTTGCTGGGCTTGCGGTCGGGGCGCCCCCGCTGGCCTTCCCGGGTGAGCGTCTGCCGCTTGTTGTAGTCCACCAGCACCGAGTCGGGCGCCTCCTGCTTGATGCTGATGTTGAGCGCGTCCTTGATGAAGGCCCGGCAGGACTGCACCACCTCGGTCATCTGCAGGTAGCTGGCCACCGACATGACCTCGATGGCGTTGTGGCTGGTGAGCAGCAGGTTGCCCGAGTAGAGGAAGTCCAGGATGACCGAGAAGCCCTGCACGGCCGCCACGTCCAGGTGCGTGACGGTGGCCCGCTCGGGCGCCTCGCCGGGCGTCAGGCAGTAGAGGGTCTTGAAGTAGCGGCTGCCCGCCACCAGGATGTTCTTGTGGGCGCGGAAGACCTGGCCCGACACCACGATGTTGACGTCGCACAGGATGCCGCTCTTGCGCTGCTTGTCCAGCTCCCGCAGCAGCTGGTAGCAGTACGAGTTCTGGTTGGCCTTGTGGCGCGAGTCGTCCTCCGACGAGTTGGTGGACGGGCTGCCGTTGTCCGAGGGCCTCCCCGACTCCTTGGGACAGACGCACAACGCGCGCATGGTTTAGCGGGGCTTCTGCGGACCAAACCCTTTGCGTGGTTTTTAGCGCCGCGCCGCGGGCGCTGCTTTTTCTTTGCACGCTAGGAGCAAATTCATTGAAACGGGACTAAATTGTATTCTTTCCAAAATGCCGATCGATGAAAACGTACCTTGTGTGAATGCCGCAATGAAGAACTATTATAAACCACGACCTCCATTTCACACCTTTTTTTTTTTTAACGGAAGACTACTTCATAAAATTCATTCAATGGATTGCCCAGCCATAGCGGCACGCCTTTTATTTTGTTTGCTATGATACGGATAAGCGGCGTCCACAAACGAGCCGGAAATAAGACGACGTAGCTTCCACTTCGAATGCAGTTTAAAAAAAAAAAAAAGTACCAACTCAGGTGCGGACGGCACAGCACTCTTTCCGTACAAAAATACTTCACACCGAGCGCACTGGTTGAAAAAAGGCCGAGAGGCGCCGTTCCGAATTGTGGGGGCGCGCCAACTTTGTTGTTGAAAAAGACAAACGGCTTGGAAAATTGCGCCCAAGGACATTTTGAGGACAAGGCGTACAAAATAAAAGCCCAATTGTATGTTTATACAAATAGGTCATGCGCCTGGCGGCAGCCTCGTCTTTACTAAACACCGCGGCGTCGGCAAACACCCCCAGGGTTCCTGACACGCCCGCCGGAGGGGGCCGAACTGGTCCGACAGGCTTCCACAAGGGGAGCGGGGATACAAATGAGGTACAATGAAGGGATGGGCCGCCTGCGCTGGAAGACATTAGCGCGCCGCGCTTCCCGGCCGGGACCGAGATGACTCGGAATTCTTGGCCGGGCTTTTGGGCTCGCTCGACCAATCGCTCAAGCAAACTTTGACCTCTGCAAAAATCAAAAGGCTTTCCAATCGAGCGTTACCACCCGGCTCAAATAAAACGAGCAACTTCCTCTTCGGTTTAGTTCATTTGCCCGTGAGACTTTTTTTTTTTGGAGCATCCGTTCAATGAATTTCACCTTTCACAGGGGCTAGTTTAGTTCAATCCTTCAGGTGGCGCAGGCGAGTGACATTTTGGGATTCGCGCCCAGGACCCCCTCAATCGCGCACGCGCTTGTCTAAAGGCGGGACTTTTCCCAAAGGGTTTTCTAATCATTATTTTGGGCCAAAGCAATTTGTTGTGGAAGGGGAAGAAAAATGACAGATTTAGAATCCTGAGACCAAAACAACCGCAAGAGATTGGGGCTCGCCGTTGGCTTTTTTCCCTAAAGTTGCGTCTGCGAGCAAACAATCAAATAGATTCTTTCCTCCTTAACCGCACCATTCGAGCACTGGGCCTAAAACGCCCAGAACGCAGTCCTGGAATGCGGGCTTCTTTCTGCCCTTTTGCTTAACGGCTTAGACATTGACGCCGGTTTTAGTCAATCATTTCTTACCGCGCTTCTGGACAGCTTTGGGAAAAAAGAAAAAAAAAAAGCGGTAGTGACACACTTCCTAGCTGGCTGTGTGAATTAACAACGGCCAAAGCTTAGTGTAAACAATCCAAACGGGGCGGTAGAATGGTGATTTTATCTTGAAAAAGTCACCTGACCCAACCCTGGAGGCAAGTAAGCTATGATTGGTCAGATGAAATCAAGCATCAAAATGGCCGCCCTTTGCGATGGATCACACCCAATTTGTTACATTCAATAAATTTACAAAAAAACAAAAAACGGTTGACTTCATTTTCCTCTTAGCTTTTACTTGCACGATGTTGTTATTTACTCAAAAACAATCATCTTGGAGTGGAAAATTTCAGTCAATTGTTATTTAGTCCATTTTAGAATATGAAACAAATTTAGAAAACATTAAAGCGCTTCATTTTCGTATTGATTCCATTTTAGAACGTACCTTATTTAAGGGTAGAAAACAATTGACAACTTCATCTTTCTTTCTTTGTGAATACAGTTAATATTTTAGCAATAAATTTGCCACCCTCATTTCTTAAAATTTTTAATAAATTCAAATTGTAAATGTGAAAAATGTCAGTAAAGATGTAGCGATTTCATTTTAGAACATAACTAAATGAAGTGTATTCCATTTTTAAAAGTTTATTTTTCATACATTCATGTTGTAGTGTGGAGAATAAGTGAAAATCGTAGTGTAGAAAAATTAACATTTCAAATCAGTGTCCTCATTTAGCTTTTATTGGCATTAAACTCGCACAACAAAAGGTTTATCGCCGTGTCGTTCGGGCCTAAGGAGTGTATAATTCACTCCAATTTTAAGAAAACTCTGGCAAAAGGGAAGCGCCGCAATTTTTAAGAGCCTTCAAAGCTCAGCGTATCATCTCCAAAACAAAGCTAAATGCAAGTTTTTCACACTTTGACAGAGAGACGACCTGAAGGAGGGATGTCCCAAGACGCAGCGTGGGGAGGGGAGTTGGCAGAAGAGCGAGGCTGGCCCGTAAAGCCCTCCCGCCCCAGCCTGGTACCAAGCATGCATAAGATGGGGGAGTGTGCATCCGGCGCTGCGCGCGCTAATGGCGAGCTTCAATACATTCCAACCACACTGATAATACATGCAAGCGACGCCAACATTACAAGGTTTGGTTTTTTTTCCCCCACAAAAAATTGCACAGATGTCCTAATCCAGAATAATTCACATTGCTCTGGCATTTTTGCCCCCCGCCCACCACAGAAAGCAGGCTGCGCACACACACACGCACACACACACACACACACACACACACACACACACACACACACAGCTGGGGTTTCAGCAGATTAAATCCATTTCTCTGAGGTCCCCACCCAGCCCCCACTCTCTGCACAGCAGCCCGGGCACACAGGATGGCATAGAAAGGGGAAAGGGGGGGGGTTATCATCCATCCTCGGCCACACAGCTGGAGGGGGAGAGAGAGAGAGAAAGAGAGAGAGAGGGCGACGGGATGTGAGGGATTGAGAAAGAGCGAACGGGAACATGCTCTTGCTCGCCACGGCGGCTGAAAAGGAGGCTCATAATGGAAGAAAAGTTACAATGGCGAGATAAGAGATGGATGATGGTCGCCGGGCCTCGAGAGAAAATGCGGAGCGGAGGAGGAGGAGGAGGAGGAGGAGGACGGGCCAAGAAACGCCGGCGAGCGAGCGAGCGAGCGAGCGCCCGAGTCGACGGGTCACCCCGTTTTCGGCGGCCTTCACAATGGCCCGCGTTCTCCCCGAGGCTTATTGTCCACTCACTGTGGGCCTTTTGTCAAACGGCTTCTTCGGACCGAGCCGTGGGGACCGGGACGGGACGGGGGAGAGGGGAAGACCACGCGGACGCATCCGAGACGGACGGCTGAATGTCTCAAAATGCCAGCATGTGAAATGAAACTTGTCATAGTCGGCGAGGCTCAAATATTCACCACGCTCGCTGCTGAAAAATTCAAAGTTGCTTGAATGCCAACATTGAGTTAGTTAATAACTATTGCCAACTATCGCTCCAACCTCAATATTTAAGAAATGTAGCATTCATCAAATTCTTTTTTTTTTTTGCCCCGGCGATTCGAATCGATGAGTCGGCAGCGAATGAGTAAAGAAACTTTTGTTTTATTTTGGTTTACGGTTGAAGGCAAGTGATAGACTACTTTTTTTAAGGTGTTGGTTGGAAGAGTACTGTTTGATACCGATCCAGTACAATTATCAGCAGAAATTATACGCGCTCTTATGATACATACTTCGATTTTTTTCAAGTATGAAATGTTAGAAGAGACTTGATCAAATTGATTGAACAAGAGTCAGCAACGGTAGGCAGACCGCTTTACTCTTTTAGCACTTTCGCAAGCGAGGTTGTTTCGATTACTTGCGCTCTCACGCTAGCTCCTGATGCTGCCGGATGGAAGACAAGAAGCGGATTCCGGAATGGACTGCGCGTATACGAGCGCTAATATAAGAGATCATCGACGTACACCGATATAATGCATTTTTTTTCCCCTTTAATATGAATATGGGATTGGGACACCCCTGATCAATTGCAGATGAAAACCTATTTTAAAGTTATCAAATGAATTATAGACAAAATATTCATTTTTCACTGCTGAAAATGGCTAATAAGTAGAGTACTGTATACCTTCGACGGCATATCCCAAACCGATTTGATTTCTTGCAGCAGTTAACTAAGTTACACGCTGGGTTAAACTCGCAAGTTAAGCGGAGTAAGTAAGCGCTGGATGGCAGGAGGACTACGCCAAAGCGCCGCGGCGCGCTTGACCCAGGCATCAAGATAGGCCGCGGCGCAAATAAACCTCAAACCTAAACAGACCGGAGCCCCATCTGCCACAAACACGACACACCCCGAACAGTAATCCGGCAGTCGCCGTGCGCAAATTAAAAGCCCCCCCCCCCGAGAACCCCACCCAAAACTGCATCCAGTCTCACAAGTGGACCCCTGAGGCGAAAAGTGGTGCCTCCCAAAAAAAACAAAAACCTCAACTATGGTCACCCTGCACCCCCTCCCGACTCAACCCGACCAGCCGGTCACCAGATAGCAGAACAATACAGCTGTGTGCATTTGGCCCAAGGTGTGGGAGGGCCTCGCAGAGTGTCTCCCGGCCTCTCAACAATGCCGTGCCACAGAAGAAGTAGTTGGGGGGGGGGGGGGGCGACGACACAGAGTCACTAATTCAACAAGAATTCTCCCTCTGGCGGGAGCCCACCCCATTTTACTGACCCGTGGCCCCCAATAAACATCCAGTCCATCGCGGTATCTTGCCAGACTGCCCCCCCCCCCCCATCACCTTGTCTTTGTCAAAGCTACAATAAAAGGGTGAAATGACTCCCCAATTTCTGGCCAAACCACATGGGTGGGGCTTGAAAAAGTCACGTCCCACAGGGGTGGGGTACCTTTTTCTCTTCTGAGCGCCAGACTAAACTTTGTTTTGGGGGCAACTTGACGTCCCCCCCCCACCTACCTAAACAAAATAATGAGTTTTCCAACCGGTACTGCACAGTCTGGTTTGGTGGGGAAGACAAAGCGTGACATGGAGAAAAGCAAAACTGAAACTAATTTCTGAGAAGGGGATTTTTTTCTCCCTTCTCCTGTGCACCGAAGCTGTACTTTGGTAGTTTTTGTGGAAACAAATGTGCACAAATGCAAGTAACCTTCGGATTATAAGGCACACTGTCCGCTTTTGAGAAAATAATAGTGCAGAAATATCGATTTTTCAAATGTTTTCCGCAGCGTCCAACTTGTACAGACTAAAAGTGGCCCTCTGGTGAAGATTGTACCTTTTTGGCCCTATTTTGATCTGGATGGAACCCAGACATTAGACCGCACCTAGAGCATTCCCGCCACCCCCCCCCTTTCAAGAGAGACCCACATGGAGCCCAGCTGCACCGCGTGCTGGCGGCTAATCGAGTTAGCCTCTCCCGACGCGACTTAAAGCCGCTCGTTCCAAAAAGCGTAGCCGCGCATTAGCGTCACCGGCGCCCCGGGATAGTGGGACGCATCCCTCGGCGCGCTCGCCGGACGCGCGGGGGTTCTCGTTGCCGGGGAGAATCGGCGGCGCCGAGCCCCCTGATCCACCGGCGGCGCTCTCCTTCCCAATTAGACGCGCGTACAAGTTAGCGGATCACTTTAAGTCATTCTGATTAGCGATTGCGTGTGGCCGGGGAAAGAACTAAATGCGGACGTCCAATCCTCTTCGGAGTCAAACGGGACTCGCGAGTCGGCCGTGACAGCTCGCCGGCGAGGCGCTCTTTGGCACCAGATTGGGATCGTCCGCGACGTCCAGCAAACACTCCCTGCTTTTATGTCATCTGGGAACGCCCCGCAAATGTCGGTCACGAGGGGGCCAAAAAAAAAAGCAGGTAGAGTCTTAATGGTTACAAAGACCTAGAATATTCGGGGGGTGATTTTTAACAGGTCTGAAACGCAAGAGACGCCCCAAAAATACAAGATTGCCTCCGACCACTTGAAAAAAGGAAAGCCTGGACCCGTTTTCTTGAGCGGCCCATCTTGTCCGACCGAGAGGCCCCTCGACAGGCACGCCAGATCTTTCTTTGTAAATACCCAACGCGCAAAAAAAGGCAAATCACATTCAAATATTTGGGGTGCCATTTGAGATCATTGCTTGGGAAAGGGGCGTATACAAGACTTATTCATACAGTAGGCCCCACTCCACATAAATGCGGAAGATGGTCAGGTGATGCCATGACATCCTATTCACCGTCAAACTGGAAGCCCGCATGTCACATCTGACCCACTGGACTGTTTGAACCAGTTGTTTTTTCCCTCACCAAGCTTTTCAGATATTCTGAAAAGGAAATAATTCTAATTACTAAGAATTGTGACGTAAAAAAATACAAAATAGACTATTATGAGCTAAAAACAAACCTGTTTTCCACTCATTTACTGTGCAATTTTGAGCACACCAACAAAAATTGAAAGCAAACACGCATCAATCCCCGTTTACATAAAACTGTCATTTTGCTCTGTAAATTGAAATAAACTACGGACTGGCAACAATGAGCACGGCGGCCTTTTTTTTTTTTTTTGCTGTTGTCCAGTATGGATTTTTTAGGGGGTGTCATTCTAGCATAACGCCTCTAATTTAGCTCCCCAAGAGGAGGAGGGGCAAGGTTGTGTAAAAGCACCAGAGGTCAGCACGGAGCGCCAGCCTTGAGAGGCCGCACACGAGGGCCCAAAGGGGGGGAGGGGGGACTTACAGCTCCCCTTGTCGTCCTGACCTCTGGCTGGATAATAATTAAGACAGATGCTGATGCAGAGAAAAAAAAAAAAATCAGGTGGATCTTATGCACAGTGGCAAGGGAATAAAATATAACTTTTGAGCAGCGGTGCGCAAACATTTGTGCTCAAGAGTAAAACATGCTTATTTTTAAGTTAAATGCGGGTCAAGTGGTTTGTACGTCAGATAAAGGGTTTGGTTGCCGTTATCTAATAAAATGATTCATCTTTTAAAACAAACATTTGCGCTTGTAGACGTAACTGAATCAAAGCAGCAAACGGGGATAAAAAGGCAATATGCCTCCATTAACGATCATTCATTCATTTCATGATTGTCAACATTTAATTTGCGTTTTACGTATTCAAAACGTTCAATGGAGCACAACGGTTCGTGTTCTACGCTTTGACAGTTTTGTTATTTCCTGAATTCAAGATTAATTCAACCTCGAGGCACCGGTTTTCGAGGAAAGACCAACATTAATACATGAAATGTTCCAAGCCTCTCTTTGACGGGCCGGATCAAAGAGCCGAGCCTTAAGCGTTGATGGGCCCGCGGGCTACAGTTTGGAAGCCTTCGCTTGTAACCATTACGGTTCGCGTTTTCGAGAAACGCCGGAAAGAAAGGGAGAATCGTCCCAAGAACATGCTCGATAGACTTTCAGCTTCTACGGCGAACGTGTCAGCCCGGCCTCAAGCGTCCGATCCCGGATACACAGCGGCGAGCTAGGAGCTAGCTTGGCACCGAGCTAGCCTCTAAGCTAATTAGCCGCGAGGCGAGCAACCCGGGGTTCCGACAACCTCGTTTTCGACTTTAAATGTTGGACAAAGTGACAAATACGCTTCGCGCATGACGCGCAAGTCGCAAATTAAGCGTGTTCGGTTTGTTCGAAAGCGCACTTTGCGAAAGTCTCGACGGCGGCGGAGGGTTTCGGCGCCCGAACGAGGCGGTTACCTGTTTGCCGGGGTCATTCCTGGCGTGCTCGGACGACAGGTGATGTCGGAGGAGCAGGGCCCGCTTGTAGCTCCGGCTGCCCTTGGCGAGCTCGTCGCCGCCGCTCCGGGGCGCGACGTCGCGGCACCACGAGCACGACATGAGCCCCGTCTGCTGGCAGAAGCGCAGCCAGGGGAACTCGTGGAGCCACGACGCGTGGAAGAGCGAGTGCTTCTGGAGCAGCGTCTGCGGTCTCATCTCCACGCCGCATTTCCTGGGTCCCGCCTCGGCGCTCCCCGACTCGCCCAAGTCTTCGCCGGCCGCTTCCCGGTAGCCGTTGGCGGCCGCCGCCGCCGCCGCCGACGCCTCCTCGCAGCTCCCGGCCGCCCCCTCCGCGTCCTCTTCCTCCTCGGCGTCGGGCTCCGTGCTGTCGCTCACCGAGCCGGCGCCCTCCGGTCGCTTCCGCGTTGGTCCCGCCGCCCCCAGATCCCCGTCGTCGTCTTGGTCCGGCCGCTTGCCGTTAAAATGTCGGTCCTGGCAGGCCGGGGCCTCCCAGCTGTTAGCGTTGCCCGCGCCGGAGCCGGAGCCCGAGCCCCCGGAGGCTCCGGAGCCCGTTAGCCAGGCTAGTCCGCCGCCTCGGAACGCCAGCGACCTGCGGTTCCTCTCGCCGGACATTTTCTTGCGCTTACGACGAACGTCTCACCAGGATCCCCCCCGCCACGGCAAAATCCTTCCTTTTCCCTTCCGTCTCCTCGCCGTCGTCCACCCGCCGCCGTCGCTCGTCGTTTTTCGGTCGCGGGGCCCCCGGCCGGTGCGAGTAGCTGGCTTATGCGGCGATCAGTCGCTCTTTTAGGCGCATAATGACATTTTCTGGGTTCTGGCTGCGTCCGCGCAGGCCCCGCAGAGGTCGAATGGCAACGACTTTCCTCCCCACAATGCACCTCGACTGGTGCTGGTGGTGGTGGAGGCGGCGCGGTGGGAGGGGAGGGGGGCGCTTGGAAGAGGGGGAGTTGGGGGTGCCGTGGATCGCCAATGGGGGCTTTTGTGTGTGCAAGGCTGCACCCATTTTCCGCATGCTTCTCATATCTCACCGTCTCTCGCCCTCGCCTTTTTTTATTTCGTTATCTCTTCGACGCTTTCAGGCTCAGGCACATAAATTCACTTTTTGAAGAATCTTTAATCCCCTTTGTGTGTGTGTGTGTGTGTGTGTGTGTGTGTGTGTGTGTGTGTGTGTGTGTGTGTGTGATCACGTGACTTAATACTATTATGACGTACGTAATAGAAATGATGATTATATTATTCTGCCATCGATGACTGTATATCAAATGTAAAAAAAAATGTTTCTATGATGTTTTGTCTTGGTGTTTTTTTTTTTTTAAATAAAGGCTTTTACACGGTTACAAATATGCAGACATATTTGAAAGACATCAATCATAACAGTTATTTCACAAAAAAAAAAGAACGTTTTGAAAAAAGTATAGCTTTGCAGCTATTTAGCCCGAGTGGATATTTTTAAATATTTACTCCTTTATAAAAATTACAGTCACATTACAATAACCATTTTACATTGCTAACAAGATATAGACAATAGACATTTTTACATTCCTGTTACAATATCGTAAACGTGTTTGAAAAATATTTGAACTGATATTTATTTTTGAACAAATGTATTCAGAAAATATACTACAAAATATCAAGTTAAAAATGTTTAATTTAAAAAGGTTTAAGAATGACTACTTTATTGCATTGCAGTGTTAGTCAACAGTATATAATTGTTTAATTTCAAATCAAAGAGAAATTGTATTGTAATAATGCATGAAGGCTGTTTAAAATTTTTATGTACAGTACATATTTGTGTGAATGCCAGGGTGATTTTTTTTTAAAGCACTTTGACTTTCTCTTAATTTGATGACAAAAATTAAAATGCAATTAATATGACGAGCTTTTATTTAAACGACTCAAGTCCAGCAATTGTGTGCAACCTGCTGTGACTTGACATTACACAATGTATCATTTTAATCTTTATTAAAAACTGTCAACTTGTCAATAAATCGTATTTACACCAGGCATGCATCCCACAATGTTGTCATCCTGCACAGTGTACAGTACGTTCAGTTCAGCTTCCTTGCAGTTAGTTGTGTGCAGGTCCAGCGAGAGCCAAACGTTTGTAAGAACCTCTCAGTGTGTGTGTGTGTGTGTGTGTGTGTGTGTGCCCTGCATTGTGCATTTGTGATAGTTTGCATAGCCGGGTGTAAAGTTTCACTGGCGTCCAATTAAGGGCTTTGCAAACAGCGTGTGAACAGTGGTGGGGGGCATAACCCGGCCTTAGATAACATTAAGGTGGCTGTTAGGGGATGTGTCACACACCACAGCAATGGCTGACTGGCAGGCCTGCAGGGACGCCTTGTTATTGGCTCGCTTTGACCACTCAAAAATATGTAGCACATGTCTAAATGATTATAAAAGCAAAACGTGTGAGGCTAAGAGCAGGAAGTGCAACATGCAGCCTACTAGGAAGTGGTCAGTCAGTCGCATGTAATTAGCATGATGCTAAAAGCTTAGTAGTTAATGACGAGCCAAAAACCGTGGAGAAGCTTACAAGATAAAAAAAAAAAAAAATCTCAATATTGTTTCCCATGATTATCTGTATGCAAAGCCAGAGTAGTTTTACTTTATTTGACTCACAGTGTTTAGCCTCTATTTACACATGTACTTAACTTTAGACGTGCCACTTTAAATGAATGGAAATGAACAGTCTCTTCATTAAATCTGACAAAAGCAAATAAATTCAAAGAAAAAGGTAAAAATTTTGAACGAAAATGCACAGAGACTACTTGAAGACCGTTTACAAAATCATAACTATATAAACGGCTTAGTAACATTTTTTATCCGCTCTGTAATATTCATCATAGAACAAATACACATCATTATCAAAAAACTTGAGACAAATATTCAGTATTTTTTTCTTCAAGCTTACATTTAAAGGAAATATATTTTAAATTGGTGCCACCCTGGTTAGTAAAGGACACCTCACAAAGATGAAAGAAAATGTGTCTTTTCCTCCAGTTTGATTATATTTAAGGAGATAACTTATTTGAGTTGGCTTTGTGCAAATTTACTGTTACATTCGTGCACATTAAGTCATTAAATGCTTAAAACTAAGAATTACGGCGTTAGTTTTTGAAACACGTCAGCCGAAATGGCGTGTTCAATGCGCATGCGTAGAATTGACAGCGTTGACACGACACCCACGTGCTCACTTCTGTTTACACTTGTACGCGCTGACGTCAGAGACGCAGGCCCCACCTCTCACGCAGTGAACGCCAGCCAGTCAGCGTCAAGAAGGCTGAGACCAGGAAGAGGACAAGAAGAGCTCCGGGTGCAACACATAAAAAACGTGTGTCTTGACAGGACTTAATTGCAACTTTTCCATCATTACACTCCACGCCTGGACGCATTAATGGACGACAACGAGAAAGGTAGTTCACTTTTTATTAGTTGCTCGCTCGCGCTTTTGCTTGCTGTCGCCTCAAAACAAGAAAGACCGAAACTTACGCTTCAGGCGAGCGAACCATCTCTATTTAACGCCTCAACTCAAACTGGACCAATGTAAATTTATTTGCGGTTTTTACATTCCGAAAAAAATAACGCGGAAGTGGACGCCTTCGTGTGTAAAACGAGGAACTCATTTGGCGCAACGACCCACCCGAAAAGTTCCAAAACGCTTTAAAACGCCACGTGTAAATTACGGTTGTATAAATGTAGATGATTTCAGATGTTTTGTGTTTTTTTTTGACTGGATGTGTAATCTTTGCGTGGTCAAACAGGCGCCATTGCGCATGTCAGTAAATAAAAGCAGGAAGTCAAGCGAGCATAACTGTACTATTTTGTTTTAGTGCACTGGATGACGATTATTTTTGTTTCAGTCTACGTATGTTGAGATTTTCGCATTTTAGTATTCTTTGATTTGTATTTTGTCAGTTTGCAAAACTACGGTGCGAGTTGGGTACTTTGTGCTTTCGCACACTGTTTATATATTAGTAATTTTTTTTCGTACCCACTTGTACCTTTAAAGACAAAACTTGGACTAAACATCCAACTATATGCATGATAAATATGACTATTTAGTTCTTTTGTTACATTATATTTTTAGAATGGACCTTCAAATGACAAACTGCATTTCCAAATGTAGTTCTAAACTTCTTGCCTTGTAATCAATCTCACAAGCAGGCCTATCGATTCATGCTTTTCAATTTGTAGGTAAGGGTTACTCTGGCTTGGCGTCATCGGGCCCCAATGTGTACATCCCTCCCTTTTAGAGACGCTTTGTCGTCATGGCAACAGACTTCCCTCCATACTCATTGCGGAAGCGAAGCTGGCCTGCGTTGTTTTTTCCCTCTTAGCATCCCGCCGGATGCGATTGATCAGGAGCAGCATGAGTTGTGATTTGATTTTCGCCGCAAAGCACCAGCACTCGAGACAACATCATATTACACCAATTTGCTGTGTTTTTTTTCAATAAATGTGCCCGGCTTGTCCATGGACCCCTCGGGCACTTCTCATAGGAGAGGACTGGGTCAACCCCCCCCTCCTTTGGTCCCGTGATTTTGGTTTTCGGGCCCATCATGTGACACGCTATGCGGCAAATATTACGCTAATTGATTTGATGCTGCGACCCATCAGGCCGCTCAAACGGACACTTGTTTCCGCTTGGTAGAAGTGGACGCTATCGACAATGTACTGTTTCAAGGCGATACATTTGAACAACGGGAAAGTAATACGGAGTAAATGCAGTGCAGCCCTTGTAGACAAATCCAGCATAATTGTATCTTTTCAACGTTCTGAACTATCAAGTCAGAGAAGAATCCTTTCTGTCCAATAATAGGTAGCCCTACATTTTGATGACTAACCTTTGAGGAATGTGATTTGACAGCCGTTTCGATCCATCTCAGAGAGCAGTGTCACATGACCCACACCACTGGAGCCCACCTCTCACGGTGATGTCATTTTTACTCGACAGGAAGTGGCAAAATGCCCGCCCGCAGAGATGAATCAAAACCAGTGGACTTTGGCACTTTAGTTCATAATTCCACGCAGACCGTAATAATCAGAACGACATGAATAGACTCGTGCATGTGGCTGCATGGAACAAGTTCACTCTGTGTGCCAACCATTTTCAGACTCTTCATTACCCCACCATGCAGAAATATTAATACATAAAAATAAATAAATACAATAATATTAAAATAATAATCATAATAATAAAGACGTACCTGGGTTCAGTGTCTTATCTTTTGACCTTAAATTCTGTCTTTGGCATTTTCATACTTTCCCTTACCCCACCATGCAAAAAAAAAAAAAAAAAAAAATCTAGTTTCTTAACACATTAAAATACATCCTTGGCATTGAAAGGGTAAACTCATTCTGTACCAGCTATTTTCAGACTTGCACCACAATGCAAAAATAAAATAAGGAAAACGCATAAATATGTATCTAGGCTTGAATGTCTAGCGTTTCATAACTTTAAAAAAAAAGACATTTTTGTATCGACTTCCCCTTTAACCATACAAGTAATGCATCCGTATTTTTCACCATCATACAAATGTAAATATATTTTAAAAAATCTATCCAGCCGGGTTTTACGCTGTACGTCGTATTATCGGAGACGCCGCACACGCGCATCGCCTCCCATTTCCGCCGCCAGCCCCTCGGGCGTCCATTCCGGCTGACTAACGTCGCGGCCCCCTCCGACGGCCCGGATTAACGCCGGCCGGGCCGTAATCTGGGACGCGGCGGATCACGCTTTTCACTCGTCTCACGTGACGTATAAACGGGACCTCCGGGATGGAGGACGCCTAGAGCGGACGGAGGGAGGGACGAAGGGTCACGCGATAACGCCAAGGACGACCCGGAATCCCGTCGTCCCGGCCCGGGACCACATGGAAGCCCCGGAGGAGTACCGCTCGCCCTTTGATTTTGAGCAAGGCGTCAACGCCAGCTACCTCTACTTGGCGCCCGCCTTCAGCGACACGCCGCCCGGCTCGCCGGCGCTCCCCGGCAGAGGTAAAAGCCGCGACGGCGCTGATGTTGCGCATCACGCTTGTCCGCGGGTCCCGAGGCCATAGTTGTTGCTCGCCATGCGGCAAGTATTATTACAGCTTGTTTTTTTGTCAACGGTGTACACCCTGGGAAATATTTTTCTCAGCCAAGTTCCCCTCAAAGCAGCGCAAAGCAATTTTGGACCAAGAAGAAGAAGAAAAAAAAAAGATTTCAAACAGCACTGCCCCCATCGTGTGCGCCGCAATCGTATCCAAATCAAATTTAGCGTACGTGTCAGAAACCTCTGCATGAGATAGGTAGATTATCTCCTGGGGGCTAGTAAAAGGAAACGCTGCTAAAGGCGCACCGGTCCGTCTATAAACCGCAGGGCTCAAATCCCCCCCGAAAAGCCGAAAAAATCCGGGATCTAGATTCTAATGTACTCATGCCGTTAAAATAAAAAAGTGGCGGGTATGACGGAGTCTAAGAATACTGCACGCTAGATGTGGGGGTGGCCAAAAGGGTAGCTCCGCCCCCGCCCACTTCAGCTGCCTTCCCGCCACGTCAATTTTGAGGGAGCGGCGATTTCTCCGCGCGTAGAACACAAAACTTTGGGTTATTAATACGCCGCCGCCCCCCCGCGCTATCAACGTGCGCGTCCGTTCTCGAGCGCGCACCTGAACTCGGCGTCAGGCGCCGCTGCCGTGGGCGGAGCCGGATGGCAAGACGTCTCCATTTGTCGACCTTGCAGCAGGCTTGCAGCAGCGGCAGCATCCGGAGGCGGCCGCCGAGGTGGGACAGGACGCCGCCGTGGGCGTGGAACGCCCGTCGCCCGCGCCCGTCTTGTCGGAGGAAGAACGCCAGGAGCTGCAAGTGGACTTGTTGAGGGTTAGCCGTCACAAGCGCGCTCACAAAACTCGGCTCCTTTTGGAAACCTTTCTTGCCGATTAAAAGATGTCGATCGGACCAAATGGGGACGCCCCGCAAACGATAAATAAAGGACGACGGACGGCCCGCTGAGCTCCTTTTCCCAACGCAGGTGGAGGACGAGATCCAGACGCTGTCTCAGGTCCTGGCGGCCAAGGAGCGGCAGCTGGCCGACATCAAGAGAAAGTTGGGGGTGACGCCCCTCAACGAGCTCAAGCAGAACTTCAGCAAAACCTGGCAGGAGGTCACCACCTCGTCGGCGTACGTTTGCCTCCCGCCGCCTCTTCGCCCTCGTTTCGCGTGGCCAAAATACTTTTCAAAGCGCTTGGGCGGAGCCAACGGCTCGGCGGGCGCCGCCGTTTACCGACCCGACCCAATGGTAGGTTCCACCCCGGTCCTCGAGGGCCGGCGTCCTGCACGCTTTCCGCTTTTCTCTTCCCCCGACGCATCTGGAGCCACTCGTTTGAATCGGGCGTGTCGGCGGAAAAAAACTTGCAGGATACCGGGCCTCGAGGACCACCGAGGCGGTGCTCGGCGATCTTTAACATTCAAAGAGCCCTTTTATCGTTTCTATGTTTTGCATTCATTTTTTTTTTTTTTTTTTTTTACTATTATCAGTACCGTTTATTTCTTTTTTTTCTTTAAGTATGATTATCTATGGTTCTCAAATGGGCATATGTGAAGATTTCAACAGGTTGGTGCTTCTAATACCATGACAGGAATAGTCCTGTTTTCTTTTCACATTAAGAGCAAATGAGGTGGAACATGAAACAATTATTAATATTATTGCAATTTTTTTAGCGCGGAAGACGTACGATTTGATTCGTTTTATATAGACGCGCCTTGTCATTTGAGACGGAATTTTCCGGTGGATGAGGCAGAAACTATGATGTCACACGATTTATCGTTCGTAGTTGCTAATTTTTTTTTTTAATTGACTCTCAACAAACGTTAGGTACAAGAGGACGTCGGAAACGCTGTCGCACGCCGGACTGAAAGCCACGGCCGCCTTCTCCAACATGAGTTCGGCCATCAGCCGCAAGCTGGAAGACGTCAGGTTGGACGCCGTCCGAAGGGGAGGGGCATCCTTTCAATATGGTCCATTCCGGTTCGCGCCGCCATTTGAATCCTAATCCCTCTCGATTTCAGATTCGTAAACCTGCGGGAAATTTTGAGCCGACGGGCTTTTTGATGATTTTGATGTGTGATATTAAAGGAAAAGCATCCCGAAAAACACTAGGAGGCTGAAATATTGCATAGATCGTCAAAACAAAATGACTTTCGATATGCCGTCCCTTCTAAATGCTTTTAACTGGGAGGAGGAGAAGTACGCAGTCAAATTGGGCCCATGTCGGGCTCATTTACTGCCATTCAAAATTGAAAATGTAGTCAATGTTGAAAAGCCAAGGTTTTATCATGCATTTCCACCGATTTTCCCTTCAACGGCAACTCGCGAACGGGTGTTGACAGCCCAAAACCACCGAGTTGCGCTAGCGGCCAATTTATGACATTTGGAAGCCTTTCATGCCTGAAATCTGTGCGACCACCCGATTATTGGATTCAATTTGTCCGATATCTGACTAGCAAAGCAGTAGTTAGCTGCAGCCATAGTTAGCGGGATGACCTCTATTAGCTGTTAGCTCTAGGACTCTAATTGTTTCCGTCTTAATCCAGCAATCGGAAGCCTCTGGAGACCCCCCCCCCCCCCCATCAATAATCGAGTCGCGACCCCCCCAGCGAGAACGCTAATCCAAGTCCTCCGCGGATTAGCGAGCCGCAAACAAGATTAGTGGGACTGAAATGCAAGCGCCTGCAGGGGGGGGTATTGTGTGGGTGAATTTTCTGCCGTCACTAATCCCCGCCCCCTTTTTCTTAACGCCGCCGACTAGCAAGCGCTCTTTGCAGCACTCTGCTAGCATGCCCGTCATCAGGTAAGAAGGACGCCCTCTTGTGTCCCGCACAACTTTTGGCAAACTTGACGTTTGATTTGCTTGTGCATGTAATGTATTGCTAGTTGTTTTTTTTTTTTTTTCGACTTTTAACTCATTCAATGCCAAGGACGTATTTTCAAGTTTTTAAGAGTTCAACCATTGAATCCCAGATACTTAAGTATGCGTTTCATACTTAAGTATCAGGAATCTAATGTTCTTCATGCGCTTAAATATCGATTTAACACTTCAATATGTAGGATTTAATGTCCAGACTCTTAAAAAAAAAACTAAATTTGTCGCTGGCGTTGAATGTGTTAACAGAAACAGATCACAAGTGATGTCATTTAGTAGGAAATGTTAACTTGAGTCTTTTTTTTAATGATGGAAAACAATTCCTGCCTGATATGCTAACTTAAGCCGTTTATCTTCACCTAACTCTTTGTTGTTGTCAAAAGGTTTCCAAAAGATGTAGTGTGTTGGTCATTTCTACCAAAAAATGTTGACGTTACAAATGTTGAATTTACAAAACAAACCAAAACATGTACATATTTTGTTTTTCCACAAACATTATCCGCTCGAATAAAATCGGACTTTTTTCAATCGTCCCCTTTAATCTGTACGAAGTTTTCTTTTCCGCCAAAAGTTTCACGGCTTTTTCGGTTCCATACTCAACTAAATTCGAGCCGTCGTCACCGATTGGCTGTTTTTGGTCTTCTTTTTAAGGAACGCTCCCACGTTCAAGTCATTTGAGGAGAGAGTGGGAACATGGAAGGTAAAAAAAAAAAAAAAGAAAGTGCGGCTTTCACATGCTTGTCGCTCCCATCAAAGTTGGACCCGCCGTTTCAGAACAAGATGAGTCCGACCGAGACGGAGGCCTGCCACGCGGAGGCTCAGCGCCAGGACACGCCCACCGACCTCCCCGCACCCTTGCACTGACCTTTGACCCCCCCCCCCCCCCCCCCCCCCCTCCCGCCGTGACGTCACTTTGTCTCACTTTCATCTTAGCGTTTGACTTTTGTCAATTTGGGGGCCAAATCAGCTTCGTTTTATGTTACCTACGCTGCCAAATTAGAAAGTCTTGTCATTTGATGCTTTGCGAAGAAAATACTCTTTCCCTCACGCGCTCCAAGATATTTTTGAAACGCCGTCTCTCGCCTTATGATTTTGTCGGGAAACAAAATAAAGATGAAAAGTGTTCAACAGGTGTTGTCTTGCTGCCTTCATGAAAAAGGAATCATGGGGAAATGATGTTAGCAAAACGTGGACATTTGTTACAGAAAGAAGATTACTTGTGTGCACATACATTTAGTTTGTTAATACAGTGGTACCTCGGTCTTTGAACGCCTCTTTACTCGACGAAATCGGTGCTCGACCAAAAAAATCAAGTAGGTAATGCATCGGACGTCGATCAGATTTTCGGTGCTCGACTAGCCGAGCCTAGCCGAGCCTAGCCTAGCCGAGCCGAGCCGAGCCGAACGCGCTCCTCGGCTCTTTTCGGCCGACCCGAACGCGCTCCTCGGCTCTTTTCGGCCAGTTCAAGCGCCAGTTCAACTCAGACCGCCAACGGAGTAAGGCTTACGCAGTTTGTTTGAGTACGTATTTCTTCCCAATTTTCAACTTTTTTCTGTTGCGCTAGCCCTTAATGATGGGTCCTAAGAGAGATAGTGATAAGGGGAAGGCAAAGAGAAAAACAGTGAGGACCACTATCGAACGGAAGAAAGAAATAATAGCAGAATATGAAAGTGGTCTACGGGTGTCCGACCTCGCATCGAAGTACGAAATGGCAAAGTCAACCATTTCCACTATCTTGAAGCATAAGGAAGTGTTAAAGAAAGCTGATGTTGCAATGGGAGTGACAGCAATTAGTAAGCAAAGGCAATGAAAGGGGATTCCCCTTCCAAGGATTAACCCTCCCTCCCGTCCTCGCCGCATCCATTCCCGTATGCCATCAGCCACTCTCCAAAACGTAAGTAAATTATACAAAATGCTTAATAATGCTTTATATATCTTTATCATGTACCGCTTGTGCACATTTACGTCCTCATTGTTGTTTAGATACATGTTCTTATAATATTTTAGGTATTTTTCTTAATGGTAAAAACGGATTAAAATAGTTTCCATTATTTCTTATGGGAAAAATTGTTTCGGTGTTCGAACAAATCGGTGCTCAACCACCACCTCGGAACGGATTATGGTCGAGTACCGAGGTACCACTGTAATTGCCATTATTCCTTATACACGTACTTGGTGACATTGTTCGGTTTTTGGATTGGAGCAACCTGGCAGAATTTTCAGCAGTAAATCGTAGCCATTGACGATCCTTTTGTTTGTTTGTTTTTACATTTTGAAACACGTTAATTTGAAATAAAGCCAACCATTTAACTCGCCGTTTCAAATAGTTGAGTATTTTCTTTGTTGAATAGTTTCTGTTTAGAACGTAAAACGCGTATTTTTTGCGAGCGGGAAAAGGTATATTAACTGCAGTTCGCCGTTCGAGCACCAGGCGGAGACGGAGAACACAAAAAGCACGGAAACGGAAGTGGCCTTTCGAGTTTGGCGCATGTAACTCTTTGGTACCCAAATGTGACGTCATCGACGATCTCTTTTTTTGTTTCGTTTCGTAGTTACTAACATTTTTAAACATGTTTATTTGACATGAAGCCAAACCATTTGACCGATTGTTTCAAACAATTATTTTCTCCGTCCAATCGTTTCCTCTTAGAACGTAAAACGCGTATCTTTAGATTAGCGAATGAGGAAACGCATATTAACTACAGTTCCCGGTTGACCACCAGATGGACCCCGAGAACAGAAAAACGGAAGCTTTGCTGCGGTTCAAAGCAGGGCCCGATGTCTTCCCATTATTATTATTTTAGCCCACTTGTAACGAATACATGACATTAGAGTCCTTCCATTTGACTGTGACTTGTCGTTTGGCGCTCTCTTGCGGCCACTCTGGGATAGTGCGCTGCTCCGCTGCTCCCCCCTCCCCACGGAGTGAAAGTTGAGCAGGAAACATGGCGGCCCCCAGTAAGACGCCCGTACTGCTAAGGGCCGTGAAGAAAATCGCCGTCCACTTTTGTCCCTTCGAGTCGAACGTCCGCTCGACAAGGTGAGACGCGTGAACGGACGCCTAAAAACCACAAACGGCAGATGTCTCCGCTTTCTGCACGGGTCGTCGCTTTAGCATGTTGCTAATAATTAGCCGTTCCTTTTGTATGCAACATGTAAATAAAATGCGAGTCATAGTTGGCCTAAACCTCTAGCCGTTTTGCGTGGCCAAATGAATGCTAACCAACGCGCGCGGTTAACCTTCGCACAAGTCTCCCGTTATCCTAATAAAAGCCAATTTTGCTTAAATACGTCTCGGTTGCCTCCTGCAGGGAATTTCTGGTCGTGGTGGGTTCGGAGAAAGTCAGATCGACCAATTTGAACTGCCAGGTCATAACCGTGGTCAAACACGACAAGTCGGAACCTCTGGTGGATGTCACATACGGTAAGAATGATGCCTTAGTTATCTGCATTGACAGTTGGGGGGGGGGGGGGGGGGGGGGGGGGGGGCAATCTCATCTGATGGTAGCAAAGCACAACTTTTGTCTAAGCGAAGCGCATCAACTCACTCTGGCGTAGTTGACACAAATGCCACAAGAGGGCGGCATAGTAATACAAATGTTAATTGGAGGAGAGCGCTGGCCTATAAATCAAATTGGCTAGTTCAAGAAAAACAAGCTAAATTGTGAAATTGAGGTTTTGCAAAGTAAGCGCAGAAATTTTGCACAAGCTACAAATGCTTCGTGTACATGATCGATGAAAAAAATCCCCATAAATGATTGACGTGAACAATTTGTACACAATTTATCAATCCAATCGAATCAATCCAACCTACTTCACCTCGATAATTGTTGCCAATTAAAATATATTCAAATCCTCATTGTCCGGAACGGCTGGAAAAAAACTGAATTTTCAATTGAAGCCACAAGTATGGTAGTAGCACATTTTGGGAACATTTTCTGATTTTGGAATCCTTTTGATTGTGCGCCAGTGAAACATTAAACAAAGCTTACATAGGACGAAATACTTCAATGAATGGAGGTAAAGTTTCAACGTTTATATATTTTAAACGTCAAATTCCAATTTACTGGAGTTAAAAGTTAAATACAACTGAACTGCACCTGTACTGCAATTTGCATCCCCCTTCAATATTTGTGACATTCAGATTTACTGTGTCTGAATTATTTTTGGACTATTTCAGCGCTGGCTGTTTTGAACAGTTTACATTAGGGAGAGTTTGTGCAGAATGGCAATGATGAAGGTTCCTATCTATTAATTCAAAACGAGAACTTCATCAAATCGTCCCACCGTATTGAGCTTTACTCACGGCCAACTTTGCGGTCCCGCTTTTGCTCAGTGGACGGCGAGAGGCTGCTGATGAAGGGCGCCGACCTGACCGGCCGCGAGATGCTGGATGCCTTCCGGGCCCGATGCGTGGCCAAGGACCCCCAGGCCAAAGCTGCAAACACATAGCAAGCCAGTATCACAAAAATGTTGATAATAAAATAGATGTTTTGATTTTTTTGCTACAATGTTTTCGTCTTTTTTTCTTCCAATGAAAATTGAATCGCTTGCGTAACACGCTTGGTTAAGGGTGGAGTGGGGAGGGGAGCTTTATTCCAACAATTCAGGGAGGACATTTTGCAAGCGGTGACCTTTGATACGCATTTTTTTTTTTTTTTTGGAAACACTGGGGAGAAGAAAAAAAAGTTGACCAAACGGATATGTCCCACCTTTCGCCCAGTCATACGCTCAAGTGTCTTGGTGCACTTAAAAGAACAAATTGGCTGTATGATTTGCTTAAACTAGTGTTCCCTTTTTCGATCGATTGAATAAAATTTCGCTGAACCTTTTTTGGTATTTGGTGGCAAACTTTGTTCTACGTATTTAGCATTTTGTTTATATTTGTACATTTTTCTTGACAA
Source organism: Hippichthys cyanospilos (assembly GCF_059441005.1). NCBI lineage: Eukaryota > Metazoa > Chordata > Actinopteri > Syngnathiformes > Syngnathidae > Hippichthys > Hippichthys cyanospilos. The sequence goes on along the minus strand of NC_142389.1, from coordinate 726,757 downwards.
CCTTTATTTTCACGTCCTGTTCTTAAAATATGTCATGCTTGAACGTACACGTAGCCTCAATGCTCGTTGAACAAGTCAATCAAAATACACGTTTCGAACGTTTTTTCTTTAAAATATCTCACAGGAAATAGATACTTGCCGATAATTTTCCATGTGGTGGTTCTCACATTTAGCAACGACGCAGGGGGAGTGAGCGTTGTCCTGACGAGCACATCGGGCTTCCGGTCCGTCCCCTTTGTATGACGCAACGTCCCCTGATTGGCCCCTTCGCTCCTCTTAAATACCGGGCGCTTTTTACCTTATGGTCACACTTGGGTGCAAACGCACAAGTTTGGAATATCGGGGGTGAAAAAAGTCCAAACTTTTCGCAAACATGGTTGAGAAGTTCGTCGGGACGTGGAAGATGATTTCCAGCGAGAACTTTGACGACTACATGAAAGCAATCGGTGAGCTCAGATGTTTCTTTTTCAAAGGGACCCCCTCGGGCAAGCCCTTCCATTTTCTCCTCTCGTGACGCTTTGCCTAACTTCCCGTGCGCCGGCGCCGGTGTCGGCGCGCAGGCGTGGGCTTCGCCGTCCGGCAGGTGGGCAACCGCACCAAGCCCAACTTGATCGTGTCGGTGGACGAGCAGGGCACCGTGAGCATGAAGACGCAGAGCACGTTCAAGACGTCCGAGATCAAGTTCAAGCTCGGCGAGCCCTTCGAGGAGACCACCGCCGACGACAGGAAGACGCGGGTTCGAATCCCGCGCGCTCGTTCTCCCCTTCTGCCCCGCGCCGATGCGATGAGCTTTTTCTTTCTTTCTTTCTTTCTTTCTTTCTTTCTTTCTTTCTTTCTTTCTTTCTTTCTTTCTTTCTTTCTTTCTTTCTTTCTTTCGCTCGCCTGTTTGCAGACCGTCATCAGCTTGGAGAACGGAAAACTGGTGCAGAAGCAGAGCTGGGACGGCAAAGAGACCAGCATCGAGAGGGAGGTGACCGACGGAAAATTAATAGCGGTGAGGAGAGCAAGGCAATATGGCCCCCAAATCAAATTCTGGACCTTTCAGCTTCAACAAACAGTTTTAAAATTATTTTAACTAATATTTCGATTTTGTGTATTTTCATTTGTACAATTTGTATTCCGTTTGGAATAGTAGTTCTAACGATTCAATTCTAAAAGTGCAATGACTTGTTCTTTTAAATGGCACATACCTTTGGCGCACGTGCATTGTCGCTTCAAATGATCCAGATGAAATGTAATTCTTGTATTAGATACCAACTTCTGCACATATACAGAATTTTAAATATCTATATTTGTCATATAGAAGGTCTAGAAATGCATCGGCGCGTGTGAAGAATTGATGCAGGCGTACCTGATGTTGTGACGTTTCTCGCAGAGATGCATCATGGGAGACGTGGTGGCGGTGAGGACGTACGTGAGGGAGGCGTGATGACGTGGCCGCCGGACCCCCCGACAGGCTCAGTTTCATGAGCGGCAATTTTGTCTTTTCTTTTTTGGGTGTGTCGCCCCAAATAAATCTGAATTGAATGTTGTGTCGATTGCAATAAAGCTCATTTGGATCTCTCCACGGTGGAGCCAAAATGGCTTCCCGACTTTGATTTGTTGCGCTTGAACTTGGGAAATGTGGGGAAGTTTGAACCGCCGGGACTTCAAAGCTTGACGTATGATTCCCTGCGGCGGCAGGAATGTCCGCTCGAAAAGATCCGCGCAGGGAGCCCGGCGAGGAAAGCGTTTTCTTTTTTGCTCCTTCTTCCAGGAGGTCAGACGTTTCCCATTGCACATGTCGAGCAAGCTGAAGGAAATCCCCCGGCGACCGGTCGAGTGGCGCATTGTTTGGCAGGCGCTTTTCGTCCTGATTGGCCCCGATGAGCGAAACAGATGAGGGTGAGGTCGGAAGTACGCTTGAGGACAACAAGGGTCATGAACCTTCTGCTAGTTCATCACCAACATGCATTTGTTGTGTGCGTGCGCTCCCTTCTGATGTACAACTTTCTGATAAAGCTCACAAAAACGTTAAAAAAAGAAAGCCAGAAGAAAAAGGAAAGCATTCAAACATTGGACGTGAATGTAAGCGCTACGTCCCGGAATAAAAAATCGTCACTCAGCAATATATCGTGCAATTTAGTCTCAGCGTAGCAAAGCGCAAATTGTATGTGACGCTTACTTTAGCACGTATGCGCTCCACCCTGAGTGCGAATCAAAATTCTGTCTTCTGAACAGCACAGCCAGATTTAGCTCAAGTGATGCTGACAGCGTGATAAGTCATGAAACTCCTTGCTAAAATGAGATTTTCTGAGATTGCATGTAAATCAAATACTGTATGATCCCTCTACGATCTACGCGCTCCTTCCGTAGACGACCCAGAATGAGGTCACTCGACCTTCTACTGCACATTGTACGGCAATAAGCAAACGGGTCAATATATGAAGCGCTCCCTCCTGACGTTCCGAAAACCGACGAGAGAATTCCCCGAGGCGACGTTCGAAGGGTTGACATCTGTTGGGTGTCGACCCGCAGGTGCGGCGGGAGACCCGGACCGGACCGGACCTCCTCCCGGGAGCCCCGTTGTCGGGGAAGGACCGAAAGCCGACGGGCGGGAGGGAGGGAGCCGCGCGGGAAAACCTTCAATGAGCAGCGCCCATACTTCATGTTTTGACTGCTGTTTTTCTTCCCACGCTTGAAGCTTTATCGCCGCGGGGAGGGAACCCGCCGGCAAGTTCGGCCGCGCAAGCGGGGAAGCCGCGCGCTAGATAGCCAGAAGGCCGCCGGGAAGTTCTCCCGGCGCGATAGATAGCGAGAAGGCCGTCGGAGGCCTCCGCCGCTCGCGCTTGCTTTGCGTTATTCCTCGAAACCTAATAGTGCTTCAGCTAGCAAAACCGTGCATGAAAATACATTCAAAAATCAATCCAAAATAAGAAATACTTGAAGAAATAGAGCAAAGACTTCAAGCGAGGCTACACAAACAAATGCAACACAATGGCCTTCGGGCCCACTGCAAAAAAAATTAGACCTTAGTCAGCAGGAAGTCAGTGTGTTTTTTTTGTAGTTTTTTTTTTTTTTTGCGGCGTCGTCACAATTTTCGGACACGATGAAAAAACGTGTATGTTTATGTATATATTAAGCTAGCCGCATTCCTCTGTGCGCAACTCTTTGGAGCGTGCTGGGATGTTTGTTTGCCGTCATTGTATGGACGCGGCATGAAAGACGGGAAAGGGTCCCCGATTTCTTAAACCGAAAACACAGAGAAGCTACGATGCGCTGAGCGGCAAACGCTCAAAGGGCTCCACTTACAATGTCATTGCACGGCTCTTTTTGTTATCGCGTCCCCAGGAAAATATATATCGCAACAGAATTTCCTCTTGAAGGACATCGCTGGCTCCCGCCGTTTCTGTTTTGGAAGGTGCGACTTCTCCGCCGCGTCACATTTTCCCCCTGCGCCGTCCGCAGAAACAAAGCAGACCTTCCCGCTACAGACGGCTCTGCGGCCTTGACCCGCGACACTATTGGCAAACAAACAATAGGCCGTCGGCGGGACGCTCGGCCTCATGCGCGCTTTTTTTTTTTTTTGGGAGGGGGTGGGGGTGGGGGGTAATCGGCGAGATAACGAGCAGGCCGAGAAGCCATTAAGGCACAGGATGAGCGATTGTTTGCTCCTGTAAACACGCCTTTGAAAGGAGACCGTAAATGCTCTCAGTACTTATCGCCGTCCCGAAGGAGTCCCGGAGCGAAGGGGGCGGGGGGGACGGAGACGACGCCCGTGTGAAAAACGGCGGGACGCCATCCAGCTGGACGGCCGGCGCTCGCAGCTGCGGCTTAAAACAGCAAACATGTCTTCAGGTTGTTTTTGCAGAGACCTACATTCCGACGGACCCACCCACCTGAAGAAAGACAATATGACAAAGCCAGGGGCGGACTGACGGACGCGACGAGCGACCGATCGATGAACCGAATCAAACTAACTTGCGGGCAATTGGACGGGCGGAGAGACAAAAACCCGGAAAGACAAAAACACTGACCGACCATCAGAATAGCTACTCCGTCAACCGTCGGACGGGCGGACAGACAAACTGAAAGACGGACCGAGCAGAACAGAGCAAACAAGCAAGCGACGGACAGACAGACAAAGCTGTCCCCGGAAACAGAGTGACCAACCGACATACAGCGAGACGGAACTGAAGGCGGAAGCAGCGACCGTCTGTCCGACAAACAGAGTGAAAATGCGGAATCGTCGGAAGGACAGACGGACGGACCCGCCTGGAGAAAAACCGAGTGTCCAACAGGCCGAGTGTCCGACCGCTATTGACAGACAGACACAAAACAAACCGAGCGACCGATGAACAGACAGACGGGCGGGCAGGCGGGAAGACCAACCACGTGCCCTACAGAGCACCACTTTGGACCAGTTTGTGTCCGATTAGTTTCGAAAACAACGCGCGCGATCGGAACGGAACCGCCGAATCGATTGATCGCTCCGATTTGCTGTTAGCTAGCGAATCAGCGAGCGGGCGGGGCGAGAACAGCAAGTGAAAAAGGCGGATTCAGAGTCGTTTTGACAGCTGTATGCGTTGTTTACGTTTTTTTCTAACTGTGGGGAATAGAGACTAGCGCCCCCCCATGGTACGGAGGGGTATTGCTTTTCCCGGACGTCCAGAAGCAACTTCGGCGCCGTCGTGCCCATTCCCTCATTTCTCCGGCGCCGATGCGCCGGCCGACGCCTATTGCGTCGGCCCGCGTCAAATCGCTCTTTCCCGGATTTGAACGGGCTTTTTCCCTAAGATCGCCACAGTACGATTAAGGAGCGAGAAACGGAGGAAGGACCCCGCCGACGGCTTTCATCTCGCCGCGACATCTCAGGATTAATTTGAGACGGTGAAGAATGTCGGGATTTCGAGCGCTCGAGTAGTTAGCGATCACATGACTCCCTCCCGCTCGGGACGGAATGTCAGCGACCCTTCTTTTGTCCGCCCCAACATTCCTCGGAGCTGTAGTCTCCCAGAGCGGGGCTGGCTTGGACAAGGAAGGCCAAAAAAGCAGTTAGCTTAGCCCGCTGGAGCGAGGCCAAAGAATTCCCGGGTTGCGTCAGGGGGCCGCTTGCAAACCATCTCCGGCGACGCAACTTCCAAAAGCCGTCGTAAAAACGCTTCTTTGACAGAATTTTCAGCTTCGCCTTGGCTGTTTGCCCGCTACGATTTCGGTGGGTTCCCACTTCCCGTTTGCTCCTTTGATACGACTTCGCGGAGCCGCGAGGACCGCGGATGGAAGCGAGACGGCTGCGTTAGCTTCTAGCTTTAGCTCGCGTACACTCGTCGCTGTCCGGCAACTTTATTAGAACAAAACGGTTCGTTTTTTCATATTTTCTACTTTGCGCATTTGAGTCCATCTCTTCATTCTGGCCCATCGCCATTTGAACTGATTTGAACTGAAGTCATAAACCGTATTAAAAAAAAAGTCAAGGACTGTATTTTGTGGTTGAAAAGAGGCATCCGGCAAAGACAAAATAGGCGCATCCCCGCGCGGCGCGGGACCACTTAGCGTCCTTGTTCCTTTTGGTGAACGTCGAGGACAGCGGGAGAGCCCGCGGGCTCCGCAGACACAGCAATTTGTTTCCACCGTGACCTTTTTGGAACGCTGTGAACTTTCCGAAATGAACTCGCTCGGCAAACACAAAAGTCCAAAAGGGAAACGTGTACCTCCAAGGTGAAATCGACGCTTTTTTTGTCCCTCAACAGCCGCCGTAGTTGCAAAAATTGTCTCCAGCTGTAAGGAGGGGGGAAAAAAAAAAAAAATCACATTTACTAGAAAAAGGTAACAGATTAAAAGAAATATGAAGAAATACATACATGACTTTAAAATAATGTTGGATGTGCGCATGAATTCTAATACGATTATTTACACATTTAGAAAGAAGAAAAAACTCCCTATTTTTGTTTAACTGTTAATTCATTCTCTTTTCTTTTCTATTTAAAGCAAACTCATACCAAGTGGGTAATTATTCAGGGTCTCATTTATTTCATATTTAATATTATTGCTTGTAATCTGTTGCTTTATTATGAGTAAATACTGTATGTTGGTTTTTTTTTCTCACAACACTGTAAACAAAAACACCCCATTCGCTGAATTAAAATGAGGCAATGGATTACAAACAATTGGAAATTTCAATGGATAATTATTAAAAGTCGCATTTAATAAATAATATTGCGTTTAGTTTGAAATGGAAGAGTTTGATTGTCGCATGCATAATAGCACACAATGAAATTCTTATTCCGTTCACTTCCCCGAGCAGACTACATTCCATAATCGAGCAAATAATAAAGTAGGCAATAAAACCAAAACAAAAAGGTTTGAGCAATCCGTTGCCTGATTTTAATTGAGTTGTTGTGTGTGCGTGTTTTTTTTTAACAGAGTGTGTGTGTGTGTGTGTGTGTATTATTAGTCACAGGATGATGAATTATTGTCAATGGAGCAAAGACCTGGCACACAATCGAACCGGAAGGCGCCTTGTTCCGTAAGCATGGAAGAAAACATCATTGGTTCTCTTCGTCCCAGTGAACTTTGGCCACCTTGCGGCATGCTGACCCCCCGCCCCGCCAAAAAAAAAAAAAAAAAAAAAAGCCATGTGCACCGCAATCCCGGCAGGTCCGCCGCGTTGTACGAAGGTCAGCGTTTGGCGGCCGGCCCAATTCCGCCCATCCGCGTCCGCCTGGCTGCGTCCATTCACGGAGCTTTTTGACAAGCCAACACTTGAATGCAACGCAAGCCGGCTCAGCAAAAATACAGCGACGGGCTGCTATATGCGGGCGCAAAGGGGCCGCGCCGACGCGAATCGCGCACGTTCGGCATCTATGACGAATGAAACAAGGTTCAAGACAAAGATAACGAGCATGCGGAGTAAACGGGACTTCCAGGCGGATGTTTTTGTTGGGCGCAGTCGACGGCTTGGCTTTCGTCGGCCTCTGCTGCCCCTCGGTGGCCAAAACGGGAAAGCCCTTCAAACGCGACCGAACCAAAACACCGAACGAGGGACCTTGGTCCATGGAGAGGAAAAAAAAAAAAACTCAAACTCACCAAACGGTGGCATGGAAACGTGGACTGCAACTGCCAAGCACTCGACCCATTAAAATCAGGCTTTTGAAAACTTGGACAAGACGGGATCTGTTCTTCAGAGATGATTTGCGCCATTCTATTTCTGTTGAGTCGCATTCAACAATTCTCGTTGTTCTTCCGTTGATTTGTAAGAATTTGATTTGTAATCGCAGTTGTCCTCCATGCAAGCGGGCGGCTTATATTTGGATCGGTGGTTGTGGCTTTTCACCTCTCCGGTACACAACTAGACTCTTGGCCTGAGCTCTCCCAGATCCGGTTTCGTTCGAACCATCGGCCCTCAATTCATACGTCCATCTTCAATGTGACAATGCTGCTGAAGAAACAACAACAACAAAAATGGCGTCGAGTATGCTTCTTTGCAGAGGCACTGTAATACCGAACACTCGCCCTTTTCTCTGAAATATCGATGAAGGATTAAATAATACCACTTGAGCCACAGCGTCACTTCTTCATTGACCAAAACTGAAAGCTTAGAGAAAAAAACAACAGCACTATTAGTACCATTTTGAAGTGAGGTTTTTCAATGTTTCTTTAACACGAGCTTTTTTCAGCGACGAGTAAGTGGTCAAGCTCATTTCCTAACAAAGTTCATCAACTTCCACGTGTAAAATCAAGCAATTTATTTGTACATTTTTATACATACAAAGAATTTGCATTACCTGAATAAACAAAGTCTTGGATTCAATCATCAGTAAAAATCAAGCCCCGGCCTCGTCTCGCTCTTTTTTTTTTAAACACAACAAACAACCATCTTTTTTTTAATGAATTAAAAAAGTGCTTCACGCACTGGCCGGACAAATCGACAGAGCGCGCGTCATTCGGAGCGCCCGCCGCGGTCTCGTTGGCTTTAAATGACGCAGGAGTGGCCACGCTTTGGCCCATTATCCATTTCAAATACTGACGGCAAAGACAAGCAACGGACAGAGCGGCACGCTAGCTCGGGCTACCGCTGCTTCCTATTTCTAAAAGGTCACGCAAGACCCGGTTGACATCAAATTCACAATTGGGAGGAAAACAAAACAAAACAAAACAGGGTTCGTAACACAACTAGCGACAGGTTAAGGCAACAGAGTCGAAATCCGGCAGCTTGCTGTTGTTTTTACGTGTTCCAATTAAAGCCGCTTGCACGTTCGTCACAAAATCAAACACGTATTTATACACTTCTTTTTAAATCATTTTAAAAATGTCTTTTCAGGCCCTTCTCGGGACATTAACATCACACTGCCCTCTAGAGGCTGTTTTTGAATGTCTTTTTTTTCAATTCATGTTTTATAGTGCACGATTTTTATAGTTCAAGTTATTGCCCTCCGGTGATTATTTTGTTGTTTAACAATTTAAACTGTAAATCGTAGGTCTGATCAATTTGTTATCCGTTAGTGACGCTTCAGTCTTTGACAAACGTTTCAAAATAATTATGAACTATCAGTAAGTCCCGATTTTGAAACAGTGCCCCCTAGTGGCAATTTGTTCAATTAGAACCGCATTGACCTTTTTTCCTGTAGTCACAAAAAGTCATCATTTGAAGATTTTTTTTTTTTTTTACAATTACGGACAGCAGGGAAATCATTGACCAGAGTGTAAACAAACAAGTGCAAAAAAAAGAAAACTTAATATCGTCAAAGTCCAGTGTGCAGCAAAAATAGTGCAAATGAGTCTCACGTCCATGGGCGCGCCTCCTGGCCACATTCCACTGCTTTGTCGTGCTCTTATTATTAGCAATCATTGCATTGGATTCAAAACCGTTTTCCAGAAAGAAGCTGCTCGTTATTGCATAAGGGCAAATCCCACAATCGTTTTGCATAAAAAACGGAGTCGACGCTTTAGGTTTCCCCCCTGACCTTTTTCTTGTCTTTTTTTGCCGTCTCCGCCGGCGGCGCCGCGTTCTGCTCGGCTCGCTCCGCCAAACGCAAAGCGGACGCTTGGAGGCGCCGCTCACCTTCGGCTTTTGGACGCAAAGTGCCACTCACTGCGAGACGACGAGATGCTGGGCTTTTGGGCGGGAACGTCTTCGGTTTTGGCCGCCGGCTTGAGCCCCTGCAGCGACACGACTTTCGTTTAAAGGGACGGAAATTCCATTTGCGGCAGACCCCCCTCAAATAAAAGACCCAGAAGACACCTTGACAAATTGCTCGTTATTTTGTCAATATGAAATAATATGATGACGTCAGAGCCCCCCCCCCCAAAAAAGGGAGAGGGAGAGAAAAAAAAAACCCTCTTGCCTGAGCCTCAAAAGCGGGCGCTTCCTCTTGGCCGCTCTTCTTCTTTTTCCTCTTCTTCTTGGACTTTGCGGCGCCTCCCGCTGGATCCTCGCCATTGTGCTTCAGCTGAGTCGGCGGCCCGCTAAGCGCAGGGGGGTCCTCGTAGTTGCCCCAGTGCTCGGCGGGAGCGTTCCAGTCGCAAGTGGGGTCCGCGCCGCCTGCGCCGCAAAAAAGTCGCTGCGGTAAAAACCTGCCCCGCTTGCCGCTTGTCTTTTGACAGCTTACGTCCGTCATTCGTCAAAAACTAAACGTGCGCCGCCTCTCGTAAATAACTGGATTCGTCTGCCATTTGGCGGAAAAAAACACGGATCTCATATCATGCCAACGTCAAAGACGAATTTTACCGGGTTGACCGTCGCGGAGCTTCCCGCGTTACACGTAGAACTTGCACAACCATAAAAACGGAACCGGTAAAATGCAGTTAGGAAGTCATGCTAAAACAGAGAGGGAATTCAAAAACCTTAGCGGTAGTCTATTGTGCACCTATTCGTGGCTATAGTGATTTGAAATATTATTGGCGGGGGTGTCCGAACTTTTTGGCAAGGGCCACTTTCAAATGATTTGCCCGCCACATAACCGCTTACTTTTACGGGCCGTAGTTTAGACGCCGGCTGGATTAGAGCTTTTTTTGGGGGCGGACGATGTTTCAGGATGTATTGTTTGTTCTTTCCAAGATTTTTCATCAAATGGCAAACGGTTGGCTTGGAAACAAACAAAAATAAATGTGCGTGTCAGGTGAAGAGGGCATGTGAAAGACACTCACTGGCGCCGCCCCATTCGTCGGCGTGACTCGCCCACCGCAGCTCCAAGGAGTTGGAAAGAGGCTCTGGAGGAGACGAGACGGACGCGTGAGGAGAAAAAGCGGCGCGGCCTCCAGACGGGAAGCGCGAGCCGGCCCGTCCTACCCGCCGTCGCGTTCGGTCGCAGCACGGACAAAGAGGCCGGGTCCAAGTCCGACTTCGTGTCGGCCGCCCGCGTCCGAGCGCCCCCTTGGGACTCCCGGTTCCGGGCTTCGGCTCCAGGGCGGTAACGGGAAGCCCGTTTGCCCGTCTCGTTGGGCGCCATCTGGGCGGACGGGATCTTGGCGGAAACTTCGGTCCGCCCGCCGCCGTTGACGCCGTCGCCCCCCTGACCCGACGGCGCTTTGGTGGCTGATCTGGAGTTCTGAGTCTCTGAAAGCAGGTGGTACGAAGCAGCGTTACAAGCCATCTCAAGAATCACGCATCGACGGATGCTTCTGTAGTCGGGGAGCGAGTGGAACAAAATGGGCCATTATCACTTTCTGACCGTACCGTGGTACTGGGCAAAAATATCATGGTGTCGCCGTATAAAATCTACATTGAACACAGTCTATTTCATTTTGAAAGAAAATATTGAAAAAAACAACAAACAAACAAAATAACGCGGCGGGTGAGATGTAGTTATTCTTAAAACGGAAGCTTGTTGAATCAACTCAGCAACTGGTCAATCGCATTGTTTCCGTTTAAACGCCCCCTTGATGAATCGATGACGCAAAAAAAGAAAAGCATTAGCGATTACTGAAACTTTGACTTTTTAACACCGGGGTAAACTGTCAAGTCGGTTATCGGCCCGCGCCCGCTCTCGGTCGGGGTGGGAACGCCTGGGGTTGCCCCTACAGGAGATGGGGGCTGCCGCACCCGAGACCGGATTAGGAACAGATGCCCCGAAACTCCCACCGACCGTTAGCTCCTCTGTTTTTCTTCTTCGCATTGCTGGCGGACTCCACGTGGCTCTTGGCAGCATGCGTCCCTTCCGGAGCGCCGCAGGACTCGGGGCCCTTGTCCTTCCGCCGCCGCTGCTTCTTCTCTCGGTTACTGACTTTGGTCTCCCACGCGCCTGGAAGCCAAAAAACAATCTCGTAACCTGCATTGCTAGCGCTTTAGTCCGCAAGGCGACCTTCTCACCTTCGTCGGGTTCTTTCGCGTCAAGCGTGATCACGCACTGCTGCGGTTTGACGTCGGCCTTGCTTTTCTTCTTATCTTTTTTCAAGTGCGCAGGCGGCTGCGCTTCGGCCGCCTGCCGACAGGGACGGAAACGACATCGGATTTTGGAGGCGAAAGAGGCCGCGGTTAAAACTTACCTTCCGGGTTTTGATGGACGCGGGCTGCAGCTTGGAAAGCACCTGCGGGACTTTGACTTCCTGTTGCACAAACACAGCAGAAGCAGCTGCAGCCAGCTGTCCGTTGGGCTGAGGCTTCTGTTTAAATGCGACATAACATATGACAAAGCTTAACGAGTAAAAATGATCGTACAGCGCTAGCAATACATCTCTTTATTGCAGGGGTGTCCAAACTACTGCCCAGGGAGCATTTGAAGCCTGCCGTACATTTTTCAGTAACCCACAGCGTACGTGAAATTCAAAAATCATTTGACACAGCCTATAAAGTCTACACACCACTGACAACTATTTGCATAAAAAAAACACTAAATAATTAACATCATGAATTTGTAAGTAACCCAATTGGGATTTTTTTTCAATGCAAAATACATTTTTCTCAACTAATTCGATTCGTAATTATCAACCCAAAAATATTCAATCGTGGCAGCCCAAGTATAATTGCTTGCTCGTTTGTTTTAGCGTGTTCACAGAATTAAACCCGACGAATTTGAAAAGCGGCTCTTGTACGCTCTCATTGTCTGTGTGCTGCCCTTAAATCAAAAAGTTTGGACACCCCAGCCTTTTCGCACCTAATGCTCACACTTTGAGCAGTCAAATGATTGTTTTTTTGAATAATTATTTTAATAGCAATTTAACGGTTTCTAATGTAACGTGCGTACATGGGGAAAACATATTTGAACGTGACATGTCATGAGCTCAACGATTAGCCTTGCCAATTCAATTATGACAAAATGGCGTCCTCGTTATTGTTGCACATCAAGCAACTTCATTTAGCCCAATAAGCTATGCGACGCTCACAAGTAAACAACAACAACAACAAAAAGTCCGACCTTCTCCCCCGCTTTTTTGGCGTTTCTTTTCCTCGTCTCTTCCGGTTTCAGCGTCTTGCTCACCGGGGTCTTGGCGACGGACTTGCCGACGCCGCCGGGGGTGCTCACCGGGATGCTCCGCTTCTTCCTGCCGCCGCCGCCGCCGCCGCCGCCGCCGCCGAAGCAGACGGCGGCCCAAGAAACGGCGAGCAGGAGGAGCGCGCCGACGGCGGCCGTCGTCAGCATGAGCCACGTCGGGTACAGCTCGGGCTTGAGACCCAAGTCGAAGCCCAGGTGGCTGCGGACGTACGCTTGGCCGGAGGACAGAAGGTCCTTGAGGCGACCGGAAAGGAGCTCGGCTTCCTCCAGCGCGAAGCCCCGCCAGTCTCCTCCAGCCATGGTGGGCTACGAATGAAGCGAGCGACCGGAGCGGCTAGCGGTTAGCTAGTTAGCCGCTAGGCTGTTAGCGCCCGCATGCTAACGCAGACGTGACGTCAGGCCTGTGGCCCCTTTCTTCTTCTTTGGTATAGTCGGCGGCTAAATGTTCGCTTATCGCCGCCGTCTGGGCTGGAGTGCGGACCGAGAAGGTGCAGAACCATACAAATCCGTGACGTATGAATGAAGAGCATAGCATCAAATTAAGACAATAACAATACATTAAAATTCTTTTAACACATTGAAAAAGTTTGGTTCATAAATGAAAAACAACGATCAAATTGTTTTCCATTTAACTGGAAAATAGTAGTGTATTTGAATAGTGACATCCCTATTCAATTAAACACTACTATTTTTCGTGTGTATTAATTTGGGCATCAGCGATCAGTAGCCGCAATAAATTGAAGCACAGACATTTTACAAAAGAGGTTTATTTTGCCCTAAATATGAAGACACGATAAAACTTTGGAAGTCGAGGCTTTGGATGCCATAAAATACTATATATGGGTCCAAAGTAAAACCCTTCAAAGTATGACTATTTTTAAAGATGTATTCTCGATATAGGGTGGACAAGCGGTTTGAGCCTGGGCGTTTGAAATCGGGCTACGGCCCTCCCGTGCGGCAAGCACTGCAAATAAAACTGCGGCTCGCTCCCACATGTTACGCCTTTGTGAAAATAGCAAATAATTAGCGGATGAATTTGAGTGCGTGCTATTGCAGATGCTCAAGAGTCGTTTTTTGGTATTTGCCAGGCTGATTGCGCGGACGAAATAAGTTAAAAAAAAGATGTCATTTTAAAAGTCGGCGTTCAGCGTGAACTCGCAGTCCATCATGCTGGACATGACTCCCAATCTCTGGTACTCGCCCACCCGCTTCTCGAAGAAATTGGTCTTGCCCTCCAGCGAAATTGTCTCCATGAAGTCGAACGGGTTCTCAGAGAAGTAAACCTTCGAATTAAAAAAAAAAGGAAAGGGAAAAATAAAAGGTTACAAATGACATTGAAAAACTCAAATGATGTGTTTCAATTCAAATATTTGAGTTGAACTCTTTCAGTGCCATGTATGAGAATTCTCGTCTTTTAAAAATGTAATACAGTCCTCATCCAATACGTTTTTCGTGGAGGGTAGCTGACACCCTTGACTAATGCTTAGCGAGTATAAGCCAATTGAGCACTGTAGTGACAACTGTGACCACTGGAAGGCAGTGTTGCCATACATACAACACAGATATTACATTCTTGCAGTTCTAAGGTTGCAAATCAATCTTTTAGTTGATACCGCCCATATTCACATACAGTAGATATAGTACACAATATTCTGTCGGCCTGGAAAGATGAGTCAAACTGTACTAAATGTACTGGCCCTCCAGAGGTTTCCTTTTCTGTTACCGCTTGGCAGCGCGTACAGTCTTCCATCGGGCGGCCGGAATTACCTTGTCGAGCCCCAGGTCGGCGAGGAGGCGGTCGGCCACAAACTCGATGTATTGCTTCATCATGGAAGAGTTGATCCCGATCAGATCCACCGGCAAGGCCTCGGTCAGGAACTCCTGACTCGGCAAAAGCGGCCCGCGCCGTATCTGATGAGCGCGCGCCGCGCCGTTGGGAAAAGAGGCCGGGGCGGGCCGACCTGCTCGATGCTGACGGCCTTGCCGATGATGTCCTTGACGCGGTCCTCGGGAGGCTTCTTCACCAGGTAGCCGTACAGCAGACAGGCAAAGTTGCAGTGCAGGCCCTGAACGACAGCAAACGGGAAACCGAGCCGGCTTGGTTAGCGCCGCGCCTCGGGAGCGCGCGACCCTAACCCGACCTCGTCCCGGCTGATGAGCTCGTTGGAGTAGGCCAGGCCGGGCATGAGGCCTCTTTTCTTCAGCCAGTAGATGGCGGCGAAGGAGCCGGAGAAGAAGATGCCCTCCACCGCCACGAAGGCCACCAGTCGCTCGGCTGCAAAAGGCGCAGCCCCTCAAAATGTTCAGTGGCCGTACGTATAGAATTACTGCTTATTTTTTATTTTGGTCCTCACCGAAGGTGGACCGGCTGTCGTTGATCCACTGCAGCGCCCAATCGGCCTTGCGCCTGACGCAGGGCATCGTTTGAATGGCGTTGAACAGATAGTCCCTTGAAATATAGCGAAGGGGGGAAAAAAACGATATTTCGGTGAAAAAGCAAGTCGTGTATTGGGATGTCCCATATGACCTCAGCTCAAGGGTCATCTGTTATGCTTTTCCCGTTTTTTTTTTTGCATGTCATTCCATCGCAATACGTTGTTCTACATTTTTATGACAGTTAAAAAAAAAAAAAAGTCACTCCAGGTGCCGCCACCACAAAACTGTGGGTAAAGAGGGCTCCAGGATTTGTTCTGTTTTCAAACAGGTGCACGCTTAAAATACAGTTCTTCCAACCGTCTGTCGATGTGGTCTTCTGTTTGATGAAGAAAACAAACAAACCTTTCCTTAAGGTCCCGTATGTAGGTGTGGATGAGCAAGCTGTACATCTCAGAGTGCACCGTCTCCATCAGGATCTGCAAGCTGTAGAAGGAGCGCGCCTCAGGGATCTGGACCTCCTGACAGAAGCGCTGCACCTGGTTCCACACGGCAACACACAACAAAGTGAGGCCTTAACGCTGAAGTGCTTTTTTTTTTTACTGAAAATGACAACACAGTTGCAACGGCCAATCACGGTCCACAAACTCCAAAAAGTTCAGAGCCGTGACTTGTTTCACCCCAGCAACTGGGATGTCATTTCAAGTGGACAGCAAGTGGCAAAATGGCCGCCCTCTGAGATGGATTTAGCTGCTTAATTCATATTTTGCCAACGCAATTTTTTAACCAATGTATGTTGGCAGTGAATTTCTTTGAAGTCACTCTCAGAGAAATGAGAGTTTGAGGAAGTTAGCGGTTACAATTCCATCCCTTTTTTTTTTTCTTCCGGCCTGATACCAGCGGAATCAACTTCACTTCCCTCGTGAGTCAACATTCTGTCTGCACTCATACGATTTTTTTTTTTCTACTTAAAGTTAACACCATGTCTGTGGTTCTACAGCTACATTGCAGTTGAAAAAAAACACAGTAATATAAGTGTAACACGAAAACACAGCCAACTAAGGGTTTTAAGCCTAGGCTGTAATACACCATGTTTAATAAACGGGACGCGAGTGCAATTATCAATCGTGTCCACTGAATGGCGTTATCATGCTTTACATGACTGTGTAAACAGTGGATGTTGGTTCTCATGATCGCCTTCCCTACAACTATAGAAGACGGTTTCATGAACATTTGTCTAAATTCAAAATCCAAGTCAGTTGAATTCTATTTCAGTTATCAAAAAGGGGCGCGGCGGTCCGAGGGGCATAATGTCTATCCTGACGATTACGACGACGGGTAAACATTTCAATTCCGTCATTTTTAGCTCGCATTCCCATCATTCGTCGGTCCGTCTGAAAAACGGGCGTCTGCCGGCGACGGACTGAAGGAAGGTCTGTCGGTGCTGTCGAAGTGCCCACCTCTGGTAGAAACTCTCATATATGCCAAAATATATACAGAAAAATATTTTCAGTTCCTATCGTTTGTCGACGCAAGGTTGCCGCAGAAAAATATCCTTGATAGGAGCGGAGCAGCGACGCAGCAAAATACGAATGAACATCAAGTTTCATTTATATTGATTTTGTTTTTAAATCCACTTAGCTTAAACCAACAGGATAATATTATTAAGCACGCTAATGGAAAACTGGTTCTTTTTGACCACTTCAAGCGCTTTGTCCTCCTATCACCTTGAATGCGGTTTCTGCTTGACTCTTTTAGGTTTTGTTTGAGTGAGGCCTCCAGCTTACATCAGCGCACGTTCATCTCACCAGGTTCTCGTTCACAATGCCATCGCTGGCGGCGAAGAAGGCCAGAACATGCGAGATGAAATGCTTCTCCTCAGCTTTGAGCCGATCCCAGTGGGCCAGGTCTTTGGAGAGATCCACCTGAAAGGACACAGAGTGTTTTACGAGCGGTAGCTGTGGGCTTAACTGCAAAAAAGAAACGTGCACCTCCTCCACTGTCCAGAAGGACGCCTGGGCCTGCTTGTACATCTTCCAGACTTCGCGGTACTGGATGGGGAAGATGACGAAGCGCCTGGGGTTTTCTCGGAGGAGAGGCTCTTCCTCCTGGCTGTCTGCGTCTTTGTCTTTTACGTCATTCTGCGCAGAAATTTATTTTTGGTATATTTCTGTTTCACAGGGGACATATTTCTCGTATTCCCGTGAAAATAGTGGGGTAGTAATTGCGTCACTTCTGACTGCGTCAAACTGCTCCAGAGAATGGGATCGTTCGACTTATCATGAAGAGATCTTTCCCAAATTAATGCCTCGGTAACTTTCATCCCTGTCATGAAAAGCGAAGACGAAAAGAGCAATGATCTCCGGCCATAGACATTGCTTTTAACACACAGACATTGAATCACCAAATGTTCTGAAATGTCAAGACACGTCAACGCCTATCTCCAAATAAATAGCTCTCTTTTGAATCTAACTGTAAAGTGTTAAGCGCCTCAGTTCAAATACGTTTTTGGTCGCTCCAACGCCGTTCCAATGTTGTTGGTTACTTTGTTGCAATTGTTTGGGTCTCAGAAAAGGAAAATAAACGTCTCATGGAACTTGAGTAAGACAGGAACATTATCCAACAGCACCAACGGGAAATGCAATGAAGAATCGCATCTTTTGAGGGGGTGGAAAGAGATGGAGTCTCAAAAGCATCTTACAATGATAACTCTATAAATCAATTACTATGAAAAAAAAACCACCTACCCTGATCGTTCTCAATTTACATAAACAGAAATCCGAGAGGATAAAAGGGATAAACGGACGGAAGGATAATTCAACTTATTTATATACATGTATTAAAAAACATTTGAGTAAAAAACAAAACAAAAAAACATTTGATTTAATGTCAAACCGATCCAGTGCATTTTTTTTAAGCCAATGTCGCCCCGGTGTTCATTTTACGGTGCGCCGCTCGCTAGCTAGCGCTAGCATGCAATGCTAAAGGGAATGTCTTTATCGTCTTACCAGTTCTCCGCGAAGGTCGTCACTCAAGCGGTCCATGTCTTGACAGCTTCTCCCGGGCGTCGGTGTCATTCTGGCCTCATGCGACGCAGGCGTAAGCTTTTTTTTCTGTTTGTTTTGTTGGTTAAGCCATTTAAAGGGACGTCCTCAAACAAGAAGCAGTTGACCTGCACTGGCGCCCCTCGGAGGCAAGTTGTGGAATTACATGTACACGTTCAAGTTACGTCACCGCCATCCTGCAGAGAACTCCGTTCATAAGCGAGCGACTTCATGTGCATATCGAAAGTGCATTCCTCGGGTCGATTGGCCCATTTTAAAAGTATAATAAAGGTTAATTTAAATTCAACTCCCAGTCACAGTTAAATACGTGATCAAATTGTAATTTGTTATCGCTTGAAAATGCCATCCGGGTTTGGGCGATGACGATCACTGCTTGTCACGTGACATTCATCAACAGAGCAGTGATGTCCTCTTACAGCCATTGGCAAAATGTGTTTTCAAAAGTTAAATCTGCATGAAAAATAATGTAGACTTTGATCGAATCAGACACAACTTATTACTGCTGAAAATGGCCGAATACATGGAGAATCTCTTTAAATACAAACGTGTTTAACGTTATAGATTAGAATTTTAAAAAAAATGATCGCTCTATCACGTGACTAAGTGTCGTTGGATCACGCTGATTCATGCATATTTTACAGCCAAAGAAATCTCCGCACTATATTGAAATAGATTGTTTTAAATATCATTACCAGTTAAAAAGTTTTCCCTTTGGATTCTGTCATCACCATTTTTGTATCGAACAGCTGGAAAGTCAGATGTAGCAAAATCATTGTTTCGGGAGGTCATGTTGTTGCATGTGGAGCTGTGCTGAAAATGTCACAATTGTAGAATTGCTACAAATGAACAAAGAAGATACAAGAGATTTGTGTAGTCAGATTTTTTTCCTTTTTTTTTTTGAAGTCTTAGGGAGAAGTATGACACACATGAGGAAAGATGGGATGAGGAGTTTTTTTTTGTTCGTTTTTTTGGGGGGTCCAGTTGGTAGTCTACTGAGACTCCACGGCGGCTATGTTGTGTATACCCAGGCGGAACACGTCATTCGTGCACACCCAGTTGCAGTTCTGCGGCTTCAGCATGAACACTTGGTGGAAGGCCAAAGGTGGATCGTTGTCTGTCTGTCGGCAAAAAAAGAAAAAAAATAAATAAATAAACACCTCCCTCAAATAGATGCCTTCTTTTGTCCCCTTGACACCCAAAAAAAAATACATTTCTTTCTAAAGTCATAGACACGGACATTGTGTTGCTCCGCTATCTTTTTCTTTCCAAAACGAAGAACAATTCAAGGGCACACAACATGCTGCTTACTTTTAATTGTCCAAAGACCATGATGAGGATGCTGTTGTCTATTGTGGGCTGGATATCCTGTTCTGTGACTATGTGCTTAATTTGCTGGAACGGCATACCCTGTGCGGATGCAAACACAAGCAGACGGCTTTCATGACAGAATCACTTTTTTGAAAGATTTATAGTTCCATCTTAAGATAAGCATTTTTATTTAGGGCACTCTAAACCAATATTAGAGTTGGAATGTTTTGTTTTTTTTTGCTTTGACTTGTGTTACTAAAATACTTGGAATAGAATACCGCACCAACACATCAGTAACGTACTCGCCAGCATTTACTAGTAGAGAGTGCCCCTTGGCGGCCAGTAAAATAGCAGTTCAAACTCAAAATCCATACTTTGATAGTGTCTTCTTCTGTCTACCTTTGTTTACAGGGAGAATGCCCTCTGGTGGCTCGTAAAAAAAACTGCAGATGAGCCGCCCCAGGCTTCACTTAAAGTGCGAGAAAAAAAAAGAAGCAGCGGTCCAAAATTTACTGTACAATACCGGAAACACGGCCTGTGGAGTGTAAATGGCGAGGTGGGTAATAATGTGCCAAGAATACCGTATTTTTCGGACTATAAGCCGCAACTTTTTTCTCATGATTTGAGCGCTGTGGCTTTTATTTCAAATGGGTGTCTATTGTCAATTTGTGGAACAATAATGAAGTAGGACTGAAAAGATGTGAATCAGTGGCTGTATTCAAAGGGTTTTAAAGATATAGTGTTAAAAAGATGAAAGCGATGTATAAAATGACTAAGATCTTGGGTAGAGATTTGTGGCATTTTATACGTGATTGTGTGTATATATACTGTATGTATGACTGCGTGTATGAATTACGTGCAATGTGTGCTGTAAGCGGGCAATTAAAACTTCCATACACCATCTTTCCGCATAAAAATCCGATGTTACGAATAGCGGCTTATAGTCCGGCGCGGCTTATCCGTCTTATCCGTCTTTGCTCGTTTTTTGTCGGTGCGGCTTATAGTCCAAAAAAACCAGAAGTTTGACTTGGACGTTAATGACGCAGCACTTACAGTCAGTTTACCGGCGATGGCTTCTCTCCCATGGAAGAGTGTTCCTTCCCATGTTAGAGTTGCACCTTCAGCCTAAAAAGCAGTAAGATAAGCTTAGGGCATGATTCAAAGTCACACTGCGAGCAACACGGACGGCGCCAGCTCACATAAAGGTTGACCAGCTCCATCCTGTTGGTGTGGTCAAACTGGTTGTAGTACCACTGCACAAAACCTTCGCCAACTCTTTGGCAGTCAATTTCACCCCCCTGCATGGTTGACACCCCGGAACTACGAAAAAAAATGGTGGTCAATAAACAATAAAACGCTATATTTGTTTTCCATTACGAGAGTCAGGAGCAGAATGACCGAAAAGGTCCAAACGATTGCAACCAAGGCGTACCACGCGGCTCCGTACTGGGACTACGCCACCACGCGGGTGTCCCTAGGTTTACTGCATAAGCACATAGCGTAATTTCGCAAATACAAGATACGCCTGAGTATAAAACGCACGCTTAAATTTGGGCTCAATTCTGCTATTTTCTATGTTGGCGTAAATAGGATGCAGCGACAGGTTGACAACAATGTCAAAACCATAGCAAAACAGAATTGCTAAGCTTTTGTAAACTCATATTTTCTTGTGTTCATATCCGTAAGATGTAGATTTGTTGCAGGTTGTTTCAGTATTCCCACATTGTGAGCGGTCAGGGAACGCAGCGCCAGTGTAACATTGAATGAGCTCCTAGCAGATTTTTTTCCTTTTCCTCGCGTCGCAACTGGAGGTTATTTTAGCATATCTACCTGAGGTTGCACTGCGTCCGCGCTCCGCAGAGTTTACGACCGCGTGCATATGGCAAAAGACGGCAATTGTTAAACGGGCAATTAATAACCACACAGTTCTGTGCTGTGTGGATTTTCTACAGGTAGTCCGGTTTTCTCCCACATTCTCCAATACATGCATGGTGGGTATATTGGAGACTCCAAATTGCCCTTAGGTGTGTTTGTGAGTGAATGGTTGTTTGCCGACGCGCGCTCTGCGATTGGCTGGCAACCACTTCGGGGTAAATGGATGGCTGGTGAGTCACATAACCGTCTGCGGCCAAAATGGTGGCGGATGCTGCATCCTGTCTTTGATTAGATTTCAAAATAAGAGCCTTCAAATTGACAACTCAACAATATAACGTTATGAGTAATTTTGAAAAAGGTGTCAAAACACCAATCGCGGTTTGACGGTTGCGCCTGATTCTACTGACAGGTGAAAGTTTACAATAACTTGCGATTTTTGAAACTTTCCATAAATGGAAGCGCTAGCACATGCATTGTTTTTTTTGATTGGCTGGCAACTAGTCGAACGTATAAAACCCGCCTCTTGATTCGAAGTCGGTTGGTATACACACTCGAGCACGCTTGCGACACTCATAATGGCGAAAAGCGTCCTGCGCTGATGTTTTCTTGCTTGGTCCCCCGAGAAAAGCGGAATACGACGCAGCTAAAAACAAGCCCAAAACTTGTAGCATCGGATGCTAACTCATGCCTCGAAGGCTGCCGTGAGCTTACACTTAACGTTTCCCCATTCGGCCACAAACTTACGCCGACAATACACTCGATCCTATTCAATGGGGCAATTCTTATTCAAGAGTAAGTCTTAGAACGGGATAAATGTGATACTCACAAGTTTCAAGACACTTAAGTCGAGAGCCGGCCAGGCCTGCATTGAGTGACGCGGGGAAGGGCCGCGGCAAATGGGCGAGTCCCCGTTACCTCTCACCCCTTTCGTCACAAAATTACTGGCCAATGGAAATGCGTAAACAAGGTGCACGCGCGGTTTGTCCGTCTCGGCGATTCGTCCCTCGCATGGTCACGTGACATTTACAAATGATGGATTGGACAGGTTTGTCCTCGACCCGCCCATTCTAAAGGACATTGAAACTGTTTAACTACACAACCCACGATGCATTGTGCAAGCTATACCGCTTCTGCGCGTGCGCATATCTAAGCGCAACTTCCGATAGGTTCAATTAGACGTCTTTTTACCTTCTCGTATACGCGTCAAATACTTTTGTTAACGTCACGAGAAAGAGAAGTAAACGTCATCACATACAAAATTTTATTAATTGCTGTCGAAAATGTGGCCAAAATAAACCTCCAACGTCTTATTTGTAGGAATTAGGCGATGTGATAACAGTAGGGTGACGTCACACCCATCAGGTCCACTTCTTTGCCAAAAAGCTCAGGCACCGTTTCACTACTAAGCCAAACGTAACATAATAGTCACTGTGCTTTTTTTAAATGACAAATATGCAGCCAGTATCGAAACAAGCTAGAAATACAGGGAGTATTTTAAAATGGAAGACATGTAATACTTGAGGTCCATATTGCTGCAGTGATTAAATAGACTGATTGGATATCCACTTAAGACAGCATGCGCTTTTTTTTCTTTCAACAAACCATACCAAAAAAAAAAAGAAGAAGCTTGGAAGATGCTTCAGGCTTGTCACAAAGCTAACACCCAGCGGAAAACAAGACCGTTTAGGCACTTTTCAAAAAAATTTTAAAAAATCACATTTTCTTTTTTGCTACAGTCCAGTGTCACCCGGCGGGCCTCCGGTGACTTGTGGGCTATTGCTCAGCGTCGGACCTTAGTGTTGTCTTTACGCCTCTGTGGCTGCGTCACTCCGCCTGCTGCGACGTGACGATGTAGTCGTCCGTGCAGAACACCGGAGGGATTTCTTGATGCTGCTGATGTGGCGAACTTCTTCGCGGACTGTTTGGTTTCTATAAGACAACGGAAAGATGCAAAGTACAAATCACACACAAAAAAACAAAGAGATCAAAACCTGATAACGATACAGAAAGAAATAAGAGTAAACAAAAGCACGGCGTCAACAGTCGGGTCAAGAGTCTTACGGACGAGCGGGCCTCACATTTAAGAAGCCGGGCACGCTCATTGTGCGGAAGATCTTCTTGAAGGCGCCCGGTAGCGTGGCTAACTCTCCCTCCGCCTGGGTCAACTGCTCGTCCATGGCGCCGACGTTGGCTCCCACCATCTTGACGAAGCTCTGCGGGCAAATGTCAACATTCCAACATTGCATTTGGGATTCATACGGAAAAAAAATATCACTGCGGTGTCGGTGAACGTTCTAGAGGGCATTTTGTTATATAACTGCGGAAACAAGTTAACTAATGTAAAATACATTCTAATAAATGTCAATCAATTTGACGAGGGATAGGTGAGTACCAATGCCAAGTATTGGCATTGAGCCGATACCTGGTCAGTGGATGCATAAAGCAAGCCCAGCCACTACTGTAGCTTCTATTCTATGTGCCTCATAATCCGGTGCGCCTTATAGCGCAGAACTATGCTTACTTCTAACTTGTCGATGCGTCTATACAGTTGTCTCATTTCCTCAGATTTCTGCTGAATTTGAGGTAGGTTTTCGCTCACAATCTGTGATGTGTCGCTGCGAATCTGCAAACACATAAAAAAAAAAAAAAAAAAAAAGTATGACAAACATGCATCTGTGACGCCCGACCTGGAACGCCCCGACCGTACCATATCCAGCATGCCGACAAACTCGTCCACTCTGGTCAGCATTTCCTCCAGGCTTTTCTCCAAGCACTGAATCTGAAGGAGGTATAGTTTGCATCAGATATGTGACAAGATGAGCTTTGGCTGGAATTCAATAAATTAGGCTTAGATTTTTTTTCTCCAGGAAAATGAAGAAAAAAAAAAGTGCACAAAGGAAGACCTTTGTCTTGACTCCCCACATACAACCGGGCCTTCTTTACACGTGCTCGGTCGTCATACGCATTCACTTAACATCGAAGATTGACACCAGGGTTGGTTTCATAGCTAATACAGACCGCCAAAATGGACCTGTGCATAAATACACTCATTTATGGGCAGAAGTCCATCTCTTAAGGTATAACATCTTTCAGTAGAGGCCATCCATTGAAGTGATGTCACATTGGTGACAAACCTTGACGCAAATATTTGTAATTGTAAAATGTTATGATCTGGCAATCGAAGTAGCGAATGAATTTGATGCTGGGCTGCGTAGTCATCCCATCCTGCCTGGCAACAACATGTCACGTGACCAGCACTATCCAGGTGATGGACGTTAACGTATTTGCCGAACTTTCTTTCTTGCCGGAACGTGTTTTATATCGACTCACTGCGTATAGTTTCGGAAGATTTGCACATTCACAATACTATTGGGGTTCGGCAGGCACTTTTCAAAGCTAGTAAGCGTTGGCCTTTGTCGAATGTTTACCTCTTCTCCCGCCGTCGCCCTCACGTAGGAGGAGTACGCGAGGGCTGTGTGGAGCAGGTCCTCGTCGTGGCGTTCCGGACCGTTCTGGGCCGCCGCCGCCGCCGCTTCGTGAAGACTCGGACTGGGCGACGGGACGACGTTGGCCGCCGCGCCGAAGCTGGGGCTCTGCGACACGGTGCCGCTGCTGAGGATGTCGCTGACCACGGACAGGCTGCTGGCGCTCTGCGACACGATGCCGCTGTCCCGGCTGATTTCGGCGCTCGACTCCTCCAGGGGCGACAGGAGGCCCACCCGGTCCGCGCGACGGTGCTCCATATCGCCTGACTCACGAGAGGTGAGTTGCTCAGGTGAGTGATTGCCGCCGGAGGCGCCGCAAGACCGCAGCGGTGTTTTGCTAGTCAGCTGACTTAGTCACGTGGTTGGTAGGCCGACGGCGACCGGAAAGGTCCAAACAACTAAAAGCGCACCAGTCGTGAAAATATACGATTATCGGTCATTAAAATTGTTTAAGTGGTGTCAACTTATTACATCCCCTGTTGTCAAGCAGGCGCATTAATTTTTAGCCGAGTTGTAAGTTTTGCACGCAATGAAAAACAACGCGAGGAACTAAGAAGCGCTTCGCGAAAAACATGGCCGAAGAACTACTTATGAAAGTTCAAACACCTTTATGAATCGGCTGAAAACGACATCCGTGTTCTGAATGTCGTCGTAAACAACTATAATACACTATAATGAAACATTTTGACCGCCGTAAAAAAAGCCTCAAAATACTGTAATGTTTACATTATTGCGTGTTTGTCATTCAAAACATTGTTGTTACAATTTTGCCCAGCGGATGGCAGCCTAGGTTGTAGTAAAGTCAAACGCCAGAGATTACGGTAATCGTCATTATTTTTTTTTTAATTTGCAGGGATGGAGCTAAATGGGGACTCTGCTGTGTTTCGCCCCCCACCACCATTAAATGCGAATATCCACAGTTCAGCTCCTCCAGCATTTTGTTTGATATTCTGAGATTATGTTCTAAGGCTACCTCAGTATTCCCAAACCTCATTTAGTCCCACTGTAAAAAGTATCGTCATCATTCCCGTTTTTAACTGATAAATCAAATGCAAACTAAACCCGTGATGTGTCAACATGTCACACTAGCAATGGTAAGGCCGCACAGGCGCAGCGCTCGTTGTAAATACGATAATTATAGGCCAGCCAGTTTGAGGTTACTTTGTTAGGACTGTGGCTATGATGTCCAAAGATGACAGGGCAAAGCGATATTTATGCTAGAGCTGTGGCTCAAGTGTCAAAACGAGGCAGTCTGTGTGGGGACTGGATAGTTGAGAATTGTCTTCATTCTCGCACAAACCTTAGTTTGTAATCATGCTCAACAGTCCTGGACGAGGAGTACTCACATTTCTTCAATTGTTGCCTCAGAAAGGCTCACCCAAGTATCTCATTAACATGAGAGAATCTACAAAAAAAAAAAGACTAAAAAAAAGCTCCACACTTTTTTGGTACGGACACCAGAACGAGCGCTCCTCTCGAGCAGTCGCCGATACCGCCATTGGCAGGCCGCCGATTCACTGCGCAGACTAAAGCGGACCACTTTGGCCTTGCGGGTGACTTCTTACCCGTTTGTGAAATGTGACTCGCTTTACAAACGCTGCAGGAAAATGTTCGTTAGCAAAGAGGTGAGATGAAGAACAGATTTGCTGGTGTCAATATAAAAGGAGAGCAGTCAACACCCCGTGTGAAAATGAAGAATAATTTATTGAAACAGATAGCAGAATTTTATCACAATCGTCAAAAAGACCCATTAAAAAGCATACTCCAAGCATACAGGAAATATACATGTACTCTTTGAAAAAGACGACAATACGCAAACCCCGGTTTGGTCCCATCATTCGGAATAAAAAGAACCTAGATAAAAGTGGTCACATAGTTTTTAAAAAGGATCATTGTTCTGGCGCACATCACATACATACAATTTGCGAAGTAAGACGAGAATCCCAGGTGTATCTACGTTACGAGAGAATGGAGAGATCTGCGCGATCCCCGGCGCGCAACTTCCTCTCGTTAGTCTGAATCGGAGCCGGCGGTCGAGTCCCGTCCGAGCGAGGCGCTCGCTCGCCGGCGTTATAGCGTGATGACGGTGCCGTCCTCCTCCACCCCTCCCCTGGGCAGGGCCAGGCTGTGCCGGGGGTCCGTTTTCAGCGAGCTGAGGATTTTGTGCAGGCTCCCGTTGCTGTGGCGCAGCGCCGGGTTGCTACTGTGGTATGGCGGCTGGCTACCGGCCTGACCGTGCTGGAGGTTGAGGTCCCTGAGGAGCTGGTAGCTCAGGCTGCCGCCGCCGCCGTGGTGGTGGTGGTGGTGGTGGTGGTGCGAGCCGCCGTTAAGGCTCGTCTGCGAGTGGAAGGAAGCGGTGGACACGACAGAAGGCGGGCGCGACGGAGGGCTGGGCGGCGCGGCGGCGGCGGCGGCCGTCTGCTGCCGGTGCACGCGGGACGCGTCGGACCTCTGGGACGGCCGCTTCAGGCTGCTCTCGATGACTATGTCCGTCTCCTCGTCGCTCTCCAGGTCGTCCGGGTAGCCCCGGGCGCCCCCCGGGGCGGCCGAGGACGGCGCCGGGTAGCCGGCGGAGCCGCCGCTGTCCGACGACCGGCCCGAGCTCCCGGAGACGCGGCTGCTCCGCACCACGTTGTTCCGCTGGTTGACGGGCTTGACGGTGACGATCAGGTTGTGGCTGTTGGCGATCATCATGTCCGTCACCTGGTCCAGCGACTTCCAGCTCACCTCGATGCCGTTGACCTCCAGGACTTCGTCGTTGACCGCCAGCAGGCCCGTGCTCTCCGCCAGCCCGCCGGGAACCAGCCGGGAGATGAAGATCCCCGGCACCTTCTCCAAGCCGTGGGGGGTGACGCGGACGCTGGTCCCGTCCCGGATGTAAAATCCCAAGGGCTTGTCCGAGCCGTGGCGATAGAGACGAACGCGCCGGTGCGACTCGGGCAGGATGTCCACGTCGATAATGGAGGAAACGGGCCGGAAGTCCTGCGGCATGCCGATGCGGATGTGCGCCCGCTTTCGGTTGAGGTCGTTGTTGCGTAGCGCCACCACCGCCTTCTTCTTGCGGGTGATGGTGTTGTTGCCGAAGTCGGCGTAGTCCACCTCTTCTGAAAAGCCCGGACAAACGACAACAAAAATGTTACGGGAAGGAAGGGATGTATTGAAATGATTCCGAGTGGCCCTTGCGTCCTCTGATTTCCTGGATGCGGTGCTTTGAAGAAAATATTCGCACGCGCGCCCCTTAACTACACCTTCAAATCCAATCTGCCATCTCAAATCACACCCAGATGAGCTCTGCGGGAATTTCCCTTGAGTCCTGCTAATCATTTTGGCAGATCGCAGAGGCTGGCCTTACGACGACGCTCCAAAAATGACTCAAGAGCTTCATTGACATGACATCACGACCGAGTTCGCACTTTGTTAGTAATGAGGGTGTAAGGGGAGGAACGGCTGAGTGTGCGGAGCATTCCCGTACATGGTGCGACCCTCCTTTCAGATAAGAGGAAGACAGCTCTGTTTGCACCAACCAGATCAGCCTTTGAAGGAGGCTACCAAAATTACGCACCCATTTTCTTCAAGGCCCCCGCTGGACGCCCGCCATTGTAATCGACCGTAATTTATTCAGCCTTCTGAACTACGCCGGGCGGAAGAGGAAACTTTCCTCAAGCGCAAGGCGGAGCAAGATGGCGCCTTCCAAACCACACCAGATTGAACTGAAAGGCTTAGCGGAAAAGGAAGCCCGCTCAACTATGCCGGTCCTGACCCAAAAGATTAGGATTTAGCATTCCAAAGCACGCGGGAGCAAATGGCAACGCTTGCTTCCCGCGCTGGAAACACAAGCCCCATCAGAATTCGACATCCCAAACTATGCCAAAGTGGACTGGAACGCTTGGCGGAAACTTCTGCCATCCCGTCGGCCGGAAATACAAGACAGATCAGGGTTGAACATTCCAGACTGTAGGTAGATATTATCGGGATATAAAATCACTTTGAGAATTCACATTTAATCAATGTTTTTCAAACACAGGTATGTGGGGAAAAAAATGCTCTGTTTTGAATTATTCCGTTATAAATCGACCTTCCCAATATGGGGATTGAAAAGAGGAGAAAAAACTCAACTTGTACCGGGAGAAAATACGGTATTTATCAAATGAACATTAATAATTGAGACTAGTCCCTAACAGTCTCCAAACGCAGTTTGCCACTTGTTGTCTACTAAACATGACGTCGGTTATGCCGAGGACTCCGCTAATGAGCGATCGCAGCTCAGATTGGGAATGAGCACCAGATTGACCGTCATTGCTTGTTACCTGAGTGTTGAGCATTGACATGGTCCAAGAGGAAAAACGTGTTTTAAAAAAGTTATTCATTCATTCAATGTGAAAAGTAGCTATCAAATTAACAATGAACAAAACATTCATGTTTAAAGTGCTGATTTAAATTGCTAAATAAGTAGAGCTTCTCTTTGATGGCGTGATGGGAACACGACTTTTTTTTCAAATGAAGAGAAAATTAACAGGAACATAAAGCCATTTCTGGATAAATTGTGTGATAGTGACTCAGTTGCAAAATGTTGCATGCCTTGATTTGGTCAACATTTGTAGTAGGGTCGCGCATTGCAATCTTCTGGCCGACGAGCCAGAAATAAAACAGACGATGTCGCGCCAAAGATACCACTAGAAGACGCTTCGCGCTCGTCAGGGGATAAAAATCTCTCACAAAAGGGTACAAAGGATGAGAGGCCCTCATTCTGAACATTGAACAGGAAGCTCGGGAAGAGCTTTTCTGAGGCTGCAAAAAGTTGGCCAGCTGGCAGCGCTCTCCCTCCCTTCTGTGCGCTTTTTTTTGAAGACGCGGCCAAAAACGTTGGGAAAAAAATGGACGAGTCATTCTCCAAATACAGCAGGTGTCCCGCAGCAACGCAAGTCATGATGTTTTTCCCTAACCGTCTCCAATCAGAGACGTTCACTTCCCGCGCGGGCATTTCCCGTCCGTCTGTCGGGCGAAGATTAGATAACCCGGCTGAGCTTTTTGGGCTCTCTCTCGTCAAACGAGTCCCATCATGTGGCGCTCCGCCTGCGGGCGCGTGGCTCAACTGGTTCCGACTCGCTCATCGTTATCGACTGCGCTGCCGACGTTCGCCTTGTCTGATTGGTCTTTCGGGAGGAAAAGAAGTCCCTGCAACCTCACGCAACCTTGAGGCATTTGACGGCGTTTCGAAAAGATGACAAAGTCCCGACGGGCCGTAAAATAAACCGGGGGTAAGGTAAAACAAACACAAATACGCATCCGCGAGGCGAGACGATTTTTAAGAAGAAAAAACACGGCTGCGCTAAATAGGAGACTTCCTGCACATTTCTTCCTCATACCTCCAAAAATAAGCTTTCGAGCCGAGATATGGATCTTAAGATTCCACACCGCGGGGAATAAGTCGTATTGTGCTGTCCGGACCGTCCAGCCCGTCCGTTCGCATTCCTGCACCCCAACAACGCCTGACCCCCCCCCCCAAAATCCGTCCCTCCCTCCCTCCCTCCCTCATGATGGCGTGACAAAGTGCTTAGTGACAGAAGAGCCCATGATCACTGGCAAAAGGGGGGGATGGGGGTGCACACTGAGCAAAGAGTGAATAGTGCAAGCATGAGGTCACCAAATACTCTTGTGGTGGTGGTGGTGGGCTTCATTCCTTCCTTGACCCCCCCCCCCACTCATACAGAAATCCCAAAGCCACCTGGGAAAGCTTGCTTTTCAAGCAGTCACATCATTTTGTGCCACAACAAGGCACAAAAAAGATACATTCAAATGCAAGCCCAACTACTACTGTAGCTTCTATTCTATGCGCCTTATGATGCGGTGATCCCTATGTTTGAAAACAGTTTTAAAATAGGACATTGGTTGAAGGTGCGCCCTATAATGCGACGCACCCTATAGTGCGGAAAATACGGTGGTTGCTTTTCGCAAGCCATTTTTATCTGCTGGGGCGGGGCGGGCGCTGTGAGTGCACAGTAAGCAAGGAATGCTGGGAAATTCATTAGTGAAGAAAAGTAACATTTCGGGAGTGTTAATGATAACGCGTCAACTGTGCGACATGGTTAAAAGCTCCCAAAAAGTGCAATTCGATCATACGGGCCCTTTGAGGCGCACTTTTGGTTGGCCCGCCGACACAAAGCGCGCTCCCATCTCATGACTAGAAAAACGGGAGGGCCGCCTCCAGTTCACATCGGAGACGTCCCGGGAAGTCTGTGTTTAGAAGTGAGATCGCTGCCAAGGCACATCTCGTGGAGAAACAAAAAAAAAAAAAGAAAGCACTTGAAACAGGCAAACATATCTGACATTCTTGCCTGGGTGAAAAATATCGGAGGGGCTGTATAAACCAACCACAATGCGTCACTGCCAAAGACAAGCAGGCCCGACTCGGGCCGCCGCCGCGCAGGTGTGTCCTGAGTAAACAGCGGAGGAATGTCCTCGGCGTCCAAAATCATCTGATTTTGAAACGCACACCTGAGTACTCCCAAGTGCGGAATGTACCGTACCTGGCGGGCGGGTCACCTTGAGGTCAGGCCGCAGATGAAATTGGATTCGGGTTCTTTCCGGCACCGTCCTATTTACGTTCATCTGCCGGTCGTTCGCAAGTGGGGGGATGTGAAGGAACCTCCCTCCGTGTTAGCCAATCTAACCGTTATTATTTTTTTTTTTAAAGGAGTCCAAAAATTCAATACCATTTTTGTATTTGTATTGATTTTTTCATTTTTCTGTGTTTGTAGAGTGGAAAACAGATTTGGTCCTGAAATAATTAACATTTTTGAAAAAACAAAACCAAACAAAACGACGGCTTTATCGGTTAATTGAAATAATAATATGTTGAAATTCAGTGTTGTTGCAGCCCTAGTGAGGTTGTTTTCTTTTGGTCCCCAAGTGGAATCCGGACGGTCGAGTGAAAAGAACGCACGTACTAGAATGAGGTAAAGCAGCTTTTCTCGCCCGATAAAAGCGGATCTTTTTTTTGCATGCGTGCGTGCCCCCCTCCATTCACATCTGGGACCGCTTAAAAAACGAGGCTACCTCCAACACGCGGGGGCGGGCCCAGCCGGCTCGGCTCTAGGTGCGGTACCCCCAACCGTTCCGCAGACGCCCACCGCGACTTACTCAAATGCGCCGAGAGCGGTTAAAGGGGCCGGAAGACCAAAAGTCCAGTTTTTGGAGCTTTTTGCAACCGCGTTGCAAAGTTGATTCCTCACCCTCAACGCTCCCAAAGTATTCTTTTCCTTTCCAAGTAGCTATCCGGCAAATATAGCACCGCTTTACCACCATGGACTGCTCATGTCCTGCCTCTGACAGAAACTACAAAGTGAGTTGGACACCACTTCCTGGCTAGAAAATCAGATTCATGTGCACATATAACCGTGCGGAAAGGGTTTAAATGCCATGCAACGGGCCCTTTAAGATCAAGAAGAAAAGGAGCGTCAGGCGCGGTGGACTTCAAAGCAGAAACATTCCTAGCACCTTTCAACTGGAACCACTTCGGCTGTGTGATCGTACTACTGTGGAGAAAGTTGAAAGGGTTTTTTTCTAGGCGGCACATGAAGCTCCCTCCGTCTGCAGCCATCTGGTCCGCAGGTAGCGCTCACGTTACCGAATTGTAAACAAGAGGCGACCATCGGGAAAAAAAATCTTGTTCAACTGTGTCGCTAGCGAACCTCGCAAAGCGGTCAAATGTCTTTAGTGCGGGGCTCTCAAACTCCAGTCCTTGAGGGCCGCAAACCTGCATGTTTTCCTTACTGCTCTCTTAAGCACACCTGATTCAGATGATTATTATCATTTTCAAGCTCCCGCAGAGCTTGCTGATGAGCTAATGATTTGATTCAGGTGAGTTCATGACAGAAGTGTCAAAAACGTGCAGGATTGCGGCCCTCGAGGACTGGAGTTTGAGAGCCCTGCTTTAGTGGAACTGCTATTGTTAACAATGATCATACGTGACACCAAAATATTGTCTAAAAGATGAAAAATAAGAATAAAATTCTGGTCAAATACATTTTTTAGGGAGGGTAGATGACACCCTTGACTAGTGCTTACCAATCGAGCACTGCAGTGAGAAGTGTCACCATTGGATGGCAGTGTTGCCATACATACTACGCATACGTTACAAAGTCG
Source organism: Hippichthys cyanospilos (assembly GCF_059441005.1). NCBI lineage: Eukaryota > Metazoa > Chordata > Actinopteri > Syngnathiformes > Syngnathidae > Hippichthys > Hippichthys cyanospilos. The sequence goes on along the minus strand of NC_142389.1, from coordinate 694,096 downwards.
TAACTCTAAGTGAGGAATGGAACTCGGTCTTGTTTGTGACGCAATAAATAAAAGCCTTCATCAAGAAATGCCTCCTTTGTGGTAACCAAACAGGTGGTAACTCAAATTACCTACCTGCTGTCAATTCAAAGTCACGCTAATAGCAATTAGCATACCGCCCGCAACCTGGCGCGCTTCCGTTGTACTTCAAGTAAATAAACATCTCCCTCAAATAGGCGCCTTCTTCCTTTATTACTCACCAGCTTTACTTTGTTAGAGTTGTACGTTCGTGAGAAAAAAAAAAGAAAGGCCCTGTATGGTTCATTTGAGGTTTTTGAAATGGGAAGTCAATCAGTAGGAATTCTTTGAAGACACGGGAGACGGATGAAGCCGGTCGCCATGACGACAGATCGCAGGAATAAACACGCGCGCTAAGGCCGCGGCGGCGGTTTCTGCGGCGTCACCGAATGGAAAAAAACCTGACGCCCGATTGAACGTCCCCCCCCCTCTTCAGATGGATGTCTCAATAGCAGCTAAATATAGCCGCTAACGTAAGAGTGATGCGGAGAGCGGGTAACCCCTGCGGCTCGTCCTCTCTTTGTTGCGAGCCGGCCGGCGCATGACGGGCGGCAGGCGGGCAAACGGGCTTAACGGCGGGAATGCGGCAGGTTGTCGCCGTCGCTCAGATAAGCAAAGCGCATAGACGTTTACGAAGGATGTAGAATGACATCCGTTTTGTATGCACTTTTTGATCCTAATATTGCTATTTTGAGCAAAACGTGGCAATATTATTGTATTACTGGGGCGAATATGTGATATTAGCAGATTTCAAGAGCCCTAACCCTACGGAGGTACACATCTGGAGACATTCACTGACTGAGCAAAACAAATAAATACATATCGCAACTTGATTTGTGTCCCGCCGGGGAAAATATTGTTATTGAAAGTTCAGAGAGCTCTGTCACGTTGTTATTGATCCAATAAAAGCTTTCCATTGCTGCCACGCTATCGGGCCGCGTTTGAAGTCGGCTCAGCGTGAGCCTTCGGCACAAGTCGAAGCGCCTGTTAAATCTGACGCTTTATTCCCGCCTCTTGACGTTCCCCACTCGGAAGAAGGGGGCCAGAGTCAACCCCCAAACTCGTAGGTTGCAGGTGCTTTGACTTCTGACTTTCATTTGTTCCGTGACCCAACTGGGAACGGCGGGCCCCGCCCACTCAAAATTCACGCGCTCCAAATTTTTAGGATCCCGATTCAGAGCAACAATTCTTCATCGATGGAGCAGCTATTTCTCTAAGTAAACAAAGCCAGCGAAGATGAATGAAAATGCCAAGTACTTTAGAGGTTGCCTTTTGCGTGTCACCGAAAGAGTTAAGGGGAGGGGCTAGAAAATGCATGATTTACTTGGGATGTGCCCGTTCCGATGGATAACCCCCGAGTGCGTGCGTTCATGCATACGGACTTTTCAAGCGTCCCCAGCAGCCCTCTTTCTACCCCTCCTCACGGCGCAAGGCCGCGCCACCACTTGAAATCACCTTCCCATGCGCGCCGCGTGAGCGCGGAATCCGTGAAATCCGTGAAAATCCGTGAAAGAAACGGAAAACGACGGCAAGGGATCGAAACACGGGGAACGGCTTCTCGGGTTCCATCCCTCGCCCCGGATTCCCAAAAATTCAATATACTTGAATTCTTTTTTGAACGGCTTTATACACCTCCCGATGGGGTCGATCCTTGGCGAGCCTCCACCTCACATGACACCTGAACCCGAGGATGAGAGTAAGAGAGGACTTCCTGCGCATGATGACACACATCCTTGGCCTCTTCCTGACTGTCAGTGGGAGGATTTGCACGGCGCTTGTCATCTGTCTATTGTTTGTCAGCGGCCTGCCAGGGTCCTTTTTCTTTCCTCTTCCTTCCTTCTTGAAGTGCTGAGGCGGCCTGATTGGGTGAGGTGGACGGGAGGGGGGAGGGGGGGGGGGGGCTCCCTGTTCTACGATGGACGGCTTAGCTAATCCATCGTGACGTCGGCCACCGTCTTCTTTTGATGTCCGCCGGACAACAAGCTCCCTTGTAGCCAATCGCGTCCCTCCGACGTCACAGCGATACAACAGTCCCGCTGGTAAAAGGGGGGGGGGGGGGGGCAGTGCAACAGATTGTCCCATTGTTTTAGCCTGACCACCTACTGCATATGCTCATTGGAGCGCCAAACTTGACAAGGTGATGCTTTTGATGTCAAAGGAGACGTGGAAAGGCTTTGCCAAGGCATTAGAGGCATATTGTCATTAGAAATAAAAATTCCGAGGGAGCCTGAATGCATCGCGACAAAGTGAGCAGACGCTTCTGTGTACTTACTGGTAAAATCAAAAATGTAAACAGGGAGGAACGTTTGTGCGAAGCCCTAGCGAGTCAAGCGGCGCAACTTCAAATATGCTTTGTTTAGACAGCAGGTCAATTCCGATTTTCGTGTATCTGCTCACTTTACTTGAGACGGAAAGCTAACTGAGACTAGGTCAACATTTAAGTCCACGCAGCGGATAGATTCCTTCATCAATAAATCCATTATAATGCCCGAGCAAAAAAGTCTGTTTGCAACAAGCCTCTTTCACACTGGCTGCTCAAGTCATGATTTTTCTTTTTTTTTTTTGGTGCACATATCAAAAACATGCGGCCATGCCAGAAAATGGCGCGTCCGCCGCCATGCCGGGAAAGGTGCACGTGTGCGTCGTCCCAGATGAAAGGATGGAGCGCAAATGGACATGATCTAAGAGCTCCCGTCAGCCGACGTCCTGGGGCTCCTCCGTCATGTTTGCGTTTCCCCGGACAATAAACAAGCCACCTCACGCGCTTAAAAGGAGAGTAGAACGCGCGCAACGGGCTTTTATATAACCAGCACAGTGGGCTGGGCCGCCGGCGCGGTGTAGCAAAGCCACTTTGTAATTACGGCCTCCCAAAATATCCTTTTGCGCGAGAAATGCCGGCCGCACGCTTCACATCGTCGTCTTTTGGACGCCGGCCTACGGCGCTCAGAGGATTATTCGCAACTTTGGTCTAATGGCTCTTTAAAAGTCAGGAACGGGCATTCCTGCTTGAAAGAGACAAATGTTTTACCTCTCCCGCTTGTGCGCTTGAGCGAGATTTCAGATGCGTGGTCACAGCGCGCCAAGCCTGGCCCGCTTGGAGCTGAGCTGTAATTAAGGAGGAGCCGCAGTCAAGCGGCAACTCTGGGCCCAGCTGCCTTCCTCCCCGCGCTCGCTTCGGCCCCGTTCGACCGCGGCCCCGGCCTAAAGTTGATCTCGGGATTTTCCGACAGATCTCTTTGCCGTGAGGTCGCGACTTCCGGGATCAGATTTCAGCGGCGGCCGAAGGGATATTTTTCTTCTGCAGTCTGGACGGCAAAGTAGCATCAGATCATTAGGTAGATGAGAAATATCTAGCGAGATCGATGAAAAAAAAAAAGAGATAAGATGCGCTACACTGAGCGCTCGGAGATCTTAGCAGAGATAAGGCTACGTAGGGAGTGATGGAGAAGAAGAAGAAAAAAACGGCCGCAGCTATTTTGTTCTTGCGCGCTTTGAAGGCCAACGCTGACTCGAGAAGTTGGTCGGTGGTCAAAAACTGAAGTGAAGAGGATGTGTCGTTCCCCTGAACCACCATCAACACAATACAACACCCACCAAACTTTCGTACGGGAAATCCGACAAACGGTTGATGCTTTTCTGGGAGCTGCTAGTTTGGTTAGCAATGGGTCCCCAACCTTTTGATCACCAGAGACAAAAACCTCCACCCCGCCCAACAATGTGTGGAAATTTCCCCGCGGGGGGAGCAGGAGGCGGACCGGGGAGGGGAGGTGGGAGGCGGCGGGGGGGGGGGGGGGGTCGCTAGATGGCAGACAGGGTCGCGGTTCAAAGCGCGCCCGTAAAGCAAAATGAAAAGCCCGCAGGATACACAAACACCAGCGCGGCTTTGCCAAACACAACAAACCTTACCGGTTTAATTAAAAAGACTTTGTCGGGGGCCGAGGAGGGCCGGCCATTAAAAAAAAAAAAAAAGCATCAGCGGGTGGGTTGAAAATGGGCGCCGATACGCACGCGATTTGAGCAAGTCGGCGCCCTCCGTACGTGGCCGACTCGGAGAGGCATCGTCTCAAGAGCTCACGCTGCTTTTTACGCGGAGCCGTTTCCAAGCAGTGGCCTGGATTTATTCCCTGGCCGCGTGCGCACGCAGCTGGTGGGACGCCTTTCCAAAGGTGCCGCCTTACGCTTCAAAGTATCCGGGCCGCCCAAATTCCCAAATAAAGGCTCAACATTTAGCCGCAATAAAAGCTTCAAATACCCTAACATTCAAGTCGAGAGAGACCAACTAGAACTCAAGAGCGGGTTGAAGGCGCTAGCTCCATGTCTTTTGATCGCCAAGCAGCTGCGGTATGCCACAAAACTTTAAAATACTCTACAGGCATTGTTGAGCGTAACGTTTTTGCAAAGTTAGCGCAAAAATAAGGGATTCCAGTAAATCCGACCGTATATAGGAAAAAAAAAACAGACAGTAAACCCAACAGTCCACCTTTGAGGCCGAGCTAACTGTGACTCACAAAAATCTGACTCCGAGTCTAGTCGGAATCACAGTCAAGCCCAGACGACAAAGAGTGAATTTTAGGGTCAAAAAATAAGATTTTCAAAACCACAAATATTCAATGAAGTGTGACACAATCTGTTTTGTTTTTAAGACGTTGTCACACACGCAAAATTCTCCACCTTTTTGAACCCAGTTGGTGGCTGATGACTGAAAGAAAACTGTGTACTTTGGCGCCAATCACATGGCTGGCTACTTTAATACTCTGAAAAATTATTTCAAGTGTCTTTTGAAGAAGGATGTTAGTTTTCAGGAAGAAGGATATAGTCGCCCTCCGTCGAGTCACTAAAGTATTTTAGAGGACAATGACCGGTCCAAAACAAAAACAAAAACAAAAACAACGCGTAGAGTCCAGACTTGGGTAGTACAGCGCCGTAAACAAAGCTTCAGCTTTCCCTTTTGAAAAATTGAAAATTTTCATCCTGAGTTCAGCTCCAATACGATTTTGTGAAGTTCATCACATAAGAAATTCAAACTATACGTGGACTTTTGCTTTACATTTCGATTCTCAATCATATCTTCTCTGAAAACAGGGTTCCATTTTTTTTTAGTTTTTGAATACAGCAAAACAAAAAAAAGAGGTGCACTGCGTCCTGCCCGAGCTGTCAGCAGCCTTCTAAAAAAAAAAAAATTGTAATCCAGCCAATGATAAAGGCTGGGCCATGTGGCCAAAAATAAACAACTAGGTTTGTTTTTCAGTCATTTTGGACGATTAGATAATGAGTAGTGATAAAACGCGTTCAAATGGCAAAATTGCCCACGCCTAGAAATGCTTGAGAGACGTCACAAAGTCTTTTGAGAAAAGGCCAAAAAGTTGGCGCGTTCCCATAACTGACGGCTTGGTATGAGGTAAGACGGCCTTCGCTCTGCTGCAGGAATGGCAGGCATGACACTTCCTCATCTTCTGGGAGCCTTCCAATATGCAACTAAACATGACAGCAACCTTTTAGTTTTCATTTCAAAAGCAGCACTTGCACGTTGACCTCCTGTGTGTGTGTGTGTGTGTGTGTGTGTGTGTGTGTGTGTGTGTGTGTGTGTGTATACACAAGCCCAAACACACATGCAAGGCCTTTGGCCCACCAGATAAACGACAGTTGGCAGTATCCACAAAAAAATAAAAAATAAAAAATGCAGCTTGTGCAGCTGAGTTAGGAAGCGTTTGGTCACTTGTGGCAAAGGAAATATTAAACACACATATATGTGTTTTTGGACCTTCAAGATTTTTGGCCCAGTTGTTACGCTAAGTCTTATAATGGTACGCCAAATTTGAAGTTAATCAGGATAATCGTCCAGGAATTTGAGGTTATTGAGCCCTGCTAATGTCCAAAAGCGGGCCAAAATTGTACATTGAAAAATTCACAAGCCATGTTGTGTACATCCTAGAATATGGCTGCAATGGAGTTTTTTGCGGTTATAGGTCAAACGTACTTTCTTTGGGGACTCTCGGTGGGGCTGCGCAGCCAGTTTTCATTGCTCACGTCAACACTAAAATTGAATTTTTTTTCCCAGGCCTGACGATTGTGCAAAATTGCTAACTTTTTGTGCACGTTTAGGTGCCCAAAAGGACTGCTCGGGGAGAGTAAATAATAGTAATAATAATAATGATCATTTGGAGAAGAACAAAGAGGCAAATATTTCTGGTGCGCCCCAGCGTCCACTGACACCGACTCAAAGAAAACAGAAGATAATATGAGGAGAATAAACGGGACAGCAACAATCAGCTTCCAAGGCAAGCAAGCCGACATTCCTGGCCGGAGGAAATTGGAAATCTACCTTCAGTTCTTCGCAAAGGAAATCATAACAAACGGCGGCCGTTGGAGCGCAACTAACCGGCGCACTTGACGTTATCCAATCGGGAAAGAAAAAAGACGGAGGGAGGCCGCAAAAACATTTAAGGCTTCTGCGCGCGCCTTCACCAGTCACGTGAAGGTCAGGCGCTTACGCAATACTAACGTCGCGGTGCAGAAAACAAAAAAAGAAAAGCTCCGAGCCGCTCCGGCCTCACCGTCAATTTTGTTTTGATGTGCGAGCGGCCCCGTCGGCTCGCCGAGCCGTTACGTAAGAGCGGCTTCTTTCCCATGGTCCCGGGCCTCGGCGTCCGCTTTCGGCCCGGCCGTCCCTCGCCTTTGTTGAAAGTTTAGTCTGAGCGGCGGCGCGTCGAGCGTGAAGGTCCCCGGCGCTAGCAAAACAAGCCCCGCCTCTTTTGCTCCGGCGAAAAGCAGATTTGCCAAGCGTGGAGATAATAGTCCGCTCAACAGCTTTTTTTTCTCCTTGTTATTGAAATGGGCATCTCGTTGGCAACATCCATTATTATACAAACTCTCTCTGGTGACGCTACAGTACGGGCGTATCTTTGGGAGAAATCCATATTTCTGTCAAAACAAACCCCACATGTTTCCGTTTATGCCATGTTCTTGCGCTCGGATCTGGCTCGGATTAGCTTCCTGTCCGCTTATCTTTGGCCCCAAATAAACAAACGTAGGCGGCCACTGAGCCCTTCCCCGCGCGGCCACGTCCCAATTTGCAAGATTTGTCATCAGAGCCGAGAAAAATGCGGAAATTGACGCCGCGGCCGCAATGGCCGCTCATTTAGCCGGATCGGGCGAAGAAAGGCCCGCATTCGTTAGGACTGCGCTTACTCCTTACGTGGCTTCCGGTTAGGTGCTGCGCAGCTATTTTTGCACTGCGCAAAATTTTTTGCGGCTGACTCACACGCGAGGGGGAGGTGCATTCCGCCGGTGCGCCAAATGACGGACGGGCTCTTCCTTTTTGTGGCAACGCGCACTGGCTCGACTTGAATGTTCATGCCCGCGTGTGCGTCGATACATGCAAACATGCATGCAAACATGCATGCAAACCGGGAAACGGATAGGAGGGCTTTTTGTTTGTTTCCTTACACCAAAACATGTTTCGCATCGGAACGGAAGAGAGGACTGTAATTCCCCATACATACATACATATATAATGTGTGTGTGTATATATATATATATATATATATATATATATGTTAGGGCTATGTTATGGCAGGGCTATTGTATAGTTTGTTGTGTACAGTTTGTCGTGAGCTTATTTGCTTTTTGTTGTGATGTCACGGTGAAGAATGCCGCGGCAGCATTTTCAGTCATCAGCGCAGCGCAGCGCATTGTTCCGTGCTCCACAAAGACGCGTGTATGCGTCTATCAAGTGTGTGACTAACTCATGCGTCAGTGTGTGTGCGCGCGCGAGAGATGTCTGTATCAGCCGGTGCCAGGAGCCCAGGTCATGGTGACTGAGTGCTCTCACCTCAGACATGTTCAAAGAGCTCTTTCACACTGGCTACAACAGGCAGATTTTGTGTGTGTGTGTGTGTGTGTGTGTGTGTGTGTGTCTCAATCCGAAACCGCTATATGTCCAAATTCAGCCGAAAAAACAGAAACGTGTTTCTGGATTATAAGGCGCATTTTCAACCAATGGCCTTTTTCATCCCTGGGGCGCACCACATTATAAGGCGCATAGAATAGAAGCTACACCTATCAGAAGAAACTTTGAAGTGTGTTTCACTTCAAAGTTTCTTGTGGCTCTGACAGAAAGGACACTCTGGCGCTCGCTAAAAATGAGTTTGCCACCCCTGCTTTAAATCTAAAATCCAAGCCTGCAATTTTAGCATTTTGTCAAGCGTGTCCAAACTTTTGACTAATAGAGCACATGAATATTGATGCGGTGCATTTGTATTCTGAGGCTGATTTGCATACTTGTTAGCGGGTTGTTAAGCGGCAAGCCGCGGAAGACCACTCGGCCTGACGGGGTCTTGTCTGTACACACGCACGCACGCACGCACGCACGCACACACCAAAAGGGAGGGAGCCTGTCCTTTTATTGTGAGCTTTTGTCTCCCAGTAATGTCTGGTATGCCGGGATACGAGCTTTGCTCAATGACCTGATTTCTTGGGGCTTGTGTGTGTGCGCGTCCTTCCTTTGGATAAAACACAGGGCTTAACCGGGCAGACAGAAACATCCAGCCAATCACAGGGCATCAAAAAGAAACAGGCACACAAGCCTTACGCCGTGTCAACAAAAAGGCCCCGCGTAATTGGATTAGGAAAGACTCTCAAGGGAAACTCGGCCAAGACGCACTGAACGTGATCATTTCCTTTATTTAAGGGTTTCTGTTTGCGAGATCATAAAATTATTATTTTTTTAAACCTCTGGTCATGCGCGGGGTCATCTCTCATGATATAATAACAGTAGACCACTATCAAATTATGATACCAGAGCCCAACCGAGTTATGCCCGCTAACATATACGACATGACTGGAACTGCAGACCCAAGAATCGGAATCTAATCGAAACGCGAGCCAGCCCTAAAAAATGTCTACGGCCACTAGCAGTCCGTTCCCCACTCGGCTCCGGCAGCAACGGAATGGAGCATGCGAATTCGGAACGTTCCGTTTTCTCACAGCTACTTGTCCCTAACTATTCTTTGATCAGTAGCCCCTGATCATGTCTCTTCTAACATTTCACACTAAAATGAAACGGAAAGTAGGCCGGTATCCCACTGGATACGTAGCCGGCGGTATGGAGCGGTACACCGGCCTAGAAAGTCGGTAAAATAACCGAGCGGGGAAAAAAAACCCAAGCGTTTGCACCGATGATCCGGCATTGGCAAAATACGGCGGCGAATCGGAGTTTTCTACAATCGCCTTGATTTGGTCTCATCGCGCGATTCCTCCGGGCGGGCCCCTCACCTTGTCTCTGAATGAAGATCCTCAGCAGGGGGTGCGCGCTGGACACGGCCTTGCAGAAGTTGTCGTCGTTGTTGATGGGCAGCAGGTCCCCGTGCACGTCGGCGTAGCCGATCATCACCTCCATGTTGGCGATGCGGTGGATGTGCAGGATCAGCTTGTAGAACTCCTCGAACTTGCCCGGCTTGTGCCGGTCCACCGAGAAGCGGCGGAACTCGGCGCCGTACTGAAAAACAAACGGGAAAAAACGGGGGAGAACATGAAGAACTCACCACACGCACCTTATGAAAACTCAAAGGAATACCGCCAACGGTACCGACGCTATCGCCGTGCGGACACCGCTCCATTATTGACCGATTGAGTAGAAATCAAAGTATTTGGAATCGACAATACGACGGTGCTGTATATGTGGCCGGCTGATGACGCAACACCCGGGAGCCATCATCTTTGGCTTTGGCGTTAATGGCGTCGTGTTGGGGCACGTTTGGCCCCTCCGGGCTTCCCTTCCGTTTGTCATGGCGAATTACAAGAGAGTCCCTTTTTTTCTTTTTTTTTTTTTACTCCAACAAACCAGTTTGTCAAGCAGCTTCCGTGGATTTTGAATGCATGGAACCCACGCTGCGTTGGAAAAAGGTCAGCTAACACACAGGGGTCCAAGCTAGGGACCGGGGGCCATTTGCGGCCCGCTAGCCACTTTTTCGCGGCCCGCCGCATATACTAAAATGACATTTTGACCGAGGCTATTGAAATAGTACAGCTTTTTCAAACAATTAGCTCTGCGGAGGGGCTTTAAAACCATCCTAATCATGAAAACATGCAGGATAGCGGCCCTCGAGGACTGGACTTTGACATCTGTGATGTAGCGTATCGCCGCACAATATTTTAGTGAAGTGATGGCACTGGCGGCAAGCTCGATCGGGATGATGTCACATAAGAATTAAGATGGAACTGATATTTCGTAAGGCATCGGCCCCAAATCAAAGCATCACAGCGTGTTTGTGCATCTGCTTGAATCAAAGTTGTGGAGAACCCCCCCCCCCAGCAATACCGATAAGACTTTCACAAGTGAGTGAAAGCAGCTCTGCCTCCCTGATAGCAAAAATGCTAATGTGACATCATGGCTGGTGCTCCAACTCCACGGGAGGTGACAAGATGATAAAGCTGACAAAAACATTGACGCTGTCCAAACTCAATGACGACACATTCAAGGGTACCCGCCAATTTGAACCCAAAATGCGGTATCGTCACAATATTTTCTCAGCGATCTAAATGAAAGAAAAACCTGGGATTTTCCCTTTGGTGATATCAAAATATATCACAGTCTAATTTAAGGAACCACCTAACGAAATTGCGATGTTTGTACATTATTATGTGGTATCACGATAGTATCGCAGTAGTGATAAACATATTGGCAATTGTCAAGTTTATTTTATCAGGTGAGAAAGATAGCAGTGGTAGCACAATGCAGCTTTTGTGCATAGCTTTTATATTGCAAAGAAATTCATCAATGACCATCACAACATTTATTTAGTGAAGTAAACAAGCGCTGAGCGTGTTATGAGTATTTACCAGCCATATCGATGGTATCATGATACAGCCACTGACAAAATCTGTCAAAATTGGATTCGACAGCGCATAAATCGATGATCCCACCAAATTCGGCTAATTGACTTGCTCGGCCCGACTGATCCGTTCTGTCAATCTCAGCCAGCGTGCAGAACAACAAGAACACTTGAGCTCAACACTACGTGCAACAAATCTGACATATAGCATTCAAGATTCAAGGTTTTTTCTTGGGAGAGATGCCTGCTGATAAATCACTTCCATAGTCACAGAAAGCGAGCAGGGTTTTTCAAAACGATCACAGTGTGTCTAATAAGAAAACAAAATCGCAGTTAGGCGTTCAAATGCACATACGTGTACGCGAATATTTTTTTCCGCTTCCTCCGGACCATGTGACCCAGTATCGGCTTTTTACGCCAAACAAACCTTTAAACGCACCATCTTACCTTGCTTTTCACTTCCACGGCATTGAGATCCACGTTCCGCAGGGGCTGCGACCTATTAAAGCTCCTGTTCATTTTGATCGCTTCAAAAACACAAACACAGGGGGGTAAGGGGGGGAAAAACTTGTGCCCCGCTGAAAAGGGGGCTCCCCGTTGCAATAAAGTCCTTCGGATGCCTTCCTTTAGATTATTACCGTTCGCGAAAAGCTTCTTTTAAAATTTGGAATAAAAATGGGATCCACCTTCGAGAAGAAGAAGACTTTCCTGTGGAAAAGGCGGAGAGCAACTCGGCGTGCGGACTTCGGGAAGCTTGGTTTAAGTTTTCAAATGACATCAGCACTCCTCAAAAAAAAAGGGGGTTGATCCTGTGATGCCTTCGCAGTAACTCGTTTACTATAGCTTCACAGCGCTAATCCTTGTTCACAAGCGTACCTTCAGTAGATATAGATGATATACCAATACAATATGCACCATATAATACCCAGAAATAACAATTAATAGTTCCATGAACAGATTAAAGTGATCAGCGCAAATGAAAACACGGATATGTTCTGATTCCACTTTCCGCGAACGCAGCGTTTCCTTCTTCATATTGCTTTACGGCACCTGACTCACCAGCGCAATTTAGTGTCGAATGCATGCTTTTGTTGTAAATAAGTGTATGAAAGGCATAAATGATGTCTAGATAACTTAAAAAATAGTGAGTATTTCTGGAATCTTTTGAGTCAATCTCATAGGCTACTTAATAGATGACTGCCTTTATTACGACATTCCTGCACAGCAGCCTCATACTGCCTCTCTCCACTGAGTCACTTGCGCAAAATACACCGATAGGGGACCAATTTCTCTTTGTTGGCAGTTTATTATATGCTATCGCGGTCTCTAGTGTTATTATAGTACCAAGTTACCACTACTACTGCCTAAATGGCCACAATATGCCGACAATACATTTTGCGACCCGTTAGTACAGTTTACGGAAAGTTTACATATTATGATCAAGCATATGGCGTCCTCGCGTGGTTAACTGGAGGTGGTACAAAAAACGCAAAGGTTTTGTCTCGAACTCAAAAGGTTGCCGTTCACAAAATGGCCTGCAGGTGTCAGCACACGATTAAAAAAAAACAACAACAACAGAAAACAAGCAGGTAAGCATTCCTCCGGAAGGGCCAGTGTGCAATAAATGACTTATTCTCAATTCATGTCAACAAATACGTTACGTTAACATTTTACAATAAGTCATGTTCGAAAAAAAGAGCCTGACAGCTCAAAAGCTTGGGGTTAAAAAGAGTAAATTCTCGCAGCTTCGCGTGCAGGGCACGCAAACCTGACTTTGAGCAAACAATCAACGTAATGGGAGTGCGTTTAGAGTCTCCGAAAGGTTGGAAGTTGATTTTCCTTTTTGTAAAGTTCAATCTAAATCTGGTTAAGGAACATTTACTGAATGGATGTCAGCACAAAAGAAGATTCGAATACTTGCTATTGGGAATCAAACATCTCTCCGGTTTTCGGTTTGTGGAAGACGTCTTCTCAAATTTATGTGTGAAAAGTTTGCTGGGGTTGCCTGTGACCAATGTGAAACATTTGAAACGTAATGATCCTCGTGGCGGCCTGTTTTAGCCCAACGCTTAATAGTGGCTGATAAAAAGTATGTAGGATCCCCAAAAGACATCTGAATCTGTTTTGCGGATTCGATGAGTGCAATACCGTAAAGCCAAGAAACATCAAGAGCTTATTATGTACTGGCTAGCTGGAAGAAATCCAGTCACCCGAATCTCGTTTTGACTAATTTCATTGTCATTTGCTTTTTATTTTCCTTGAAATACGGGAAATCGATGATATGCACAAATGGCATTTTGGGGATAATCTGATTTATCTGTACTTTGAAATGCACTTTGAAAAGTGAGTGTGTGTTGGGGTGGGGGGTACTGCTTTTCTTCTCTGGCTCCACCTTGACGCTCTCGACGAGGTGCTTTGCTTTGCTTCAAGAGCACGCGTTGCCCCTCCTCCCTCCCTCATCCGGGCCTCGGGAGCCCGCTCCGGCCCGCGGCTTGTCCCTCTCAAGGAAAACACCAGCCATCTGGTCCGGCGGAGGGTCAGAGGTCACCTCTTGGCCCGGTAATGAGGATGGCGTTGCCAGGGGAATGGAGGAGGCCTGGTGTGTGTGCGCGCGCTCGCGTAATGGCGACGGGCTCTGTCTGCTTCCTGAGTGAGCATTAAACATTAACGAGTCTGGCGGACGTGTCAGACGGGCGGAAAGTGCCGAGGAAGCCGTCATTAATACAAAAGATTGATATCATGAAAATTGGGATATGTTGAAGGCGTCATGAAGTCCATCACTATCAATCATGAAATATGAACATTACTATTCATCATAAAGTTTTTTCATTCATTAAAAAATTCAGCTCCCTTTTATACTTGACAAAATCGCCTCGCGGACCGCATTCAACGTTTTTGCGGGCCAAAACCGGCCCGCGGGCCGTACTTTTTTTGAATTAACGGTTTAATCAGAAAATTTCAAAATCTCAACTTTCATTTTTGCAGACACAAGCCTCATTTTGTGAGAAAAAAACCATCACATATGTCTAACATGACATTTCTATACCTATTTCTATTATTACAAAGACAACTAAAAATGATTGTGGTTTAGAAATGCGCAGATTTAATCAGCTGCTGTTTAATAAGCTTCCCCAAGTGTGTGTGTGATGTGTAAGAATGCATATTTGCGCGTGCAAGCGGTTGCCCTTTCCGATTTTGACGTTTATTTCATTTCCACTCCGTGTGTGTTTGAGAGAGAGTAAAGAGAGTGTTGAAGCTATCAACGTGGTCACTCCTTTCTTTGTCTTTCTTTGCAGATCCCCGCACGTCTCCCGGCCTGGAGGGGGGGGGGGGGGTCTGGTTGATGGATGGCCAGGACCACAGGGGTGAAGGTGGAGGAGTGTGTTGTTGTTGTTGCCAGCAAAACAGCCGTGTTAGAAGGTAAGCCACTCATGTTGAGCCTCACGCTTTATGAGAAGAAAAAGTCACCCCCCCATACAAAATCCTTGCGCCGTAATTCCCATCGCGTTGATGACATCATCATACCCACATCCCGCCGCAAGAGGGCGCGCGCACCCGTGCAACCGCATTATCTTGCTTGTTTATGTTGGCTTGCGCAGGTCAAAGGTCACATTAACGGTGGCAAAGGTTTGGAAACGATTGATCTTGATTTTCCGCAAGGGTGTGTCGACTTTTTCCACGCGCTCCCCCGCGATACAGTTTCACGCGGTGACTCCGCGGAGCCCCCCTCGGCCGCGTGGTTACCGCGGCGATAAGGGCTCGGCCTTTGCACTCCGAACTCTGGCCTTTGCTCCTCTCCGGCGTGAGGAGCGCCCGCTATTAGCGCTACCCGCAAAAATACAAAACCCCCAAAAGAGGAGCTTTGACGCAATGGGGGAAAAGAACGTCGGGCAGCCCGGCAACTCGCCGGCGTTCAATTGCAGGACAGGAAAATTGATTTTTGATCACATTTCACCTCTTTGAATTGGAAAAAAGCCTAACACAGCCCCGCGTTTGGAAATCCACACCCACTGAATAATCGTTCCAATAGCTGAATTTGTTTCCGGCCCCAACTTTTCCTTGTGGAGTTTACATGCTCTCCCCGTGCCTGTTTCCCGCAACAACAACAAAAATGCACGGTATTTGGACACTAAATTGGATAAATGGATGGATTTGATTTATTTTTATCGTGTGTTCTCCTATGAAAGATTTTTCGCTCGCATTCAGGGTGACAAATTGTAGCTTATAGAGTTTCACACACATGCGCGCACACAGCCAATTCAAGTGTGTGCGTGTGCGTGTGCGCGTGTGCAAAAGGTGTGAAAAATGTCATTAATGCAGCGCGGCCGCTGAGCTGCCAGCTCTCTGGAATTGTCACTCTCCCGCGGGGCCTCTGAGCGCTAGCTAGCTAACTAGCGTCATCGCCATGGAGACCTTGGCAACAATGCCCCCCCCCCCCCCCCCCCCCCCCCCCCCGCCTCCTTGAGGCAGGCACACCTTGCAGCCCCCCCGCTACCTCTTTTCGCCCGCTGACAAAGCGCATGTGACTCGCGGGGCTTAGCGCCGCGCGTCCTTCGTCGCGCGCTCGCACAAATGGCGGCCATATTGATTTTTAATGATGGATCCTCGCAGCCGGCAGAGAGGGAAACAAGGGAAGTCAGTGGGAATTGTCTTAGTGGGGGTCTCGTACCCCCCCTTCTAAAAAAAAAGCCTTTTCATTAGATTGCTTTTGCTATCCATCAACAATTCTTGGCAAGATTCGAGCACTATATAAAAGTGGCAAATTTTCTTTGCAAATTTCTGTCAATATTGTTTCAAATATAATATTTGAATCGGAACATCGTGATTTACGTATTAACGGTAAATTGCACAAAGCTCAACAGATTTTCCCCAAAATGTGCTCGTTTTGCCACATGCTTATCAACATTTTTAAGATGCAGTTGACAAGTTGTCTTTCTCTATTTTTCATGATAGGAAATTTAAGCATCAATCAAATAATGCATGGAAATCCGTACGAAATTGGGGGTTAGTGTTTGAAAAAGTGACAATGATGTTTTCTGTAAGTTTAATTCATTTTTTGACGCTATAAAACGTACAAATATTTCCAAAGGCATCTCTGATGCCGTGCGCAGAACGTGGCAGGAGGCGTTTTGAACATTTTCAAGGCGAGCGCGGATTTCAATGGGGAAAGACGATTTGAGACGAGCCCCTCGCGGCTTGGGAAGCGCACCCGCTTCCAGGAGGCACTTGACAAGAACGGCAGGCCTGTGCGTGCGTGCGTGCGCGTGCGTGCGTGCGTGTGTGTTTAAGGCAAACACGGCTAGCGCGCGCCAAAGCGGGAGGGGTGAAAATGATTAACCCCGTAAGACAGCGGCCTAATTAATTTTGCAGCAACCTTGAAAGGCGCCGGGCGGTCAGGTCAACTCATGTAAAATGGATGTCGCCGTACATTAGCCGCACGTGTTATCTTTCGCCGCTAATAGGCGAGCTGCGCTTTAGCTGTTTGCGACGCTTTCGGATACGCTGATGCCGCTAATTGCGGGCTAATTGCGGGCCTCGTTTGCGACGCTCTCCTTCTAAGTCTCCGGCGCCAGCGCTAGGGCGTCTTTGGCGCCGAGCTCCCTGATCGGGCCCGGGCTTCAATCCGCCAATCGGGACTGAAGATTCCGGAGGAAATCAAGCGGCTTCTTTCACGCCACGTTCCGGGACCCCTTTCTGCTCCCGAGCATTCCTGCGGTTTCGCGCCGCGCTCGGGCAAACGCCCCCCCCCCCACTTTTCTGCCGTCTTCACTCTCCGGCCTGCGGTATACGTAATAAAAATATGAGGGCTTGACTACTGGCAGGGATTTTCAGTTGACATAGAGCGCGTCTGTGTGTGCGGGAAGCACATGTGCGCCAAACATGCTTACGGGGAGCTCAGCCCCCCTTCCCTTGCTGGATTCTTTTTTTTTTTTCTTTTTTATGTGGGGACATTTACATCGATTTACAAGTGCGTGGTATGCTGTCACCGCAATAACGTCGCGACGGCTGATGTTCTTCCACTCGGGTCCCGCGGGAAGCCGTAATGTATGGCGGGTTGTCTGGGTTCACCGCTTTTGTTTTTTCCTGTAGAACGGGGATGTCAAATTCATTTGAGCTCAGAGGCCACTTGGAGAAAAAATCATTCTCTTTATAAGATAAATAACTATCTTTTCGGTCCCCTACACGGTCGGTGCCAATTTTACATCCCCATTTTTCATCTTGGGAGTCTCCAGAAGATCCGGAAGGACATTTGGATTTCCCGTAGACTTCCAGGTTCCGTGACGGTTCTCACTAGACTTGGGTCTACCCGCTTTCTCGCCGTCTGTCGGTCGGGGTTTTGCCCGCGGATCCATCCGCGTGCGGCCTTTTCCGGAACTTTGCCGATTAACCCGATTCGTTCCCGCCCCGTCCGCTTTTATGGAAAGTTCTGCTTTGACTCAAGAAGCCCAAGCAGATGTAGTTCTCAGCGGTTGTTGACACAGGGTTATCCCCCCCGGCGCTTTGCTAGCTCTCTGGAAGCGCCGCCATTAAGTCCATATTCCGCGTCTCCCGACTCAAAGCGCCCCGTCCTAGCGGGCCGCAGACCACGACGCGGGAGAGCGCGGCGCCAGTTGATACGCTCGCCCCTCTGGCCGGCGCCAACCATCCATCCGGCGCTCGCCTCTCGGGGACCCGAGACGGTTAACGCCGAGTCCACCTTGCTCAGAAAAGCCCGTCCCGGTCCGCGCTCTTCATGGCCACTGGCCACTTTGCGCTTTCTGACAGGTACCAGGTACATTTGGCCGTTTGTTTGGACTTCATCAGGCAGACGCGCGGCGGCGGCGGCGGCGGCATTTTAATTGTTGCGTTTGGCTCCGAGCGCGGGCCGTGGGCTCGGCTTTTATGTTTGCGGCCAAGCCAAAGCGCGTCCGAGACTCGGCTCCCCGTCTGCACGAGTTATCGAGGCACGACAAGCTTTATTGCTTGTTAGGAAGGGGAAGCGGGACGGAAGGGAGTGCCAGCGTATCAGTGGTCCGGGGGGGTCTAATCCTCTCCCCGCTCCCCGCTCCCCGGCCCCATAATGGAGGTGTTGGGTCTCCCTAAGCCGGAGGCGACTTCGACTTCACTCGCCAGTCGGCGGGGGCGCTGGGCCGAGGTCAGAGGTGCTCATCTGGATAGTTTTAGCTTTTTGGGAGGGTCCCTCCCACCCTTCGGCGCTGATTGAGGTCACGTCGTCCGGAACCCGCCGACCCCGACTCCTGCTCGGGGCCCATCTGGCCGTCAGAGTTTCAGACGGCTTTTTAACAGAGACCGATCATTCGAAAAGCTGGGAGCCTTTCAAATGCTTCCTTTAGATGAGGAAAAGTGAACGCTTTTTTGGAATGGCCGCATAAAAGCAAAGGCGAAGACCGGGAGAGCAGGGATTCGCAAGTTCCTGACGCCCAACTTCACGTGAGCGCCCCTCCAGGGTGGAACGATCAGCCCCTTCCTCCACTTTTTTCCCCTGCTTTTGGAAACTTTGCAACGAGCCACCAAAAGTAACAAATAAATAAAAATAATCATGAAAAAGAACATTTGAAGGCGATGATTGAGTTAGTACACAGACGATTAGATTATCAGCTTGAAAATGATCCCAATCGTCGGAATAGGTCGCGTTTGAGAGAGAAGGTTCGAAAACATGCGGGATGCCGGCCCTCGAGGACTGGAGTTCGGCACCCGTGATTTCATAGGCTTTCGTTTTTTGAAGAATTCAGTGTTTTGCTTCTTTTGCGATGCGCGCGGAGGAAACAGATTTCATCATCCCTTTTCATACGAGTTGAGAAAATGCCATGGTTCGAAGTCGGCGTGCAAAGCGATGCGCAAAAGGCACACGTGTTCCTGTGGCCGATTGAACTCTCGTAGCCAATAGACTTTTATGTGCTCCTGCTGTGTTCATAACGTCGCCTTTATGGAGTGCGTTGTTATGAAATAATACCTTCGATTCTGCGCCTCCGCTAAACTTGTCCTCTGGCGGGCCTTAATGGGATGCAGATGGCGGCCGGAGCTCGCTTTTGGGGTTTGGATTGATCGGTATGGGACGGTGGGATTTTTAAATTAGATTTTTTTGAGGGGGTCTACCGTACACCGTAAACAAATACAGTGCAGCTCGGCCTTTGGCTGGCCGACTTCGCGGCTAGCCGGGCCACTCAAAGTTTTGGAGGACTTTGGATTGTTCCGCCCGGTGCTCGGCGGGACTTGATGGGATGTGGCATTTCAAAAGAGCTCTGGGGGCGGGCTGGAGAGCCTTTAAACCTTCACCTCTGGCCTC
This sequence comes from Hippichthys cyanospilos, assembly GCF_059441005.1. Lineage (NCBI taxonomy): Eukaryota > Metazoa > Chordata > Actinopteri > Syngnathiformes > Syngnathidae > Hippichthys > Hippichthys cyanospilos. The sequence goes on along the minus strand of NC_142389.1, from coordinate 674,920 downwards.
TGGCTCTCCACAAAGCAGAGGGCTTTGGGTAGGTGTTGGGGGAGGGGGGGGGGGGGGGTCCCAAATCTCCTCCAAGGATCGTGGCAAAACTCGCAAAATTAGAACAGGAAAAAAAATGCATTTAATGGACGAGCACTTGAAGGCGTCACACGGAGAAAATGATAGTGCGGGGCGGCCAAACAGAAGGAGAGGCACTTGGGGCGGGGGGGGTCCTGCAAGCTTCCTGTTTGATTAGCCATTAGCTCCTGGTGGCGGTAGGAGTTGCAGTCGGAGCGTCACTCCCTTTGATTACGCCACAAAGGGGGGCGATGAAAAAGAAAGGAAAAAAAAAACCCTCCCCCCAACACTTCAGGGGGTTGATTTGGCTTGTTGCTCTTTACGCTCCCTCGCCCTCGCTGCAATCAAACGGGGACAGCCACAAAACACACAAACATTCCAGCTCTGTTGTTAGCGCATGCCAGACCACTAGGGGGCCACGCCGAGCACTAGATGGCCACATACACGGCGGCAAACTGTTAGTCGCCTTTTCCAAGAAATCTTTTTTAAAGTTGGCTTTTGTAGAAAGATGACTAATAAGAGATTTTGCGCTTTGCTAAATACAAGACACATCTTTTTCTTCCTTTTTCTAAACATGAGTCAAACTTTTATGGGAGCAGGTTAGGGCCAGCAAAGAACAATTAGTTTGGGCGGCAGAGGCCCATCACACACGTTTCCTTCCGCTTCCCTTTGCAGTTAAACGTCTGCGTCTCGCCAATGTCTTTGTCAATGACAGCGGTCTCGCCCCACTTCCTGTTTGTCAATGGTTTGAAGTGCACGCTTGGACTCATTCACTCCCCAAAACTTGTCTTTTTAGTTTCTGGAGACTTCCTCCAAGGGCTCTTCCCGATAGACGCGTCTACCAAATTTTGCGTTGCTAAGAAAAACTACTCTCGAGCATCAATCTAGAGGCCCGTCCGTCTATTATGTTCTTAAAATAGCCGCTTCAAACCAAAATGGCTGACTTCCTGCGTCTTTTTGGACACGGCTTGTTTTCTGGCTCTCCTCACGACAGCAAATTCCGTCTTGCTACACGAAGTGGGCTTCGGGGCTTGAATTTTCCCCAAAGATCTGGCCTAAGAATAACGGCAAAGCAGAGCCGGCGAGCTGCGCCGCTCCCAGAAAAGGGAAAAAAAAAAAAAAAAAGCCAAAGCAAAACAAAACACAAGGCCCTCTCAGTCAGTGGACAAAAGCCGCGGCAAGTCAAGCGTAAAAGCAGCACGATGCGCCGGCGGGGGGCCGGGCCGGCCCCAAAAGAAGCCGGGGCCGCGTTGGAGAGAAAACAGCGGGGGGCCGCGGGCGGGCGGGCGGGCGGGCGGGGGTGGCACGGCGCGCCAGCTGTTGTGTTGAAGCCCAGCCGGCTCCCGGTTGCGAGGCCGCCGTCTTGGGCCGAGCCGTGGCGCTCCGGGCTTGTCTCCTCCGAGGACGCGTCCCCGCCGCTTTGAAAAGTGCCGGCTAGGAACGCTGAAAACAAGGCTAGCCACGCTCGACTTTTTCAACGTGTACCTTTCGGGGACAATTCCTTGGGCGTACGTATAAGATCCATACGTGAGCAGCTGTTGCTCTCAAGCCCCCGCGCCCATTTCATTGGAACCTACGCGGGCGGCGAAAGATAAGAGCGCCACGAGCTAATTGAAATGTTATCCCGATCTGATCTGTCATGATTACTTAAACACCGCATTTCTAATGCATCGTCAATGAGGCAATTACATGCGCTTCTGTGTGTGTGTGTGTGTGTGTGTGTGTGAGTGTGTGTGTGTGTGCGCACGTGGGGAAAAGGGGGGGGGGATTATCACACAATACAACTGCAATATAGTCGGCGCGGGGTCAAAGCGCTTGTCGGCATATTAGCCACATGCCTGTGATAAATGATGACTGTGTCGCTATGGCGACCGCGGGCGCACGTCAGCCGCCTCGGCGCGACGTCACACGCAGTTTCCTCCCCTCCCTCGACAAGCGCGGCTGTTATTTACGTTCCGTCGGGGAAATGATTTCAATTTCCCTTTTTTTTGGAGACCCTAATCCCGGTTTACTGCTGTTGAATTTAAGATGGAAGCCTTTATCAGAAGCCCCAGCCTGAAATCCGAACCCTGTCTGGAAGCGCTCGTTTGAACCGCCAAGTCACTCTTGGAACTTGTGCCCCCCGCGGCCGCCCCGAAGCCCCGCCCTCTGTTGGAAGGAAGCTTGAATCTTGGCTCGCGAGCCTACCTCCGGACCCCGTCTCATCCTCTCATCTTTGAGCCGCTCGCCGATCCGAAGTCTGAGGACATCCGTTTTGCGGAGGCTCACACTTTTCGTTTTTTTCCTACAAGCTTTGCCCCTGAGTAAAGTTTTTTTTTTTTTTTTTTCCCCTTTGGTGAGGAAATTGAAGAGGGGGTGGGGGCAAAGGCCGCATTTGCATTTGAAATGCAGCCCGGCACCCATCGGCGATCGCATGGCCTAGGGCTAATAGAGCGCATTAGCGTCACTTGCGTGACTTGACCTTTGACCTCAATGACTCAGTGGAAAAATGAATGGAGCCAAGTAGCAACGCAAAACAATCAAACAAAATCAACGTTTGGGACGGCATCGCCGACGGAACTAGTGGTTTCACCGCTCGATTCCGTTCCGATTTTTGGGTCTCGGATTCCGTTTTCGGAACGATTTGAACTAACGATGACTTCGATCCAAAGATGTGCAAAGAATCATCACGCTACTTTGCCAGACACGATGACAAAAGGACAAATATTTGACTTTTGCAATTGGAAACAAGCGTGCCTTTTTCCCAGAAAAACAACTTGTGGATCCCGACCGCTGCTTTTGCAAGCTAGCTGTCAATTTTAAAAGCAATTTTGAAATCGATTCAGAATCGTAGTAAATTCTTATCCGAATTGATATTTTTTGAGCCAACACCCCTAATTGTTAGTGTCAGGTAACGGGCATTTTTCCCAGGTTTCACTCACGCGATGAAGATTTGTTGACATATTTAGCGAGAAGCCGCAGTGGGCCTGAACCACGTGTGGTAAATGCGAAGCACTTTCGTTTGAGCTTTTTCTGACAATTTTGGTGACGTGACAACAAACGTGACGACACCTTTACTAACTTCCAAAAAAACACATTCAGAAATTGTTTTGTTCGACTCCATTTTTTTTTTTTTTTTGTCCGGCAGCTGCCCCCGAGCGTCCATCAGTGCGCGCGGCGCCCGCATTGTCCCGCCGACAGCGGCCGCATTCAATTTCACAGCTTTTGTGAGGGGACCCCAAGGGAGGGGCCGCACCCCCAACATCCCCAAATACGCCGAGCCCCAAAACCTCAAGCGGAAGAGCCGGACCCACGCTTTTTTTCTCCCGCGTCCGCATGCGGGATATCGCATCAAAGATCGAAAATTCTTGCCCGAAAATCAACCGGTCGAGCAATATGATATATTTTATGGATTAACTTTTCATTTTTTTCTGGACAGTTTGAATTTTTCATTGATGTAAGCCAGTGCTTGTGACTTATTTTTCCAAAGACTCCTCCATGAATGAAAAAAACACAGGATCTATAGCTTATAAAATATGTTTTAACAATATTTAAAGAAAAAAAATCAATATCAATCAACTTTCAACAAATGTTAACTTTTAATCAGGTCACAGGTTAGTCTGAAAGTGAAAAAAATCTAAATACCTGAAATAAAAAAATCTTTATATAAACCAGAAACATTTCAGACCACCCGAACAATTTTCTGAGAAATCGTTGCCCGCGTTTGATCAAATTGCGATGAAATCCACGGAGCAGTTTGCTGGCCGATTGATGGCCGCTCTTCAGACGGCACGCGCGCCAGCTGTCGCGGCCGCCCGCGTATGGAAAGGCGTCTGGGAAGTCCGCCGCTCAACTTTGTTGGCCTCGCCGCCCACGTCCGGCTTAGCGGACGCGGCTAACCTTTCGGCGCAAAGCCCGGCCGACGGCGTCTTGGGTTACTTTTTATGACCGGGATCCGGGCAAGGGAGAAAGGGGTGCGCGCCGACTTTGCCGGGAGTCTCAAGGTTGCTTGAAATACTTTTGCCGCGCCATATATTCAGGGGACGAAAGGACGGAGGAATCCGCCCGGCGACGACGCAGATACGCTAAACGACGACTGATTTACAACAGAGGGAACAATTAGCCTGCCAAAAGCTCCAATTAAAACGGCTCCCTTTGATCAACCCGGGAGGAGCGGGACGCCGCGGCGAGGGGGGAGGCGGAGGGGGTGCGCCGCCGCAGCGCGGACGGATCAATCCAAAATGAAATAATTAGGCGCGATTAATGAGTCGGCCAAAGATACGCCGGGCGGCCTTTCCTAATTGGCCGACGGGGAGGATTTGGAAAAGAAAAGGGCCCAAATCCCGCGTTGCCGATGACAACGGGCACCTGCGTCAAACCTGACAAAACAAAGACGTACAACGCAATTTGGCAATAAGTTGCTCCGTGCTCCAATTCGTTTGCTCTTCATTCGAAAAGAACATTCTACTCTTCCGTAATACACACACGCAAATACATAACGTACAAAAAATACACAAATAAGATCAAAAAGTAAGATGAAATATCTGATAAGTTATGACGTTAAAAAATGTTGAAATATTCCAACAATTTAGAAGGCTGAACAGAATACGTAACGCCGTCACGTCACGTCATTTCCGTGCGATTTTCTCTCGCACTCCTCTCGTTTGCATTTTCTTTCTTTCCGTTCAATGACTTAACGCTCACGCATTGTCTGCCCGTTGCCGCCTGTGCGTGCGTGTGTGTTTGCGCGTCACCCGCGCGACGACGCCATCTTATCAACATGCAGTCGACAGAAAAGACAATCATGAATATTTCATGCCGCTCACAGCAGCTTGACAACAAACAAGGCAAATATATGGAAGAGCTTGTCAACTTTTTTTTTTACATTTTTGTTTTCCGCAGCGGGCGCTTTGATTTAACATCCAATCCGATAAGCTCCGCCTACCCCGAAGGACCGACCTGCGCTTGGTTTTTCATGTCGGAACGTGGAAGCGGGGAATAGAAAAGTCAGAGTGTAGTGTATGTAGCATACTGTATCTATGCACATCTAATTGAATGCATCTAATAATAATAGTGGAACAAATAGGCACGGGGCGGGCGGGATGCGGCCCGTCTTCCCGTGTCACCTTGAACAAACGCTCTTCCACGTCGGGGAGCGTCCTCCGTCTCCCACTTGCGGTGAAGTCAAAACGTCCAGGGAAAACAAGCGCGTGGCTAATTGCCTTGGCTAATTAGCGCGGTGACGACGCGCTTCTCCGTTCTTTCTCCCTCGCGCGGATGGATCCCTTGGAAAGTGGGTCGTCTGTATCGGGAGCGAGCCCAACGCCGCAAAAAGGACAAAGAGGACATTTGTGGCTATGGTTGAGGCTTTGTCAAGTGTGCTTTGCTGGTAAAGAAAGACACCGATACTGTATCTTCCATCACACTTTTGCTTTTCGGACCCATGCTGGCACGGGACGCAACTCTTGTTCGATTTCAATAGGAATACACAGTGTGTAACATTTGGACCGTTTTTCATTACGGACGGCGGGAGGTGCTGCATTTACCATTAGCTAGAATTGTAATGTTAGAGCTATATCACCAGTAGCTCTAACAAACATGGCCGCCTCCATGTAATATCATTTCATGATCATTTCATTAGACCTAGGATTATATTTCAAACATACTGTTGGACATTAGGAACACATTCGTTTTTGAAATTTACTCTTTCATTTATTCCTTTTTAATGAAAAACAGTCAATCTCAGACACTGTTCCCGTAAGGGAGTTGTTTTTGTAGAAATCCTCAATTCATATTTGTGGGAAAACAACAACTCTCCGCTTTGGGGAAAACGCATCGCACGTATTTTGAAAATTTCACGCAATGTTTTTCTTTAGGCCAAAATGCAAAGAAGCGAAATCGATGGAGGAAAAGCGGGCGTCGGCGCAGAAGCCGTCCCTGATTTTCTCCGGGCCGCAGGAGGGTCCGGTTTGACGTGGCGATCGGATGCGGTGTGATGGAATGCGGGGGTTGTCCCGGGGTATTCCCTTTCACGCGCCGCTAAAAAAGAAAAAGTGCAGATGTGCGCAAGTACAGCATGTTCCACTGGACTATTTTTACCAGCTCCAAAGTGTGCTGACTCAGCCAGCTTTTGTGTCGGGGTCCGGGGATCAAACGTCACAGCGTCGACCTTGGCCGCGAAAAGTCAATCGCTCCATTTTTTTAGTCGGGCGTCGAAAGGGTTTTTTTATTTGATTTTTTTTTTGGTGTGCTGCTCAGCCCGCTAGTTGTCCATGGACGGATAAGGATGCCGTCGGCGAGGCGCCGCAGCGCGCAAACCGGGTCCCGGCGGAGATCCTCGGGTCGCGACGCCATCGGATCGACTTAGTTAGCCCGCTAGCTAGTTATGAAGGTGATGAATAATTGTAAGTTAGCATTTGACAAGGTTCCACCTTTTGGCTGCCGGCCGGCGCGTGTGTGCAAATGGCTTGTATTTATTTTGGGTGTAATCATCAGGATTAAGCCGGCCGTTCCTAATCCGCCCCCCACCCCACTCCGCTCCGCTCCGCTCCGGTCCACGCCGGCCCTTCCTTCCTCGGCTTTTCATTCGTCGGGGACGGACGACGGGGGCGGTGGGGTTTTGGGGGTTTGGGGGGGGTCAGCGGGAGGCGGCGGCCCGGGGCGCCTTTGAGCCGCTGCCAAGCTCCCGATGGCATTGTGCGGCCTACAGCTGGACTCTCCCTCCTTCCCCGCTCGCTCCATTCTTCCCTTTCTTTCCCCGGCTCGCCTTTTCTCCTCTGTGAAGAGGTTGGGGGGGTACTCACAGGGGGGGGGGCGCACTTGTCACGGGGCCAACTTTGGGGGCTTCCATCGCACGCACGCACGCGCGCGCAAACACACGCCGGCCGACAAAGACGGGACACAAAACACTTGCCGTCATTTCCTTACCTTCTCCTGCGCCCCTCTTTTCTTTAGTCAACTGTCCTTATTTTTTTTGTTGTGCTAACAACTGGATTTGGATTCAACAATATTATGATCGGCCAATGAGTTTGCCAGTTACAAGCTTTGTTGATTTGTGGCCGCAGTCAAGTTAGTTAGCGCTCGGTTTGCTGGTCACGTCGCGGACGGCTTGGCTGCCCCGTTAGCCGCTTCGTCGATCAGTTGGCTAATGCGTTACCGGGCCGGCCAGACTGTAGCGCTTTAGTTAAAAAGGTAGTTTGTTGGGAATTTGTCTTTTTGCCGTTCGTTGGCTTTCGGTCAGTTAGTCGGTTCCAATCCACGAGGAGCAAATCGAGTTGAACACGCAGCAACGTATTGCTACCTTGCGTTATCTTCGCTTTGAGTTCAGTTTTGTACAATGTGCGCGCAATCTTGGGCATAAATAGAAAAACGAGAGGCAAGCCGAAGGCTAAGTACGGTCGGATCTCTTTCGATGACCGTTGAGCGAGAGAGCGGGAATGGGCTCAGCACCGAGCCCCGGCGTGCCCCCAAATGTTCCGTCACACAAAGCAACCTTTTATTTCCCCCCTAGATGTCCGGCTTTGAAGTGAATGACACGCTTTGGATTTGTTAGCGCGTCCGTCGGACGACGAGGTGCCCTTTTGAAGTCCCGTTTGAGTCGGGCCGACCCGGTAATTACATTTTCTGTAACAGGGAGGTTTTTTTTTTTTTTTTTCCTCCCCACTGGTTATTTCCAGAGAGCCCGGAATCAAAGGGCGGCGGCGGCGGGGCCATCCCGTCCAATTTGCATATGAATGCGCGGCGATGTTTAGCGACGGCGGCGTGCGGCGGGGGGAGTTTGACAGGGAGAGCGCGGGTTAAGTGGTGGGACCGAGTGGGTTTACCCAGCGAGCCCCGATTTAGTCTGTGGCCCAGGGCAAAGCTATCATTAGGAGCTGACCAGCCTCGCCGCCGCCGCGCACCAGACGCCACGCACTAGCTTCCTGCGTGCCAACTTCAGCATGAGAAAAGCCTCTTTTTGAAACATTTTTTTTCTGCAAGCCAATGGCGCGGTGCTGCTCCTTCGTGTCGAATGCATGAAAATGTCACTTTCAAGGTAGCGTTCATAGGACGCTCCCGTATTTTGCGTCTTACGTTTGAGGAATCGCGGCAGTTTGTGACACAGTATCTTGGGTCTAAGAATGCTTGTGTGTTTGTAAAAATAGCTGAAAAATGTCCACCCCTTGCCACCGGGTAGCTCCGCCCCTGGGCGGTATCTACCGAAGCGCATCAACGGTTCAGCCCACCCCTCCGCCATCGCACCTTAAAATCGGGGCGCGTACGGGTTCGACGTCAGTCGATGGGATTTGTGCTGACAAATGAGCGACGAGTCGGCCGTTTTGCTTTCAGGCGAATCCTCAAATTCGCCCCGATCCAAATCCCGCTCAGATTATGGGCGGGTTATTTTTCGTACATTTTGTCACCGTTTCCAATCAACAGCTTTCCCTTTAGGTCCCCCTGGAATCCAGCAAAGCTCTTGGGAACAAAAATTGCCTTGAAACGTTTGCCTAACACGCCTTTTCGTGTAGAGCGATTTGGACAGGCGCGAGAAGATTGTGAGAGCCCAGACGTCAACAATCTGTGTCAAACCGGCTAATATTTATAGTGAGTCTATTCTTTTGGGGAGAAACAAAGGGGAGCTAATAGACGGATTGTCACGACAACGCCGCCGACGTGACACTTTCACAAGCGGCAGCTCTATTTATAGCCCCGCCACAATTAGAGCCTTGTGTATCGCGCCACATGTAATTAGCGCCGCGCTCGAGGAAGCGTCGGGAGAAGTGTGGAGAAGCCGCTCGCCGGCTTTTGTCCGGAATTTTCCAAGGAACTCGCCCGCGCTAATAAACGGCGCCAAAGGGGCCCGGTCGCGGCCGGCCCTCCGCAAAAAAAGCCGCCATTTGAATTTCAATGGCGGCGCACGGTATTGTCCAGTCCGTCCTCCGCCTCCTTAAAAAGCACTTTGCCTTTGTCGCCGGCAGACCGCGGCGTCACGCGGCGATTCCCGGGACGGCCGGGGAACCGTAGCCGTCAAAGGAACTTTTCGCGCAGAACCCGGCAATGGCGGTATGGGATCTTCCTTTCCGCTTTGTGATCGATTAAATTGTTCTTGAAAAAGTACTGTGCCTTTGATGCAAACAGACGGCAGCGTCAAACGGGCTGGGGAATTGTAGCAGTCTAAGTAACATTTCACGCAGAACCCAGCCGAGGTAGTATACGATGTACCTTTCTGCTTCACGAGTGGTTAAATTGTTCCTCATGAAGCACTGCGCCTTTGTCGCGAGCGGCCGACAGCGCCAAACGGGCAGTTTCCGTGACGTGGCCTTCTCTGTAACTTTTCACGCAGAACCCAGCTGAGGTAATATATGATCTTCCCTTCCGCCTCACGACCGGGTAAATTGTTCCTCAAAAAGCAGACGACAGCGTCTTTCTGGGATGGCCGGAACCGTAGCCTTCTAAGTAACTGTTTTCACGCAGAACTCAGCAAAAGTGGACTATGATCCTCCATATCGCTTCGCTGATTAAATTGTTCCTCAAAAACGGCGTCCAACGGGCAGTTTCTGGGACGACGGGAGACCCGTAGCCGTCTTTAGCAAGTTTTCACGCGGAACCCAGCCAAGATGGTGTACAATATTCCTTTCTGTTACAAATAAATGGTTTTCAACAAAATGTCAGCAGCTTCAGCTCCCTTGCTAACTCAGAACCTAATTACTCCCACACAAACTACATTCTCCGAGTTTGAAAAAAAACCTCTGCTTATTAGCACATGTGTCAGAGAAATCCTCGATTGGCACATCTCGTCGCCCACCCAACCACAAGGCTTCAAGTTTTGTTTTGTTTTGTTTTTTTGCTAACAAAAAACATACTTGGGCATGATGTCGCGACTTGTAACAGCACGTTTCCAAATCCATCCGAAAAGCAGCGACGTCAGCGCATGCGGGCCTTTGGCGACCGATCCCCCACACATGGCGCTTTTGTCCAGGAGAACAATAGCGCTAAATCACATCAAGGCGCTGCAATAACAACATGGTGCCTTCCGCATGTGCTGAACCTCACTGACTTTTTTTTCCCAACTTTCTATCAAAAGATCATTTGTTTTGTTCATGCGCTGTGTTAAAATTCGGTGTACTGAAAATTCAGTTCCGATAGCGTATTTGCATTTTATTTGTTTATTTTTTTTTTACTGGCGACTTGGGGGCAATCTCCCGGTAAATAAAGCGAGACGAAAAAGATTCTCTCCAAAAATTGCTTTTGCGTTTGAACTGCAGTTTTACGTGCCACCAAGGAGCGCTCTCCACGAGCAAAGGCGATCAGGCGTGTCACTGTTGTGTCGGCGCAGTAGTCGAACAATCCGAGCGTGTCCGTTGAAAATGTGTTGGTGCTGCACTTAATTCCAAACGTGATTCCGGGCACGATATATGAAAACGCTTTTCGAATAGGCCGTTCATGGAAGGTGCGCCTGAGAGTGCGGGAAAATACGCTAGCGTCTTTCTGCGACAAGGTGAAAAGGTGCTCGGCGTGCCCGCCGAACGGGAAGTTCGGCCTCGCGCTTTTGTGCGGCCCCTCGGCTGGGCACGTGCGGGGACAGTTGGTCCCGTCACGCGGCGCCCTCCCCCGTCCGGCCCCCGTCCGGCCCCCGCCGCCTGTCCGCGCGCCGGGATCCGGCCGGCCGCCCGTCACGCCCGATTGGACCGCGGGCGGCCGGATGGCCGCGCCCCTCGGAAGGAAGGCTAATCTCTTATTGGCAGCTGTGTGTGTGTTGGCGGACCAAATGTCAGGTTTTGCTGTCTTTATGGGGACCTCTTTTACTCCTGCGGACATTTTGGTCAAGACTTGCTTTTAGAGCAGGGCTTCTCAAAGGTTTTTTCGGACGGTCTTGCACACGCTTCCGCGGCTAAGTAGACGGCAAAGGTCCCGCTGGTTGCTTTATTGAAGTCGTGAATACATTCACAATTTCAGAAATGAATGAACCCAGGCGGTCGCACCCCCGAGGGTCCCCAAACCCCACTTTGAGAACCGCTGTTTTAGAGGATAGCTTTGAATTGGATTTTGTTTGAGATCGGGCGTTCGGCAGTCCTCGCGAGTATAGCCGTTTGCAATTGTGTGTGTGTGAGGGTGCGAAAGGGAGTACTTGGTGCTTGTGGTGGAAACATGGCTATCACGAGCCCACAGACAAGAAAAAAAAAACGATCTCTCCTGATGCCCCCGTCGCACTTGTCTGTTTACAGACGCACACGCGCACACATCTACTTTGTAGATGTCTTCGGCGATATTTTTCCCCAAATATACGAGCGAACGCGTACCGCTACTGTACATTAGCATCTTGCGTAAAAGTGCCACGCGGGGACGAAGGCGCGTCGCGGCTATTCTCCGCGGCCCGCCGCTGGCCGACGTACGCTAATGGCGCGGCGGGCACGAGGGGAAGAAATGAATAATATATGGGCACGGTATTTCAAGCGGCGCGCTCCCAAGTGCTCCGCTATGAGCGCGCCGGCCGCAGTCAAGCACTTTGGCTCGGCGGGCCTCCCGACGCTCTCCTCTCCTCTCCTCTCCTCTCCGCGCCGCGCCGCTCCGACGCCCGCTCCTAAACCTCGCCATCAATCGCAAAGGATGAAAGAGAAAAATCCGTCCGCCTCCGCGCGCATCACCCAATTTACCTGCCTCCCGCTTATCTCTAATTGGGACCATGTTTCCGTTGTCCAAACGCGTGGAGGTGCCACTTGTTGGTGGAAAATCTCCATCACTTTTTTTCTTAACAGTCAAATCAAGTCCCGAGACTTTGGAGGAGCCAATGATACAGTCCCGATTCTAGTTCACTGCCGATGACGGCCGTAGACGTCGAAGATGGGCAGGGACTATGCCGACTTGAACCCTTGAGGGGTCCCCAAGCGTTGGTCCGCGGCCCAGTACCGGTCCATGGATCGGCCGGTACTGCGCCGCATAAACCGCATCCAAAATAATGATGTTCTAGAACTGATTTAGTTCATCCTTTAACCTAGTGCTTCTCACTTCTTTTTTGCCAAGCCCCTTCTAGGAAAGAGAAAACTTTTTGCGCCCCCCCCCCCCCACCCACAAACACACGCTGACTATAAATAAGATCACTATCTGTAAAAATTGTACAAGTCTACCGAAACCTGTATCCTTTTTAACATGAACAAAAGTAAGTATATAGCGATATAAACAACAGTTTATTATAGTGTTATGGCTCACAGCTTTGTCTAAAATTGAAATGAATATTATTTTTTTTTATACGAGCCACTGATGTGACGTCATTGCGGGATGCCGCCCGCGTTGCGGCGTGAAACCTTTTTCTTTTTTTGCAGGGTCTTTGCGCAAAACAGGCTTTCGAGCGCTCTGGCCGTCTGATGAGAGGGGCGCTCGGGACGACCCGGGACATATATTAACGCGCAACGGCGTCCCCGGCGGGCCCCGCCGTCTCGTAAACAATTCATGAGGAGCCGCTCCATATTTCATGCGCTTGAAATGGATGTTCCGTGTCGAGAGCGGGAGAGCGCAGAGAGGAAGGCCGGGACGGGTTAGCGGTAGCGGGGACGGCGCCGGGTGCCCGATGAAGCCGGCGGCCACGTAACGCCCAGTTATGAGGCACAAAAGTGCATTTGGATATTGGCCGTATTCTCTCATAATAATTACTGTTAACCGGTGGACTTCGGTTAGCCCTTAGCGGCAAGTACCTGTTGCGGCCGACGCGCGTTAGCTGAGCCCGTTAGCGAGCGGTCCGACCCAGTTAGAGGAGAGGCCCCTAAGCGCCGCTCCGCGACCCCGTACCTGTCCGCAAACGATATGATGATGTTTCGGAACGGATTTAGTCGCCCCTTTTGTGCTTTGTCGGGCTCGAGCTTAGTTTTTCGGCGCCGCCTCTGGCCGCTGCTGATATTGCCTTTTCTAGCGCGGAAGGAAGGTGCGGCTTCAGTCGAGAGCGGTCGCTGAACGCAAGAAAATACGAAGCCTTTTCAAAAGGTGAGATTCGTTCTGTTTTGACATTGATTTGACATCGTTGCCTAAGAGATGCTGCGTCTCGTGCACTGTAACAGAAAATACCAGAATTTGACGCCAAGAATAAGGGTGCATCTTATTTGGGGAATTACAGTATTTATACTATACATTTTGAAAGCACTGGAAAACTTGTTTGAGGCGCGTTTGTAAACCGTATTAAAACGACAACAAAACATAATACCACAATCTTTTTCCATTTTTATACATTTTTGAAAAAACTACAGGGAGCCACTAGGGCGGCGCTAAAGGCCTATGTCCGCAGGAAGTTGCACACTGAAAGTCATAATGCATAACATTGGCGACGAGGGTGTTTTTTTTTCTTTTGTTTTTTATTTAAATGAAGCGTGCTTGCATCGTTTCGGGAGGGAACAAACTCATTTTTGCAGGAGCGGCGAGGTTCATTTGAATAAAGATGGCAGCGGGGGGAGGGGGACGCGTGGGTGGGGTTGGGGAGGGGGGGGGGGTCATTAATTGGTACGCCGGTGCTTTTCCTCTTGGCCGAGCCGAGAACCGATGTTAAATTGGGATAAATTGGCTTTGATGTGCTAGATAACAAGACGGGATTAACACACGTGATGCGCTTTGCCTGAGTGGAAAATTGATTTTCTTTTTTTTTTTCGTTTTTTTAATACACGATGCTTGAGTGAGAGCCGATTCGGGATTTTAATATGGGACCCGAGCATCCGGCTATGGCCGCAAACACGTTGTCGCTGCAACATTTAAATCGGCGGTACGGCAGATTTTGAAAAGGTTTCTATCAGCAAATGTCATTTCATGCTTTTCCATGCCATGACAGAAGCATTTTTTTCTTTCTTTTCAAATTAAGAGCAAATACATTGGAACCTGAAGCCGGCACACGCAAACTTACATTTGCGTTGCATATTTGGGGAATTACGGGATATACACACAGATCAAATACAGGACCAGAATGTCTTTGTAACATTTGGGCCGTCATTTAGCGACACGGCGTACGTCGGGCCCGGGTCTGCCGAACCCCTTTCCGAGGAAGTCCCGGACGCCCGGACCGGTCCGGGCTGAGCGGTTCTATCTGCGTCACTCGTGTGGGTCAGGACCTGCCGCAGGTGGGGGAGGGTGGGAGGGGGCGGGGCCCCCGGGCTGAATAAGCCAGGACACCTGCGCGAGACACAAAAAGCCGGCCCGATTCTTCTTCTTCGTCGTGAGGAAAGCGGAGAAAGAAAGTTGGGGGGGCGGGGTGGGGGTGGGGGGGGCTGCGGAAACAAAGTAACGCAAACTGGAGCCACAGCAGGGGAACAGCTGGAGCTCGGCAGGGCGAGGCGGGGGGGGGCCGTCTGGGTGGTCCCGCACAAAGATGCGCCGGGACGCCACCGCGCGAGCTTTTTCCCCCCGTCGGTGATATAACTTGACTGCGTTGCACTCCAAACGCGCGCACCCGCCCAGAACTTTCTTCCGACACCGCTTGAGTTGGTGACAAAACAAACTGACAAGAACACAACCATGATAACCTGCTGCCAAAAGCCCCCCCCCCCCGCTTGACATGTTTTGCATGATAAAAAGCAAGGTAAGTCACGCGGGAGGTCCCGCTCATTTGCATATCCCTCGCGGGCGCGCGCCGTAATTTAGCTGCGTACGTCTGGCGGCTAATAGGCTGCCCGGAAGCGCAGCTCGCTTTTTGCTTGATCGTCTGCTCGCCTTTGATTTGCAGTTGAGGGACGCGGAATAAGCGTACGTTTTTTTTCCCCGGCGTGCGCCACATCGACGAGTGCGATCCTCACGTTAGCGTAGCAGTAGCTCAGCCGCCGGCGGGTGGGTTTTTTTTAACCTCTCGTTAGGCTTCCTCAGCTAGCGACAGTGAGTCCGAAGACGGGGACCGGAAACGTCCGCTGCAGTGGACGTAAATGTATAGGCTGATTCTCAGGGGGACACGCAAGCTTGAAAAAAGTCAAGAGAGCGAGAAGAAGATGCTATCCAAGTATTGATTTTGAATTTGAACTGCTGTTTTACTCACCACTCTCCTCCAGTAAACGCATACGGTATCCATTTTGAGTTTGAACTCAATTTTGAGTTTGAACTATTTTACCTTCAACCGGTGGGCACTTTCCGCTAGTGAACGCAAACGGCCGTGTTACAGTTGTGTTGGTGCGGTATTCTAAAAATCCAGACTGTCTCTGTGTAATGTTGAGGATATGACGAAAATGTGACTGAATAAACGTTCAAATAAACCTCAAACGTAAAAAACTTCCATCTGCCGTTTTTCAATGCGAATATCTGACCTGCGTCCTATAATTCGTCTCCCTATGACAAAAGACATTTTCTGTTCATATGTTGTTGCCTTTTAGAATCCGGCGTGCCTTGTCGTTGGAAAAATCCGGTACATGTTTTCAATATGTCTTTGCAGAAATGGAGTGAAGAAGCCGGCGAAGAGGCGGGGGGCGAGCAAACCTGCGCAGCGCCGCCAGGTAAGAGTTGCGATGGGCGCCTCGTTAGCCAAACGCAAGCCGCGCCCCGGGGCGGCGCCGGCAAATGGGACGGCGGCTGTGATCTTCACACGCCTGCGCGTTTGCCTTCCGCACGGGTCATCTCGGGGCACCTCCTGCGCCCCCCCGGGACACTTGGGAGGCCTCCCCCTGCGGAGGCCCGAAAAAAAAGAAAGGAAAAAGAAAGGAAAATCCATGGTCGAAGCCTCCAGGCGCCACTCCAAATCTCACAAGCCCACAAATGAGGGCGCTATTGAAGGAATGAAAAGTTAGCCCGCTTTTTTGAGGGTCGTCGGCAAGATGGCCGCCAACCACCGCCGAATAAAAGCCAAAGTCACCAAACGTTTTAGTTCGACGGCGATTCGTTATGCCTCGCCGTCGGGGGTGTCCGAGCTACGGCCCGGGGCCCATTTGTGGCCCACCCTCCACATTTCTACGACCTGCGTCATATGCTAAAAACACATTACAAAAAAGTCATAAAAAGTTTGTTGGTTAGAAATGTGAAATGAAATTCTAAATATCGGGAATTTCTGTTTTTACATGGCTACGTTATATGGAGTGATTGATTGATTTTTGCCATGTTGAAAAAGTCATGTTTATATTTACGTAATTCATCTTTTGTCTCCGCAATTTATGCTGACTCGGTGGAAAACAACGTGAGCATCAAAGATGATGATTCTATTTTTCCCTTTTTTTTTTTTTAATTCAATTATTCCATCTCGCTTGAAAAACTCCTCTTGGCTTATCAGTCCACCGCCGCGTGAGACGTTTAAGCATTCCATCTTTCGACATTAATTCTTGGCCCCTTATCAAGGCTGCCGGAACCGGCCCGGCCTCCTCGCGCGCGCGCGCGCACGCACGCGCGCACGCACACACACGCACGGCTCCCCCTCCCCTCGGCTATCGGACATCAATCTAGCCAGCACCGTCTGCTAAGCCTCACTGGGCAATTAAGCACATTGAGAGTGAAAGCTCTAATCAATTCCTGGCCGTCTCCACCACACACACACACGCACACACACACACACACACGCACACACGCGCACGCACACGCACCTAAATTTGTTGGCTTTGCCGTTTGCACGAGTGTCCAAATAGCACTTTTAAATCTACAAGCCCCTTGGACGAGCCCCAAAAAAAGGAAGTAAATGGAAATGTTTTTTTCTGGCCACACAAATTCATCGTAAACTTTACGAGCTTGTAACCGAAGATGGATAACAAATCGCAATTGTGTTGTTTTGGACCTTTGTTTGGGTGGCAGCGACGTGAAAGATTTTAGGGGGAGGTTTTGAACCATTTGCAAAAATTCCGTCTCATCGCAACCGCATAGCAACTTTTTTGTCGCGAAAACACTGAGAATCGGAATCCATACATTTTTTTCTTTTTTGCCATTTACCACACCTGACACGGAGCAAAAAGCTGGAGAAACGTTTTTGTCCAACGTGAAATTAATGTCCTCTAGTTTTGTTTCCGAACGTAGAAAAAAAATCCAGAAAAATCCTGACTTCTTTGCTTCAGAATATGACAGGGTTGGCAAACCCGCGGCCCGTGGGCCGGGTCTTGCCTGTGAAGGAGTTGAATCCGGCCCTCCAGATGATAATGAGCAGTAAAAAAAGGAGCTGCTTTTTTTTTTCTTTCGAAAAAATGAAAAACCTGACACGTTTTATGATTAATAGTAATGTTAATGTTGTTTTGATTGACGGTGACGCCGTGCTTGTACAGTATTAAAAAAACAATAATAAACAGCGGTCGCTCTTAGGCGCGTTACTTCCAAAATAGTTTATGTGTCTTATGACTAGTTGTAATTGGCGGATTGCTTTATTGGAGAGCGGCCCCTGCGCAGGTCCATTTTGGGGCACGCGGCCCTCGGAAAAAGTTTGGAGACTCCTTCTGGAAGCGTTTTCTTGGAGCGAACGCTGAAAAGTAAGAACGTGAAACATTTTAGCGGGCGAGTCGGCCCCGGCGCTCCGTGTCAGGCCGGCCTTCGCGCCCGCGGCGCTTCCCCGCCTCATCGATCGGGGCCGGCCCGAATGTCGGCGCCGGCCGGCGGGGCCGCGGACCCCGCGCTGAGGGGGTGGAACGGGGGGCGGGGGCAAAGGCGGCCTCGGAATAGCCCGCGGGGCCCCCGAGGCCGTCGGGACGGACGGACATCGATCGAGGGGCCAAATGAATAATGATCGCACACATTAGGATACTGTAAATAACTGCCGGCTCCGCTTTCGGCCCGCGGGAAAAAAAACAAACAACAATCTCACTTTTCCTTCGCTGTTTTCACTCGCAGGGTTTAGCGTTAGCAAAATTAGCATGAGGGTTGATGGACTTTTTTTTGCAGTTTCCTGCTGAGACACAATGGCGGGCGGGGGGTTGCTTGCGAGCGCAGGGAGGAGGTGCGCGCGGGGGTTGGGGTGCATTTACATAAACACTGACAACTCTCTGACTTTTCTCCTTTTGTCCCTTTGTTTCTTCCGCAACTTCTCGGGCCTGCCATCTGATGGCGTTTATTGCGGAGGGACAAAAAAGCTTCCTTTTTATTTGCCGTGACGCGCGGCCTCGACAAACAAACGTAGTCAGTCGACGGGCATCCAACGGGATCGCTCGGATCAAAAAGTCTTCCGAGGCAGACGGAAACTAATTCTTGGATTTCTCCATTTCCGCAAAGTGGAATTGACCGCCATCTTGGCAACAGATGGAGAAAGGGGAAAATGACTTTGCTGTAATGCAGTCTCCATGTTTGTAGTTTTTTTTGTTTGTTTTTTTTATGTGGCAGTGTTCCTGCCACCCTGCTCCAAGTTGCTTCGTGCCTGTTGATGTCCATCAAAAGTTATGAAACTGAATTACGGAGGTTGATGAGCGCCATAGTGTTGTTTTAAAACGCCAATGAGGGCAAAGCGAATATGAAAACCGAACCCTATTTCAGATTTCCCAGGTTTATGGAAAGCACCGTGATGAATATAACTTAAAGGGACGCTCACTTGTCCCTTTGAATAGTCTGATTTGCCAGCTCTTTTTGGCGGAATCAATGTTCAATTGTGTTGAATGCCGTTTGAACACGCGACGCGTGCTACTCCCGTCGCATTAAGCCACACGAGGGCAGATAAAAAGTTACGCTGGGTCTCCGTGTTTGTAGGTTTTTTTTATGTGGCTGGGTTCCTACCAAATTTAAAAGCTCCCAAGCGTCACCTTAAAATGACACTGAGAAGAAAGTGTTTTTGGAAATCGCTTTACGCTTTTCAAATTTCCCAGGTTTATGGAAAGCACCGCGGTGAATATAACTTTAAGGGGCGTTCACTTGTCCCTCGAAAGCTCCGATTTGCCAGCTTTCTCTGTTGAAAAATGTTCAATCGTGTTGAATGGCGTGCAAACTCCTTTTAACCGCGACATGTGGCGATCGCGTCGCGCGGAGCCACGCACGGACAGATAAAGAGTTACGCGGGGTGAAATGCGCTCGGTGGGAGGCATTTGAAAGTTGCCGCTGCTCCCCGCGCGTCGTGATAGGCTGACGCCGGCGAAGAAAGGAGCTGCTCGGACTCGACTCGCCAGTGCCGCCGGAGACGACAGCAGCTCAGCAGCCGAGAGCGCGAGCAGCACGTCTTCTCGCTCTCTCCCTCTCTCGTTTTTTTTTCTTTTTTTTCTTTTTCTATTTTTTAATATATATGCGCGCGTCGCTCGTGTTTTTTAATTGATTGTCTCCGGGAGGAGGGATTTGATCACGTGAGGCGGCGGCGGCGGCGGCGGCGGACGATGGTGAAAGAAGAAGCCGGAGCCGAGCCCGAGCAGCCGAACGGAACTTATTGTTATGTTGCGATTGTTTGGGCTACGTTACCCCCGAGTGAGTTCGGCTTCGCTCCGTCGTCTTCCCTGCAGCCGGAACGCCGTGCCGGTTTTTAACCCACTCTGAAGGATAACACGCCGACGGACGCAAGAACGGATCGTGCGGCTTTTTTTATTGTTTGTTTTTGGGGAAGGTTTTTTTTTTCTTCCTTTCCTTCCTCTCTCTTCGGGGATTTAAATTCTCTGGTGCTGCTCCTCGGGAGAGGAGGGGGAAGAGACGTTCATGTGGCCATTCTCCCGTTTCTAGTTTTCCTTTTTGGGGGTGGGGGGGAGAAAGTGCATAATGAGCAAAGAACGACCCAAAAGGAATATTATCCAGAAGAAATACGTAAGTACACCTTCAAGTTTGTGTCCTTTTAAATGCTCGAACTTTCATGTGGACGCGGAGGAGGGGGCCGAGCTGCCTTGAAAACAAATGCGAGCCTCTTTCTACTCCGTTTGTTTCGGGTCCGAATCCGGCATTTTCTCAATGTTTTGCCTTCTTTTCCGAGCTTTTCCGCACATCTCCATCGCCGCGCGTGGCTTCGACGCGTCCACTCTTTGTGCTAATTGGCTTCAAGAAATTGGCTTAAATTGAGACAACGTGGCTTGGATTTTGAGGCAAAATGGCTTTTTGTGGGCTCGCGTTTCGGGGCGGGTGGGGAGGGGGGCAAGTCGGCATCGGCGGCCATGGCTCAGTTCGCCCCCTCTCGCGGAGGGCCAAAATGTTGTCGAAGAATAACAGCGGGGCTTTAATTCCACGGGAGCGTGTTGTTTTGTGTTGTCGTTTGTGCAAAGTGAACCAGCGAGGGGGGGAAAGGGGGTCACGCTAAATCAGCGTTTTCCCCTCGCGTTTGCACCCCCCTGCTCCAAAGTGTGTGAGGGGAGGGGGGGGGGGACTTATTCCACTTTGCTAGCCCCTTATTCCACTTTGCTAGCCCCCCTTTTTGGGGCGGGGGTGTTGAATCCGGCAGGTACTGCCTGCTGTGACCTTCTGCTAGCTAGCTAACAGCCGAGCAAAACCTTGCACGGTTAGCCCGCTAGCTCCGTTTTCCCCGACTCGGAACGACGCCGAAACGGTGCCGTTTTCGCCCCAAAACGTGCTTTTATTTGAAGGGGCCCGTTCGAACGAGTCGCATTGCGGGCTTCGGGAGGTGGGGGGGGGGGGGGGGGGGGGGGGCTTCGCGTACGTGACGAGCAGCGACCATTTTCTGCTAGCGTGTAACAACGCCGGGACGTGAACGTGCCACGGAGGATTCGCCTCTCGGCTGCCTGCCAGGAGTTGGCTGAATTTGGGGGGATCGTGTACTTGTTTGTTCCAACGTGTGGTTGAGCGGTCAACTTGCCGTCTAGTTTCACGTCTAGTCCGGCCATTTAAAGTTTGCTGCACGCACGCACTCGCTCGCGTACACTTTACGGCTGCTGGTGCGTTCAAGTGCACGCTGCTTTTCAACTGAAAAGGATGTTCGGCTTAACAACACGCACGTTTTGTCGCCTACCCTCGAACGGGTGGTCGTGTCATCACATTCGAGCATTTAGTCTCTTTCACACAGAGATTCGGTGAAATTGCTATAATGGAACATCCAGCATCTGCTGGCGTTGGTCTTTTAAGCAGCAACCTGCAAAGGCAGCTTTCTCTCCAGTGGAAAACACATAATAAATGGGACTCACATAGGTCCTATGGTGCAATGTTGCTATTTCTCTATCTGGATATGACTTTTTCCCATTAGGAACTCGGTTAATGTCAAAAAAACTTTGTTAGCCGTTTTCACGTCGTGATCCAGCGAAATTGCTTTAACACAAGTGCTGTCTACCCGCAGTCTGTTGAGTAGTTGCCGCAGTTATTGACGAATGTGAGCCTTTCACACTGAGATCCTGTAAAATAGCTGTAAGACCACCTAGCGTCTTCTGACTTTCGTCTTTCAAACAGAACCCCGTGAAGGCGGTATCCCTTTGGGTTGGTGTAAATAAATGATGTGTGACTCACATAGCAGAAAGGAGCGATCCGGACGTGACGTTTTTCATGCAGAACTCAGTGAATGTAAGTCGGGTCAATTCACACAGAGCCCTTGTGAAACGGCTATAACAGAGGAGCCGCAGTGCAGTATGCCTACCCAGTAGTTGCCCCAGTTGATAACAACGGTGAGCCTTTCACACAGAGATCTCGTGAGCTTGTAAACATGTTTTGTGCATAAAACGTGTTACAACTGCTTTCATTGTCCTGCGTTTTTGTTGGGAAATCCTGCACCATTAACCCCCCCAAAAAATCGATTTTACACAGAACAAAGATGCGCTTTCGCACGGGGATGCCGCAAAATTTCCATTAGGAACGACAAGCGGTCACAGTTTGTGAAATGATTACTTTTAGGTACTTGCAACGAGGCTAGCCAATTAGCACGTCTTACATTAGCTTGTTTCTTCACATAGCGGGGAAGTAGCCAAATGTTTTTTTGTATTTTAATGCCACGCTCCGGTCCCCTAACGACCTCGGTTAGACTCGCACCTCGGATTTTAGAAGTAGAGCCGGCCGTCGGGCCGATGTGGCGTTTGCCAGCCGCTAGCGCGCGCCTATTCCGCATCTGTCTCGCATTTAGCGGCAGCTGCTCGCAGTGAGAGCAACCCGGAAAAGGCCGGCGTACCCCCCCCTCCTGTCCAGGCTCCCCCTCCGTCCCCCGGTGCCCTCCCTTAATTAGCGTAAGACAATTACGCACGCTCGGCTTAACCGTTTCCCCTCAAACAGCAACCCCCCCTACCCCGGTACTCCAATAAACACCCTGGCGCCTTTTATTAGTAATGAAATCATTGATTAAGCTCAATAAAGCAAAGCGGGCAAAGGCGATCCACCGCAACGTGGCCCGCCCTCCGTTTGGGCCCCCGTGGAAACCGGTCCGTTTCAGGAGCTTTTCTGAATCTTCTCAGCTGCTTTTTCCACGCTATTGTGGCACGGAGCAGCCGGGAAAGGTCCGCAAAGTGCTTTTTCAGCCAAGTAGACCTCAAAACAAACTGCACGCCTGTGTGAAACGTCACAAATTTGCTAAGGAGCCACTAGGACACGAGCGATGAGCTGCTTCATGTTTTTTTCATTTGCTCTTGATTTGAAAAGGAAAATGCACCGTTTTTGTCATGGCAATAATTCATTCAATGCCAGGGACGTATTTATTTATTTTTTTAGAGTCCACACATTCAATTCCATTTGGTATTGAATGTCTGGACTCTCCAAACCGCCTGTTTAGAGCAGCGTCACGCATATTTAGAAATAAGGGCAGCACCAACATATTTGCAAGATTAACAAGACACACTCTGTTCAAATACTGCACCAACACAACAGTAATGCACCCGATTGCATTAATCAGCGGAGAGTCCCCCTGGCGGCGAGTAAAATAGCTGTTTACGCTCAAACATCCTTCTGTAGCCTCTCATGCTCTCTGTTTTTAAGGAGATTGCCTCCAGGTGGCAAGAAAAAAAAAACCTGCCAATTTGCAGCGCTAGACTATAAGTCAAAGGTTTCAAAGCATGAGGAGAAAAGTAGGGGTGTATGATTCTAAATTTATGGCAGTGATTATTTTGCAAAGTCAGAAGTATGAAAGAGCCCTATGCGGCTCAGGCGGCCAAGCTTGCACCCCCTTTTATTTGGGGGGGGGGGGGGGGGGGGGGGGGGGGGGGGGGGGCATGTGACAATATCTCAGTTCTGAACTCGTGTTTCCACACCACTGTCAAGTCAGAGTAAGTCTGTCACGACTTTTTTTTTTTTTGTGACTCCGGCCAGCTGCCTAGCCAAAGCGCGTGTTAGCCAAGGTTAACGAGTAGCACTGTTGTCGTCCGCTGCCCTGCAACTCGGCGACAGAAGGCGATTGTGTTGCTGCCTTCCGTGCCGTTTTTTTTTTTTTTTTTAAATGTGTGTGTGATTTGTTGTTGGTGCGTGGAGGCCGCTCCTTCCTGTAGGCCCCAGCTGGAGCCTCACACTCCACCGTGTGTGTGCGTGAGTGTGAGCGCGCGCGCGCGTGCGTGTGAGTCGCACAGCTGCTGCAGGGGCCTTTGCAAAATGGAAAGAGGCTGTCAGGGTTTGTTTCATCAGGCGCACCGCCGCCAACCGTGCCCAGGACGACGACGATGGCCAAAATGCCCCCCCCAAACACTTCTTTGTCCGACCACTTGTCGGGGCGTCCCGAATGAAACGCGAGGCCTCCGGACGTGAGCCGGGGGGGGGGGTCAGCGGGTTGTTTCGTTCTCCCCGTGCCCGAGCCCGGCCCGAGCGCGCTCGATTGAACCTTATGTTTGGACGCAAAGGCTCACGTGCGCGCAACATGGCGGTAGGGGGGCGTAACCACGGAGACGGCGGTCGACCCCGAAGCCGAGCGCTGCTTTATTGCCTGTTTATTTGACTGTAAGCGCCGGTGTTTACGTTCCGCGTGGAGCCGGCGAAAAGGCGAAGATTTAGCTAGCGTCTTCCGCCTGCTTTGCTCCGTTTGAGGAGTGCGCTTTCCTTCCATATATGTGCATTAGTGGCCACGCGCGTTCATTTTCCAGCCGCTGTGTTTTAGTGCACGCACGCGTGACCTCAAATGAGTTGAAAGTGGTTTTTGCGTGAAAGCAAGCTGCTATGTTGTCATGCCTACGTGATGGAAGCGCCAGGCCTCGCTTGCTTGACTGCCGGTCTCCCTTATCAAGTGCAGAATTGCAGATCGCAGTGCGCCTTTTAACACAGAGCCCAGCAAAGTGGTCCTCCAGATGATTAGCCGTTAGCTTCTTTCACAAAGATAATATATTTTATTTTGTTTAAGACAGATTTGAATAAAGTTTGGCTTTAGGAAAAGAGCTTTTTTGCCAGTTTCACCCAGAAATCCTGCAAAATTGCTAGAGCAGACGGTGGGCCGTTTTCGCCGGACTCCCGTTATGCAACGCAAGCTTTTCTCCTAACTGGCAACCCCTCAAGTCTTTTTGTCCGCTCGTTATTACGGCATTATTTTCGATGAACGAAGCGAGCGTTCGAGTCCACCTTCGGAGCCGATTACTCGTTGATTACAAGGCGACGCTTGAGATTGAATCCGACGTTAGCGTCCGTCGACCTTTCCGTTCGTCTTCCCGACTAAGCGCTTGCCGTCTCGCCGCGCGCCTTTAATAAACAGCCGCCAGCTTTTCACCCCGATTTACCGATTTCGATTTACCGCCGCGGCCTCTCGTCAAAACGTCACGAGCCGTGTTAAAATGCCGGGCGTCGCGACCGTACGCTTGGCGCCGTCTTGGCATGATGACGTCATCGTTTTTCAACCCCCGATCCGGTTTGTAAATGGCCGTTATTAGAGCGCAATAACAGAATCGCGTTAGCCGCGCGACTTGCGCGTGTGTACATATTTACGTATTTATAGGTTGGTAGCGATTTTAGGCTGTTAATGATCTAATGGTTTCCCTACTGGGAGTTGACATAGATTCATGTGTCGCGCACGTGTGACTTTTTAATGAGTGTTTTCCAGCGCCGTAGATCCCAATTTTACGTGCTAGTTTATGCTGCCAAGCAAACAATGGGATGGTTTTCCCACCGGGAAGATTCCTTGTTATTTGTAGAGTAGCGCCACTTTTATTTTTTTTTTCATGTTGTGCAACATAGGAGTCGGATTCCAGTCCTGGAAGGCTGGTATCTTGCATGTTTTTCTTGTCTTTCCCCATCACACCTGATTGAAATTGTTCAATCTTACTGGTTTGACTAACCTACTTGTTTGAGTGAGAAGGTCGGAAAACATTTAGGATACTGGCCCTCTAGGACTGGACACCTGTGTTGTCCGACCACGTTCTCTTTCAATGTCGTCGGCCGGGTAGGTTTGAACTCGGATCCCTTTAACTGTGAGGCGGACGCGCTGTTGACCGCGCCAACGAGCCGCCCTCAATTATGTATCCTGCAAATCGGCCTAACTTTTTCCAGCTGAAAAACTCAGTTTTTCTTTTATGATGATGTGAGTTGAGGAGCTTCTCGCAGATCTTTGGGATCTCGCGACTAATTGTTTTGTTACCATGGTTCCCCAAATATAAGACGCACCTGTGTAGAAGAGTCGGCCCCGCGCGCCATTTCTTCCCATTTGCCAGACCTAGAAAGGAGTTGAAATTGCGTTCCTCGCGTTGGGCGGTGCGGGAGCGCAGCGGCTGCGAGATTGCGCCTCTTGCCTTTCTCCTCTCGGCGCCGTTCCCATTGTGCCACTTTTCTTC
Organism: Hippichthys cyanospilos; assembly: GCF_059441005.1. NCBI lineage: Eukaryota > Metazoa > Chordata > Actinopteri > Syngnathiformes > Syngnathidae > Hippichthys > Hippichthys cyanospilos. Next base: position 649,430 of record NC_142389.1, on the reverse strand, counting down.
TGCCGAAATGGAACGGGACGCCGCTCCTATTTGAAGCGGACATTGCGCCGCACTCATTTCATCCGACCGTCTGGCCCGGTTCTCGTTCCCGCGGCTCGCCGGCCGACCGCCATTTGGTCCTAGATTTGCTTACCGCGCTAACCACAAGAAGATGGAATATTCTGCCATCGCGGAGGGGAAGGCGTCCCGTGAAATCCAATTGCGTTTCTTTCCTGTGAGGCCGTTGACATTTCCAAATGAATGCGACTTTCAAGTCAGCTGTGCGTGAACGCCGAAGGGCCCGAAAGTGTCCCGCACGCGCATTGCGCGCCGAGCGTTCGCGTTTACTCAAGTAGCACGATGGATGGCCCAAGGAGTACCCGGCCGTGTCCGAGCGGCTGTTGTATGGATTGCGTTCAAAAAATTGTTTTGCTGTTCTTTTTGCTTTTCTGCATGTTTTTCTGGTTTCTTTTCCCCACGCGCCCGATCGAAATGATCAGCGAGCTCAGCAGAAGCTCGATACCGACCCCGCTCGTTTGAGGAAATGGGACGGCCGCGCTCGGTTAGCGCGTTTGACGCGGGAAATTCAGGTGCGACGTTGAAAGCGCGCCGCCAGACGGCGTTTCCGCTTTTGACGGATTGGAAAGCGTCCGCGGAAGTTGCGAGCGTGAGTCACGCAAGTGACGCAGAGCGGCAAAAGGCAGCGGGCGTCAAAGGGGGGTTTCCTGTAGTAAATTTGCCCTCTGTTTCCTATCATTGTTTTCAAGCATATAGACAGCAGATTCTCCTGCTCCCCCGGCCGAAAGAAACGCAGTCACTCGGGCGCAAATCATTTGATATTTTTTGTAGCGTTCGGTCATGTCTGACATTTGTCCGTTTATTATCTGCCCATTTGGAGCCCGGAGGCGAGCGCCGCCATGCCGCCGCGCTTTTTACAATACGGTTACCGCCGAAGTAGCGCCACATTAATTAGCGCTCGCACTAAATCAAGCGACGCCCGCGTGCCGACGGGTTAAGCGATTTCATTAAGCGCAGGCGGCGCCTTTGAATTAGCGCCGCGGCTGGCAGAGATTTCGATGTTTACGGCCCGTTTTCGTCGTCGTCGATGTCAGCTTTGGCGCGGTGTGCTCCCGGGATTTTGTGGGGAAAGAAAGATTTTCAAGTCTTTGCGAAGAGCCGTGGTGCCGTAGTGCGCGGGCGTCCAACTCCAGGCCGGAGGGCCGGCACCCCGCATGTTTTCCAACCTTCTTTCTCAAACGCGTCCGATTGAAACGATTGGGGTCATTTTCAAGCGCCCGGTGATCATTTTCAAGCTAATAAGCGAATCATTTGAAGCAGGTGTGTTGGGGAGAGTAAAGCGGCAAACGTGCAGGATGCCGGCCCCCGACGACCGGAGTTTGAAACCCGTGCCGCGCGCTCCATTTCTTTCCTCATCAATTGCTCTTATTTTGGTCAGTGAACAGTAACAAAGTTGTTTAAGTGGACAGTATTCTGGTGGCGCGGAGTCAAGGGAAGACAGCTGCGAGTTTGCCACCACGTTAGCGGACTGCAAGGCCTTTGTTTTTAAGCTCGTGCGCGCCGGTGAAGAGGATAGGACGAGCATTGGCGCTAAACAACACCTTCGAGGATGTTGTGGTGTAAATGTAGTAGCGCAAGTCTTTCTTCCTCGGGGCCCCTTCGGATTCTCGGCACAATACGTGCAGTAGCGCAAAGAAGTGAAGGAGGGGCCCGCTGAGCCGGCGGGGTTTTATCTGGGCGCCGAGAGGTGACAATCATTCCCTTAATTGCCTCTTCTCCGCATTGTGCCGGGGAACGGACTCCCGGGCCAAGGCTTCCAAGTCCCTGAGCGTCGGAACCCCCCCCCCCCTCTCCTAAGCCCCTGGCTTTGTTTCGCAGCGTTCTCCGGCTACGCTGTAATCTGCAGCCACACCGGCACACGCACCGGGGCTTTAAAAGGCTTAAGATTGTCGGACGCGGCGCATCGCCGAGAAAGGCGCTTCCCGGGTAGCGCGCCGGGGGCTGGCCCGCTAAGTGAAGGTCCCGTACCTGGCGCCGGATCCAGCTCCCGTTGACAAATCGGAGGTCACGCCGGGAATCTGCCGGCGCGACCGCCGAAACGAGTCGGGATCCCGAGAGTCGTTCTAGCCCGCCGGAGGTCTGGAGTCCGCCTTTTAAGGCGCAAACCGCAGTCCTCCGCGGCCGGTATTCCGCATCCTCTGCGGGAGCTTGAAAAAGATTGGGAACATTCGATTCGGATGCGTTTGAGACGGAAACTTGGAAAACGCGCTCAGGCCTTTTGACGGAGACCGGTCGAGATCGTCGCTACTCCCGCCGTCACTGTACAATTTCAAACCCAGAGGTGCAGAATTTGTTTTGGTTGCTAATATCATTTAAAATAAAAACACACTCTGGCCATTTTTTTTTGTGTTTGTTTTGGGTAAGATTTCTCTTGGATAAATGCAATCTTGTCTTGTAATGTTTCGACCGCCCAAAGTCAGCGTTGTCTGACACGGACACGGCCCCGTTCTCTCGAAGATCTCTTGTAGTTCTAGGAATTGGTCGCAAACTTGGGATTTTGCAGAGTTTTTTATTATGCTGCCCATTTTTTATACAATTTATCTTGGACATACGCTGTCGTGGTATTGACCTTCCAAAGCCTTTGTGTTGTCTCGCGTTCAACCTCCAAAAGCGTTGGTTTGTCTGTCACCGTAGTCTGCGGTCCCTTTAATGTCTTGATGTCAGGTTGGTGCGGTCTTGACTGCAAAACTACTTTCAGACTAGGACTTTAGAACTGTCCGCAGATTGCGTACGTAACATTGTCCGAATCGATAATCTTTGTCCAAATTTGCAATCTTAGTCCAAATTTACCTTGGTCGGTCAAGTTAGTAGTCCCATCGAGAAATGTCTTGTGACTTCAACGAGAGGACACGAGACGGCGGCTTTCTAAGGCCAGTTGCAAAAGTATCTGCCTCCAAGGAAGCGCTGTTACGCAAGGCCAAGCCAGCCCGCTTTCAGTTTTGCACGTGATAGATCGGAATCTCATTTGGTTTTTACAGGCCGGGAGATAAAAGCGCCAAACGCCGATGCAAGCGTTTGAATCGCCGCGCTAACGCCGCCGCCGGCCGCTTCCCGTCTTTCCTGTCGGCGTCCGCCGGCTTAACCGGTAATCTCAGCCGTCCGCCGGCGTGCGCGGGGCCCCGGCCTCAAGCCCCAACCCCCGACTCACTGGCAAACGCCGGATCGGCCCGCCGTTGGCCAAAGCTTATCTTTTGACCGGCCCCTCCCGCTGGCGGATCAACTCGGAGGACGCGCAAATTCTCCGTTTTGAAAACGTTACCCTTCCCCGGTTATTGTTTAGCGAGATTTAGCGCAAGCCTTTTGCCGCCCAGCTGAAATTCTTCCGCCGGCCTCGCCTTTGGAAGTCCGTGTTTACCGCAGCGCCTTTGCTATCTCTAGGGGTCAAACTAGCGGTTTTAATTAGCCCGTCTGCAATAAAAGGATTGGAGAGCGGAGTCGCGCGGCGGGTATTTAATTAAAATTCTAACGGGGCCTCGGAAAAAGGTGGCTTCTTTTCTTTTGCTCCAAAGTAAAGTTTTGGCCTTGGCTCCGCACCGAGACTCGGTAGCTGCGTTGACGCTAGCTTTCCGTTTGCTTGTTTGTTTTGCTTTTCATCAGAGGAGGAATCTTTGCAGGCATTTTTAACTTGTTTGCTAGTGACACTTTTAAAGCGGATCGGTCTGTATGTTTGTTTTTTAAAGGCCGGCGGAGTACAGGTTTCAAGGTCAAGGAGCAAAGATTGAAATCGCTTCTAGAATGAATGAAGTTTCCGAAGTAGAAGTACCGCTGGATCACGCGTTCTGAATGTGCAAATGGGATTTGTCCAAACTTTTGAGAAATCCTTAAATAATCACCTTATAACATGAAGCTTGATTTAGAATCTCATGCTCTGAATAAATGATTGCGGAATCGTTTTCAAGCGACTCGGAATGCTTGTTCTGTATTTGGCTTCTAAGTGAAAAGGCGTGCCCCCCGAAAGCCGGGCTGTCGGCAAATGAAGGATCGTCCTGTCCAGAACGCCGGCGCTCGCGGCTCGCTTTTGCCACGGGTCCCCCGCGACATTTATTCCGCTTCGGGCCCCGGAGCGAGCGCTTGAGGCAGCGGCCCGAGAATTCCTCGCGGCGCCTGCGCCTGACAGCTCGTAAAAGACTTTCAATCAATCCGGCTCCATCTCGACTCCGGCGTCGCCGTAAAAGACAACGTAAAAAAAAAACAAAATAAATGTTTTGGATCGTTGAAGTGAGCCAACTCGAGGTTCATCCCGTCTTTTTTCGCTGCGAGATGCCAGCGGGACGGGAGGGAATGGAATTGATTAACGGCGCGCGATTCATCTTGATGTTCTCCCGCCTCCGTTCGGCACTCTTGTTTTTGTTCGGCCAACATTTTGTCAGGGAAGTACCTGTGTCTTTCTTTGCTTTTCGCACGTTTTTTCGCCCAGCTCAAACGTTGCGTGACCTGCGCCCGCATTGTACGGCTCCAACGGAAAAACGCGCCGTCCCCGGAAATCACCCGTAACCCGACGCGGCTTCGGCTATCAAAACATTTCGAGCTTCGGCTCGAAAAAAGTCCCTTTTTTCAGCGAGTCCCTTTCCAAGGACCTTCAGTTTTGTAGAACCCCATTCATAGTATTGACCCGAAAATGGCGCGCGCACCTTTGGCAACCGGAGATCTGCAAATTTTGCGTGCGTGTTGACGCATTCATGCGGAAAGCAGCAGCGTTTTTGCAAAACGTCCAATCCCCCTCAATTTGTTGCAGACTCAACATAAAATAGGGTTTTTGGAGGTGTGCAAGGTGCTGTCCGGGGCCCGTTTGGTGGCCCTCGTTTCATATTTTAGTGGCCCGTAGCAAATTTGGGTTCATGCGTTTTGTGTGTCAAGGTCCTATTTGTTAACTTTTAAAAATGGACATCTTACCACAGATTTTGAATGCGTCTGTTCAGTGCTAGTGTAGATCTGATTTAGCTGGCTACTCTGCCCAACATTTGAAGAAGTCCTTAAATAATGGCCTTCTACCAGTGCTTCGCAATTATATTTTGCTTGGCCCCCCTAAGAAAGACAAAAACTTTGTGTGTGTGTGTCCTCCACTTTTAGAAAGAGCGTGCCATCCACTGGCTAAAATCCTGCCCGAATGACGTGGAAGAAAAGATCCCCAAAAAATGGTGCAAAAAATTGAAGACGTATCATTATTTGCGTCAAAACGGCTGCTTTGCAGAAGGCCCTTCCCACTTCCGTTTCATACGAGGGAAAAGTGGGGGCGCCTTCCTCGGTGGGAGGGGGGGTTGCGCGAGGGCCCCCGCGCGAGGTTTCCAGCCACAAGTCGACAAACACCGAGCAGTTGCCGCTGCGGCGCCGGCATTTGTCGCGTGAGCTCAGCGTTTGGCAAAGAAGTAGGTCAGCGAGCGCGGAGACCTCGTTCAACCCCGGCCCGTGCGCCCTTCGCTCACAGCTGGCCCCGACCGGCTCGGCGGGGAGGAGGAAGGGGGTGACGTCGGCGCCGCGCGCTCCGGAGGGCCGGGGGCCAGGCGCGAGCAGCAGAAAGGACGGCGCCGGTCGGGCCGCTGTTGTCAGGGCGCCGCCGACGTCCTCCGCCAATCCCGGCCGCTCCCCCGCCCCGTGCCGACGCCCCATTGGCCGATGCCTTCGGATTGACGGCTAATCCGTGGCTGGCTGAGCGTGGGGGCTCCACGTGTAAAAAAAAAAAGGGGGGGGGGGGCGGCACTCAGTGGAAGCTGTCAATTTCCCCCCGATGCGCCGTGTCCAATCCCATTGCAGGATTATATTTTCATGGCTTGACAAATATTTGCATGCTGATCCCAGATTTTCATAATTAACATTTGATTGATCAAAAGTCGCTCATTCACCGCAAAAAGTGCCGGCTATAAAAACATTCTTGTTTTAACTTTTGAAACGGGATGCCGTTTTCAAAAATAAGCGTTTTCCTCTACATGGATGCAAATGATTCTAATACACTGTCAAACGTAAGCAATATTTTCTCAGGAATTTCAAAATTCAAGCCACTTTTGCTTGATTCGAGCAAACCTTTGTCCGATTTTTTTCAAATGCTACCCGTATAAAGCTGTCAGTTTAAAACAAGACAAACCCCCAAATCTTTCTAATGACTTTATTCATTAAACAATGACTTCAATAAATAGAAGTCATTCTAATGTGTAATTGAACCACAATGGGGAAAAATGTCATGACTCAATGGCCAACGGCGAGTGAAAGCCGACGGGAAATGGGCCGGCTCGTATAGCGAGAGCGCGCGCGCAAGTGGAACCGACGCCTTTACGCCTTCAAAGGAGATCAAACGGCGAGGCGCGTACGTGTTAATAACATGCACTTAAATGTTAACACGCTCGGCATATGGAGCGCCCCCCCCCCTTTTTTTTTTCCGCCCCTGTACGCACCTGTGTGCGCGCACCCCCTTTCTCCTTCCCCCTAGAGAGCCTCCAAACGAATACAAACGAGCACGCTAGCAAATCCACTAACGCAACTCCGGCAGCCACCGGCGGAGTCGATACCACATCGATGGGAAAAGGGCCGAGACTCATTACGCCAGCGCTTTCCAAATGACCTTAGTTTTGTTGAGGTGAAAAAAAACAAGCTAAATACAGGACACCCTCTGGGACAGGTCCCGCATATCGGTCCGCTAAGCTCAAGTCGTGCACATTTAGGATTTTCAAGCTCACGTAAACGGACCGTTTTTTCCGCAGTCGTATTCTTTGTTTCTGAGACGGTTTATAATCAAACGACTGCGTTTTTGAAGAAATACGCTCACCTCCGGGTCAGATTGACCCAGGATGTTGTCGCCGTTTAAGAGAAACAAACCTAACACATGGCCTTTGCCTTTGTCAGCCGGTTTACAATCAAACAACGGCGTATTTGAAGAAGTACGCTCACCTCCGGGTCAATTTGACCCGGGATGTTTTTGCTATTGCAAGACAAAGAAACGTAACACATACAGTAGGTATAAATTACAGTCAGTACAGTACTGCCTTTGTGAGCTGTTAGACAATAAAACAAACGGAATTTTTGACAGGTTCGACCCAGAGATATCGTTGCCGTTCTTGAGAAATAAAACGAAATCGCCGGTGACAAGACAGTATCGGATTCGGATTTGGCACTTTAGCGCTGAGTTGGGGTGACTAAATATTCCTCGGGTCAAAGCGACCGCGGACGCGGGGGGTTCTTCCCGGAGGGCGGCGGGCCCCTCTGCTCGGAAAGCGCGGCGGCGTGTTGAAGGAAAGCCGAGGTGAGCGCACGTCTTCCTGCTGGGTCTTAGTCATGGCTGTGTCACTTTCACCCCCGCGCCGCCTTCGCAGACAGGAAGTGATAGATGACTCGTTTGCACTTTGCGTGAAGAGCAGCGTTTGAAGAAAAGTAACTGAGCGTCTCCGCTGCCAGGAATCCCAGATCCTCTTCATACTTCATTTCTGATTGAAAAGTTTGACCGACATGCGATTGTTTTGTTTTGATTCCCTTTAGCGCAGCTCCATCTAGTGGATGCGTAACGCAACATCTGTTCTTTGTCCCTCATAATGCGGTTATATGTCAAAACAGTTTCAAAATAGGTCATTTGTTGAAGATGCGCCTTATAGTCCGCCGTGCCTTATTGTGCGGAAAATATGCTATTAGGAGTCAAGAAAGCTGAAATGAAAATGAAACCCATACGAATGTCAAGGTTTCACTTAGTTAAAATATCTTCAAGCATGTTCTTGTTGACCAACTTTTCCGATTTGCCTAACCAACGTTTCTATATTTATTTAAAACTGTTGACATTTCTAAGAAAATTCTAACACAACGTTTAAGGAGCTCGCAGGGACATCAGCATATTTTAAAAAGTTCATCAAGTTAAACAGGTTCATGTTTGACAAGTTCAAGTTTTTCAAGTCCATTTTCCACAGTAAAAATGTCAAAATAACACATTTCACTCGTTTTCATTTCCTAACTAATTTCAAACAAAGACAAAAGCTGCAGTGTGCTCGTCTTATAGTCCAGTGTGGTTTATCAGATTTTTTTTTTAAACCGGCTAACAGGAGGCAATCTCGCAACAGAAGAAGATGATATGAAAGTGTTGATTCTGAATTTGAATGACGATTTTATTTGTCCTAATGGTGCACGCTCCACTAGTAAATGCATCAGGCACGTAACTGTTGTGTGGGTGCAGTATTCAAACTATTTGCGTATGTTTTGTTAAAAATCTATTATTGCTATTATCTTTCTAAACTTGCGGGCATGCGTTAGGGAGTAAAGTTGCTGCAACCAAAAGTTTGAAATAAAACACACACAAAAAAAAAAAACAATCTTTCTGCGTAAACGTGATCAAACCTGCGACTTGGCTTGTAGAGGACAAAAATGAATTTCCTCTTACATTTTTGTTTATAATCCGGTGCCTTTTACGGTTTGATGAATACGGTATCGTAAATCATCTCGTTGCTTTCGTGGTAAAACGGGAAATTGGCAAACGCGCGCTAATGTTAGCTTGGCTCCTGGCCGTATGCCGTCGTCCGCGCTCTCCACTTTGTTCGATGGCTCCGTCCTTTCCCGGCTTTTGCGCGTCACGCCAGTGGGATTGTTGTCAGCTGGGCCGCTCCCGAGCGATATGTTCCGAGTCGCCCGCCGCAGACTCTAGAAGTCCTCTGCGACCCCCCCCGCGTGCGATTAGCATCACAGAGCGGCAGCGCGGCGGGATTGACAGTGTGGGAAAACAATGTTGGATGTGGGAAGGCAGGACAAAAAGGGAACATCCTGGCTTTCTCCTCATGTGGTTTGTGCGGTTCTTTGCAAGTCCGATGCACACGAACCCGCCGCTCGGCGGCGGGAGGGGGGACGACCGCGACCGGGGGGGAGCTCGAGGAGGGAAAAATCTCCCGGCCTGCTCCGGCCGCTCGCTGACTGTCGCGCCGCAGGAAGAAGCCAGTGGTAGGAGGAGGCAAGAAAGAAGGAGCGAGCGAGGTGTCGTGGGAGACGAGGGCGGCTCACCAGATGTTTGCTGGGAAGGAAAACAAAGGGGGGGGAGGGGGCTGTGTCCCTCGTTGCCGGGCGTGACTCTTGACCTGTCTCCGGCGTGCTCGTTAAAATGCTCCCGCCGGGCCCGCTTGGACGTCATTTTGGAGGGCCCGTCCTCCGGGGACGGGAAAGAAAAAAGTCTGTGTTTGGCCGTGTGTGTACCTATGTATGTATGGCAAACTGTGGTGTGGCGGGCAGTGGAACCCTATGCTAATTAGCTAATGCCTACAAAAGCCCATCATCAAAATTTTCTACGCGTGATTAAAATGACTTACTAAGCGTAACGAGCGCTACGACTCCGAATCCTAAAGGTACCGAGAATGCCGAGTGTAAAATGGCAAAGCAAAATGAGTCGGCGAAATCAATCCACGGCGGATTTTGCAGCACTTTTCTTGCGGCTTTTCTTAGCTTCATCAGAGGAAGGCGCGCATCAACAAGACCCAATCAAAGAGAAGGCCGGAGATTAAGATGGATAATTGTTCTTGGCTGGCGCATCGTTTTTCCACGGCACGCCCATCGATTGGTCCCCGCGACCTTTTTGTTGACGTGCGCGCACGGCCTCTTTGGCGGGAACGTCTTTCCGTTGAAGTGTACGTGGGATTTTGAATGGATGTTCTGACGCGCGAGGCTACGTACCTCGAAGGCTGGCGGCAGTAACTTGGAACGATGGCCCAATTTCACAGTAAAGGCTTCAGCTTAGTCTCGCAGGCATGTAGGGGGAGGAGTGCTACATGCGTTGGCATTTTTCCACACGGAACCTTTTGTACTGTCTGATTTTGTCCACATTTTCAACAAATGCTGCAGAAACATCAAATTAACGTGCTTGATTTCATTGACCTGCCTGCGATTAAAATAGCATTTCGAACTCCCCCCAGTGGCTGGTTCAAGAACTGCAGATATATTGGCATCGCAAACCTAATGATGACTGCAAAGCTGTCGAATCTTTGTAGTTCCATTCTTTAATAAGAAGACTTTCCTAAAAAAAGATTTGCACTGCTCTATTTCATCCATATTTTTAACATAACACCGACTCACTGAGATTGTTAGAATACCGCACCAACATAACAGCCTGATGACCTCATAATATAAATTTTTTTGATAACGTCTTTTCTGTGATTTTGAGCCTCGGTTTTCTGACCTCTAACATTGAGAATCCCGTTCCGACGACTCGGACGGTGCCCCCCTTCCTGCTCGGACCGCGGTCTGACGAGCGCGGCGTTTTGTGAGTCAGCTAAAGGTTTTCTCGCCGACATTTCGGCGGTGGCTCCGGACGTGAGGCGAGTAAAGGAAAGCCCTGGAGCTTTTTGGCACACTGTCTGATTGCGTGAGGGGAACAAGTTCAAGTGCGCCGTGGCCGCTTTATTTTTAGTCCGCCGCTCTTGTCATGACTCGGCGCGCTCAATGGATCAGAGCTGCGGCGCGATGACAAAAAGGATTTCCGGTGATTTCCTCACCGGCTGGATATGAGAATGCTACTCGCGGTTCAGGATTTGGTAGCGGGCGCAAACAGCCGTCGCTTCGGTCTGGATTTTTTTTCCGAAAGGAGAGCTTCTTATTCCAAATGACTTCATATCCAGGAGATCCGGATAAGCTTCCGGATGATTGAATGTTCTCGCGAGGAAAAAACAACAAACGGCCAAAGCAGCTTACGCCAGGCGGAAATCCTCCTCTCAGCTTCTCTTTTATGATCTGGCTTCATCAAAAAGGAACCGTCCGCGCCAGAAGGGAAGGTCCCGATCATTTGAATCGGAGGACGCGAATATCAGAAGCACGCAGTAGAACCCGCCGGAGGACGGGGTCTGGACAAACCTTGATCCACGCCTGCTCAAAACAACCAAAGCAGGGGTAGGGAACTTCCGAATTTCACCATAAAAGAGGCGTTCCAGAAATCCGAGCAAAATGTTTTTTACCAGGACTCGCCCGGTCAGGTGAAGGCCCCGAGGCTCGTGAGACTCGCTCGCCTGTAGGGACTTGACGATTTTGGCCTCCCGCTAGCGGGTTTTCCTGTCTTTTGATGCGATTTGGATGCAGAAGGAACGGGCGCCCGGGCCCGAATCCCTGGCCCGCGCCTCCACCCCTGTCAGCGCCGTTCCCGCCGTCCGCCCGACATTTCTTTCAGCGTGTTTGCGGATGGCGTCTTTTCCCAAACCCGTAATCTCGGCCGTGATAATAAACAACTGGTAGCCGCTTAGGCCAAAGACCGTAAAGAAGAGCGCCCCAAATTATAACCTTGCGCTTTTTCTTTATTTAAGAACATATTTTGCACGAGCGCCAGCCAAGGAAACCCGGAGCGTAAGCGCGGCAAATTCTGCTGAAGGATTGCACTTTTCTCTGCTTGGCCTTTCGCTTTCTCTTTCACCTCCTAAAAAAGGTGCAGCAACCTTTATTGACACCATTTAATGCCTTGGATGATTTTTGCTAGCGGCAACAATTTTTTGACTGGGGAAGTCTTTTTTTTTTTTTGTTGTCATTTGTTGGTGACCATGTTTTTTACTTCAACAGCTCATTAAAGCTTATGATTAAACAGGTGATTTACTCTCGAAGTATGCATAAGATGTTAGACATTTGGTTGACGTCAAAACCACGCTATTTTTGATGGCCAAAACATCGCTCGGGTCTGCTTTGCTTCAAAGTGATCAGTAGGAACGGAAAGTGTGCCGCTTGAGTCATTCACATCAACGCATTGAACGCTTGGCGGCCCGTGCAGAATAGTCGAGCGCTGCTAACACCGCTAGCGTTAAAATCGCGCTCTCGTGCGATTAGGGTCCTTATTAAGCTTCTGCAAAGCTTGTTAATAAGATAATCATTTGAATCTGATGCGTTGGGGTGAGAAAACATGCAGGATACCGGCCGTCCAGGACTGGAGTTTGACGACTTTGCGCTAGCAGAATCTAGGCATTGATGTTCATGTCTTTTATTTTATTTTGGACGCGGCCTTCCCTTTCTGTTATGCGTAGCGTCCAGACTTCAACTTACTTTAAGTTGAACTAACTAACTAACTAACTAACTAACTAACTAACCGGCAGAGAAGCGCGCCGCCGGCGCTAGTGCGCTCCTGATCAACAGGCCGGCGTCCAGTCCCGCCGGACATAAATAGACCCAAGCGTGTAGCGGGATGGCACTCTGGGTATTGCACTTTCGACCTTGCTCTGCAGGCCTCGGGCTCTCCTGTGACCTCCACCTGCTAAGTACGCGCACGCACGCACGCACGCGGGCGCCGCGTCCGCGCCGACCTTTGCGGCTCCTCCGAAGGAGACTCCATTTCCGACGGCGGCGAGTCTGCCGGCCGACCTCCGGCCTTCTATCCGCTCTCCACCCGTGCTACACTCACTCTTAATGTGATTAGCTCCCTGTGCCTGCTGCCCCCCCCCATCATCCCCCATGCGCTTGTCTTGAGCATAGTTGGAGCTAATTCCACGCCAGGGGCTTCTTTTCCTCCGTAAGCCACTTCATCAATTCCAACATAGTGAGCGTCTGCTTTTATTCTAAATGTAATCTGCCTCACTCCATCTTCTGTTCCTTTATTCCTGCCGCCGAGAAACGTTTCCCGCCATAGAGCATTGCCCTATCATTGAAGGCCTCAAATTTGGAGTTTTTAGCTGACCCGCTTCTCTCACCATATTTGGAGTAGGGAAGCCCCGGTTGAGCTTGGTCCTGGTCATGTGATGTGTAAAAAAAAAACACACACACATATATACACTACCAAGAAATCAGGCTGTAAGCCGGGTGACTGGAACTCGGGTGCGAAAAACGTTTTAACGTCAACTTGTCATCGATCGGAACTTGTGCCAAAGTTGACCCGCATTCGCAGTTTTGAGGCACAAGTCAACTTTGAAAAAATGCTAATGAACGCGTTTCCCCATTTGAACACTTAATTTGACTTGACGGAATCCAAAGCGCGGCAGCCGCATCGCTTTGATTGGATGAAGGTGGATTTGCAGCCCCCCCCCCCCCCCCCCCCCCACCCCCAGAATATCTTGTGCCATATGTTTCCTGGCTCTTATCTGGGAGGCAGTTAAAGGGGAGCGTTTAGGGTGACCTCACTTGGCAGCTCTCGGCGCCAGACGGAGCCGCTCGGACTGGACGCGCTTTAGGAGCGTTTCCTCGCACGGCAGGAAATCAGCCGACGCCGGAGGGGGGGATCTCTATCGATTTATGGCAATAATAATCATAATAAAAGCAATAAAAGTCTACCGCTGGGACGACAGTCAAAGCGGTGCGGGCGCCCTTGCCGGCCTGGACTGCAACGCAGGTTGCCACGTCAGAAAGAGGGTGCGTGCAATTAGTTGAGTTTGTTTCAAACTGCCCGGTTAGAGTCTACTGGTTACATACCTTCACGTTTGGAAATAAGAGTTGCACTAGCATATTTCCAGCATAACCCACACCAGACTGAGATTGTTAGAGTGCTGCACCAACACATCAGTAACACGCCCGATTGTGGTTACTTGTGGAAGGTCCCCGCGGGCGGCAAGTAAGATATGAGTTGTACCCTCTTTATTATTACTCGAATAAAACCGCAAACCATTTTTCCTGAGCAGTTCCGCAATTATTCCGTAAACACCTTCTCCAGAGACACACGATCTTACCGTGCTTTTTTTTTCTTTTGAAATCAACTGTGCCCTCTCTGGTTTTGAAAAATTTGCGAGGTGGCCCGGCAAGAGTCCGGGCCAGTCGCGTGAAGGCGCATCGAGGAAAAGGCGACCGCTGCGCAAGGGCTGCCTGATTACATCGCGTCATCGCAAAACCTTTTCTTCCCTTTAAGCGGCACAACAATGATTGGTAGTGGCAATTACCCCCCCAAACCTCCGGCTTGCGTTGTCGCTATAAAATAAGCGGGGTTTTCACGCCGCGCTAACACAAGAGCACGTTTGTGCGCAAACGGCTCGCCCGTCTTAAATCAGTTCCACAACATCTTTTTATGAGCGGTGTTAGGAAGGGGGCGGGGTGGGGAGGAGGAGAGCTGTAATTAAACACCTTACCTTATTTCAGGAAAGGTGCGCGCGCTAATGGTGCGTCGGCGGCATTTTGCAAGGCCCGGGGGTCTCGTTTCCATTTGACTATTTTTATTAGTATTAGGAAAACGGCGGCACCTTTCGGGCGCATTCCTCCGGCTGGCTTGTTGAAGGGAATGTTTTTTTATTTTTTTTTTAAATCCATTCGATGTATTCATGATCACACCATCGTATCCTGATATCGGTATGGGAAAAATATCGTGGCGTAAAAGGGAAACGGCGATGGCTGTACCGCGATACGTCATACAACGGGCCTTTTTAGTTTTTGCCGAATTGCGTATCGCAATATTACCAGTAGCAAAATCCGAGCATTGTAGCGTATTTTTTCCGCGTTTTCTGTGTCTTGGATGAGAATTCCGTGTTTATTTTTGTATAGCAAGTATACAATGATATGCGCTGAACTATACGCCGCAGGGTTACAAGCGTGAGAAAAAAGTTGCGGCCTATAGTTTGAAACTCACGATATGTGTTTACTAGGAGGTCGCCCCCTTGTGGCTGGTAAAAACACTGACGTTAAGACGCTGAACTAAACGCCGCAGGGTTCCAAGCGTGAGAGAAAAGTGGTCCGAAATTTACGGGATGATTAAAAAATATCTGGTTTTGTTTACCAGGACGTCGCCCCCTGGCGGGCTAGTAAAAAACTGAAGATAAGACACTGCAACTTCCGGTCGGAAATTGAGGTGGCAATTTTCTCTTCGCTAGATTAGCTTCATTCTTTCCTATGCTTCAACTCGTCATTTTCTCTTCCGCGGTTCCGCTTTCTGCATAGACCCTTGCACTTTCCCTCCCTTTGCGGGCAGCGCGGATGGCACGCGTGTCTATTTATTCAAACGCTCCTACGTATGCGTAGGATTTGCATATGGCGGTGGTCGGCGCCGCCTTAAAGCGGTCCCGCCCGGGATGTGCGCGGCATTAAACAGACAGTGATTGATCCGCCTCGCCATTGTTTATTTTTCCGCGTCGGCCGGTGATGGATGAAGATGCGTGTGCGCCCGCCCGGGAACGCGCTTTGGGTGAAGCCGCCCCCCCCCCATCTGGCTTGGCAGTGTTTTCGGGTCGCTGAAAAATAGGAAAGCATGATTGACAGGTCTTTTTGGAGCAAGGGTGGCTTTCAGGCCCGCCTACGGGAAGGTCAACTTTGACCCCCGGCCACCTGCTTGCCCCTGACCCGGGAACCCCGGTTGAGCTTTTTGTGGCGACCGCCACCATTTCCATATTGTGTTTTCAAACTCATTCAATCCCAAAGACATAGTTTGACATTTTTCAGGTCCGGACATTCAATCCCAGGGCCTTTTTTTCAGGTTTTTGGCTAAAGGAGCATCTAAAAACAGCTGGCACGAAATTAATTTAGTCATCACATACTTTAGGTCATTACTAACTGATAACAGGGCTGTGTAGGAGATTGCTTTTATTTATTTTTTCACATATAAGAGAATATAAAGGATGAAGCAGTTCTGTTGTTGATTGGTTTTATTGGGGTGCTCCCGACTTGTCATTCACAAGTAAGACGGTGAGTCATACGCTAATGTGCAGTGACAGCCGCGGTTTTCATCCGCCCGACTTTTTGCTTGTCGTGAAGTGAGTTGCATTCGCTGCCACTCGGACCGCACAGTTTTACGTGCAAAGCGGAGGCAAACTCCCAACCGACGGCCATATCTTGAAAAAGTTGCCTGGCGCTTGTCTCGAGGCATCGCTGCGGCGCAGTATGGGGAGCGGATGGCAGCCTTGCAGCGGAGGGGGGGGGGGGGGGGGGGGGGGCGTTGCAAGAGACAATCTCACCCACCTGGCAGCACTTTTGCGAGATGCTTTTTGGCGGGGGCCGAAGCCCGGTCCAGATGTGAACACCCATTCAGCCGGACCCGGCTTCCATGCTAACAGCCGGCGGGCCCACGCCGCCCCGCGCCCCGCCTTCTTTTGCATCCGCGCTTCCTGTCAAGACGCGAGGCTGATGAGGTTCCGTGCTTTCCTGCCAAGCTACCCCCCCCCGCCTGCGCTTGGCTTTGCATGTATCTTTGTTTTCTCCGGGTTGACATACTTTTGGAAATGTGGTTCTCTTGCTGTTTCTGAAGGACTTGAAGACAGACAAGTCATCCGCCGTTTTGTTCCCGGACACGTGGGAAGTCGGGGCGCTTTCGAGAGAAACATTAGCGTTTTCGAGCCTTTTCGGAATCTCTCGGAAGTCTCGGGCGGTTTCCAAATGACGGGAGCCCAATTTGGAGATTCCTCTCCATTGCCCAAGTTTTTGAATCAGAACCGGCATCCGGTATCTTTGCGGGACTGAACTTTCCGATTTGGGAGACTCCTCGCGATTGCCTCGATCGGCTGCGATCTTTTAGTCCGAAAGAGCATCTCGTGTTTTGCCAGCGTTCTTCTAGCGGCCTTGCAGCCCCTCCCGAGTCCCGGGCAGTTTGCGAGGGGCTCGTTAAAGACCCGATTGGGGGAACGGGTGAATGCGGGATCGCCATGCGTCGCAATGTCTGAACAAGATGTTTGCTTCGCGCTTCAACTACACTGAACTGTGTTTTGCTCGGTGGCAGTGTTGACCTTATTATAATGGGATCGTCCATCTTCGTCCTTGGGGCAGGTGATCTTCGTGTGGCCGCTTTTTCGGCGCTTCCTCGAGCCACTTGAAGTTTCTCGCCAATGAACCCGATGAAGGAAAAGCAATTCCGGGATTTGCCTCCTCCGCCCTCTTCTTTCTTTTTTGCCGTTTCGTGGAGGGACCCGCGGACACGTTTTCCGCCCGCGCTACAAATGAGCATCCGTGACCTCGTCTGCTTTCCCTGCCGCCGTTCGCATGCGTTTGAAACCTTTTCCTAGCCCCTCCCCCTCGCGGCGGCCACCTCCGCGGGATCGAAATAGCGGCCGCGACATTTCCCCCGTTTCCGCCGACCCATCTTTATTTGTAGCCGTCTGACCTCTGGGTGGAAAAGCCTGTTGGCGTAACGCGTTTCCGTTTTTTGGGGAGAGCGCGGAAGAGGCGCTTGGCGCGCCGCCCGCATTCCCGCGCCGCGACATCCGCGAGAGTCGGAGGAAGCGGCGCAGCGCAGCGCCCCCGGTTATTTTTAGCCCAGACGGATTGGCGCACGCGCGCGCGCGCGCGGCCCGTCTCCGCCAGGAAATGTTACATTAGCGCCGCGGATGACGAAGTCATTAAGAGGAGAACACAAATATGACAAAGTCATCAGTTGGCTTCCGTAACCAGGAGAGGAACGTTGCCAAGACTCAGAAAAATAAGAGGAGGTGAAAGGCAAGACGCAGTACATTTTTAATCATCGTCCATTTTCTGAACATGAACCTTACACTGCAGGACCAAATACCAGAACAAATATAAATGACATTATTGATTGATTTCTTATTTTATGAATGGCCAATTTGGGGCGAAAAGGAGCCAAAGCACGATCGGGTCGATCCTCGCAGCGGCTCGGTTTCCGTTTGTAAAGTGCAGTCAAGGGGAAGGTCGCTCTCCCAAAGTCGTCCGCCGTCTCCCGGGAGGAGAACATATCCGAAAGCTTCTTGATTTGGGCGTCAGAGGAGGATAGGCAATATGTGCAAGTGGCGCTTGGTCACAAGGTGAATACGGGACGATAATGGATTGGGAACAGAAATATCACGCAAAAGCGCTGCAGCGTTTTCCACGCGATCTGGGGCTGTGCATTTTTTGGGAGACTTCAATACACCTGCGTGTAGAACTGTGTGCGTGCGCGTGTGTTTTTGCCAGCTGTCGGCGGCGACACGCCCCACCCGAGCGCCTCCCGTCGGATCGGCCCGAGTCTCACTAATGAGCGCCGGGACCGCCGCGCTCCTAAGATGCGGGTGCTAAAAGTGTGTGTGTGTGTGTTTAATGTGCGCCGTCAACCCCACGCCCCATCCCAACACACACACACACACTCACGCAGCATTGAATTTAAGAAATTGAATGAAATGAGCATTTTAAAAAAGATATTTTTTGCATCCAATATTGGATCTTTTCATGTCTTTGAGCCCAAAGGTAGAATTTGGATCTTGCGTGTATTCTTCCCGGCTGTGTATGTAAAATCTAGCTTGTGTCAACTCCATCACAGGCGGACGCCCGCCCGCCCGCCCGCCCCACCAGGACTGCGGAATCAAAACGCCAACTTGTTTTTTTATCTGTTTGTTTGTTTTTTGCAGCGCTTGTCAATATTGGCAGCATCTCGCGAGTAGAGTTGAAAAGAATCGAGTGAGTGAATGAGGTCGGATCGGAAGGAAACAAAAGCTTTCAAATGCTAATGTTGTTGTTGAAGACAAACTTGATAGCCGACAAAAAATAATCATTATCCAAACAATAGAAGGCTTACTGTCGCTCTCTAGGCATTTTTTTTCCTTTTAACCTTGTTTTTATGCGAAAAATTTGTATTTGCTGACGTATGCTCGGTGGTTCTGTCATTTCAATCGATTCTTCCGGTGATTGAATTATTCAAAGAGACCTTGAAGAAACCGTACAACCGCAATCCGGAATTTTAGCCATCATAAATATTTTAACTCGCATTTCAAAGTTTCCACTTAGCTTAGGTATTTACGGTTGAAGCATTTCAAAAAAGCTTGTTTATTTGCGCTTTGTTTGGCTCGCTCTTCGTTTTTTGGCGCCGCCTCTGGCCGCCGTTGATATTACATTTTGTAGTGAGGAAGGACCACAGGGCTTCAGTTGAGAGTAGTCACTGTGTCCCACCAGCCAGCGTCAGTAAATTGTATGTTCTATGGAAGAATGTTGTCATTGATGATGATATGCCCAAAAGTTTGACTGTGGATAACTAGCTAGCTAGTCTTAGCGTGTTATGTATGTATTTAGCTCATTAGCGTTTTTGTTTGTGCCAGCTATTTCCTTTTGATATGTAAAGGTTTGCGTTGATAAGTGCTCCTTTGCATCTAATTAGCATTTTGTCTTGAATTTGTAGGACGGTTATATGATTGATTTAATCCGCGTGATTTGCGTATTCGTTTTTGAGCTCGGGTTATATAAATACATAACAACAATATAAACAATAATAAACAATAAAACAGTCGAGCGGTGCGCGTCGAGCCCTGATCTGGAAAGACCGAAGAAAATGGAGCTTTTTGACTTTTTGTTCCTTTGGACCACTTTGGGCTTTTGCTCACCGGGTCGCCGATTGGTTTGTGGCAGGACGACAGCGATGGGATCCCGTGGTCGGAGGAGCGGCTGATGCGAAAGGTGCTCTACCTGTCCCTCAAAGAGTTTCGCAGCGCGCAGAAACGCCAGCTGGACGGCCATGCCGACGCCAACCAAAACGGTGAGTCTTTCTTTGCAAATAAAGACCGTTGCGCGTCCTTTGTCCGGGACGCCGAAGCTAAACATTTGTAAGCGTGCGAGACACGCATCTGGGCGGGTGGCGCCGCCATCTCCCGAACCGCGATTGGGAAGAACGACAATATGACGTGGCTGCACGCACACGAGGATACTTCCGTCAAATCTTGAGGTGACGTCGCGCTGCGCGGGAAACTGATGATTGCAGCATTTCTTGCAATATTTCCTTGAGTCCTCTCAAGCTACAGTAAAAGGAGAGTAGAAATTGGATGACGTGAGAATTAGGGGTGCCTTTATCGCGGATCACATGATATCAGTTCGCACCCAAAATCGAATGTCGTTTGATCGGCGTCAGTTTGCGTCTTCCTTCCTCCGTGGCGCGGCGGCTTTCCATTGCACATCAATACGGATGCGGTTACCGCTCCCCGTCGCTCTCCTTCCTCCTCGCTACGCTACGCTAAGCGCTAACCCCCCCACCCCCCCACCCCGCCGCCAGGGCCCCCCTCCTTTTCCCAGAGCGCCGCCGACGGAGGAGCCGGACGGGGGCCGGGAAGCCGAGACGGGTCGGCTCCGTTTCCCGGTCCTCTCGCCTCCCGCCCGCCGCTGACGTTGCTCCGGCTTCGTTTGAAGCTGTTAGTTGCGCCGAGATTCGAATTACGGCTGTGGAAACCCCACGGCGAAGGTAACAGCCAATCGCAAATGCCGCGCGGGATCACGCGCTCTTCTTCATTTGTCGTAATCGGGCTTGCCTTGAGTCGGAAAGGCTCCCTCGCTCGCTCTCTCGCTCTCGCTCTCTCTCTCCAGCTCGCTAGCCGGCCTCCATCTATCATTGCTATCTCACTCTATCTCCTCTCCCGCTACCGCTAAATATAGCCCGCTCTCTGTCTGGCTATCTCTTCCGTGTCTCCCTCTGTCTTTCATAGCCAGCGCAAAGCATTTTGGGATGAAAAAGTGCGCTAACGCCCGTGTTTGATTTACTCAACCCGAGAAGTGCATTTGGAGTCGTATCTCCGGGCCACGGGTGTCAAAGTCCGGTCCTGGAGGGCCGGTATGCGCATGTTTTCCAATCTTCTGCCCAAAGGCGCCCGACTCCGATGATCGTCCAGCTATCTTAGCGTTCCCTAAGAAGCGTGAAGCCGTAGTCCACGAAGCTGGGCCAATTTGCCCATCCTGCCGCGAGATTTACAGCTTGCAAAAATCACATTGGCCGCGTTCCTCCTCGTATGAAGCATCCCTTTGGTTTCATACCGTGTTAATTGTGACGAGGGGGGGGCGCATTTATCCAACGTCTTTTATTTTAATGCGCTTGTTTACGAGGGGCAATTGCATGTAAAAGTCCGACGTTTGGGCTGATTAGGCGGATGAGGAGCGCACGTGGGGCCGGCTAATTGCACGTGGGCATCTGATCCTCCCCTCGCTCCCAATTACGCTCGCTCGGGCGCTCGCGTTTTAGCTGGTCTTTAGCCCCGCGCTAAACAAACGACGGCGCTTTTAATATCTAACGGGCCCAAATGACGGCAGGCTCGGCGCCTCCGGAGGATTTGAGGTAAACGTCAGGAGGCGACAAGCTCGGTTAAGCACGCGTAAATCTGATTGCGATCAAGAGCTATCGGGACGTCGCTTCGCGCATCACTTCCTGTGCCCCCCCCACGAGCCGGCGCGTATGTCCCCCCCCCCCCCCTCGCCGCAAAATCTCTGGCGGGCGCTGCCCCTCACGCGGGCGCTCGTGCGCAACATGTCAAACGCGTCTTCAGTCAAGCAAGAGAGGGAGGAGCTAATGAAGGGGCCTCCGCTTGTTTGTTTGCCGTCTTGCGGGACTCCCGACGTCACTCATTCCCCCCGCCGAGTGCAATTAACGAGCCGCTTGCCGGTTTAAGCCCCTCCCCCCGAAACCCCATCGCCGGATCGCAACGTGTTCCCCAAGACTTCCAGATTGAAGCCGCCGCGCTCCCGACAACGAGGGATGTTTTAAAAATACCGGAAATTTCGCACTGGTAACCGCTACTTTTTTCCGTCATGGTGTCGTCATGGCGTCCGGCGCAGCCGGGTTCGTTTTTTGTTAAAAAAAAGACAGGAAAAAATGCCGTCCTTGTACGTCGGTACTTCTACGTACAAAATCGATTCGTTCCAAAAGCAATTTCGCAATGTGAATCTTTCATAAGTAGATTAGTAGATGGTACATACGTCGTAAGTAGAGGTCCCGTTGTCTTGATTTTGCGTTTCAACTGCTGTTTTACTCGCCACCGGGGGGCACGCTTCACTAGAAAACAAAAGTGACGACCCCAGCGTGTCGGCGTTGTTACGCTTTTTAATGCCGTGACGGGAGCAGTTACCTTTTCCTTTTCAAATGAAGAGCAAACTGATTGGAACGTGAAGCGACCGACGGCTAAATCAAGCGATGAAATCACACGCGCCCCCCGAAGCACCTCCACGTATTGCCGTTGACTCAAGTTCGCTCTGGAGCTGGAGCGTGAAAGCCGAGCTAAAGAACGCAAACGCGGCAAGCGCGAATCCGTCCCGAGTCGACCTCGGGACCTCGGGTTCGATCGCGAGCAAAGTCCTCGCCCCAAACGCGAACGTTTCCCAGCGTTGACTCACGGCCGGCCGCGGGCGGGTTCGCGGACGTGACGGTCTTACTCATGGGATCGGCGCCCGCCGGCTTCCCGTCCGCAAAGACCTTCTTCCGACGACTCCGCTTACGAGCGCGGACTTGTTGGCCGGCGCGTCAACAGATGCGCGCCCTCTCCCATCAAAGCCGCGCGTACAGCGGGAAGAGCCGCAATCTGCTTTGACGGCAACGGCGGCGCGCTTTGAAGTTTTGCTTCCCGCCGTCGTGTCCCTTCACCAAAGTGGAATTCCAGACAACCGAGTCAAGTCCGGTTTTTTTTCCGTCCCTCAAACTGCGGTCTTTGAGGCCCGCCGTCCCGCAGGTTTTCAAGTCGTTTGCTGTCATTTGTCCCAGTCGTTTGCTGGGCGGGAAAAAAAAGGCCGCTTCCTCTTGGAGTTGCGCCAATCTTCCGCTTTTTGACGATGGCAAATGGCCAATCAAAGCTAACTGCTGCCATTCAAGATGTTTCTTTTTTATTTTCCAAGATCTCTACGCAAGATGGTTGACCACTTTTGAAGTGCTTGGTGTCCTTCCAAGGCCATTGGACGTCTTCTCGGCCTTTTTTTTTTTTTATCTAAATCTGTGGAGAGCTAGAGATGAAGGGACTTTCAAGGTTTTTTTTCTTCCACGAAGAAGCGACTCCATTCTCGATGGTTGTCCGTCAAACTGGGTCCAAGCGCTCACACCTCAGGCCGCCTGGGGCGTAGCTTAGCATTACAATGTGCTAAGCGAAAAAAAAAAAAAAAAGAGGCGCGGCAACGGCCTTCGCAGAGCGCTCAGCTCTGTGACTCAACGTTTTGTTTTTTGTATCGCAAACAAAGGCGCAGCCTGCCAAAGGCCAAAAAAGTCGCGCATGAGCCGGCGCCCGCGCCTGTCGGATCCACTCGAAATGATTGGCAACTCGCAAACTCCTTCCTGACCTCCAAAAAAGCTCACCTTAATTGCCCAAATATAAGACGCACTTTGTTCCCTTAAATGAAGGTATGGCTGCGTCCTACAAACGGTATTTTAATTCAACGCCATTCGAGGAAGTGTTTTGACGCCCGGATGAGCATTTGTACATGGCCGTATCCGTACCGCCAATCATTAGCGTAACAAGACGAGCTAGAGGGCGGGCGGGCGGGCGGGCGGCTGTTAGCAGCAAGTGCCTGTTGCGGCTAACAATTATTTTCAATAAAAGAAGGGAGCGGAGCGAACCCCGGCCCCAGCCCGTCTTTGTTCACGCGCGGGAATATTAGGACAACGGAAAGGTTATGATGTCTGATTCCATTAAGGGTGCGCCGGTTAGAGATCACCAGAAGTTATTGCGGTTGAGCATTTTATTGGATGCGTCCTTTTGGCATGTACGCACAATCATAAACTTGGTGAACTTTCTAGTAAAGTGAGCTCGAACCGCGTCCAGAGGAAAAGGAAAAACGACTGCTCGGAGCGCCGGCCAGGCCTTCGCTGACTGCTCACAATGTGGGAAATCCGAAAGACGCTTACCTTAATGCACATCAAATATATAACTTATGGGGATGAACAGAAGAAAAAATGAAGGGTTTAGGAAGATGACATTGCTTATGTTTTTCCAAAATGTGCTGCTTATGCACCGCTAAGTGTATATACATACGTAAGTTCTGTATTTTGTGTGTTAAGCATGTTTCAGATTTCCCACCCTGTGAGTGGTCAGTGAACACACTGCCTGTGGGAGTTTTTCCTTTTCCTTGCGACATGGACGTTTTTTTTTTTTCTGCCATAAATACCTCAAGTTGAGCCTATATATTTGTAAAATAGGACGCACCCACACGTTTGGGGAAAAAAAAGCGCCTTATATTTTATTACGGCGTTAATGACGATATTTTTTTATGTGTATAACCCTTCCAAAAATGAACGGATGGAAACGTTACTTTACTACAGCAAAAACAAAAGCACGTCTTTTTTTTTCTTTTCTTTATTTTGGTCAGGCTCCTTACCCAACGGGCAGCCGAACGGCTCGGGCCCGACGGGCGGCCACAAGGACGGCGGCTCGCCGCGCGCCTCGGGCCCGGACGAGGCCGGCCACTTCTGCGACGACGGCCCGGCCAAGAAAAGGTGAGCGCCCCTCCTTTCCTTTTTCTTCCGCGCCTTTGACGGCCCATCAAAGCGGCGGCGGACGGGATGGGTGGGGGGTTGGCAGATGTCCCCCAGTAATGAGGACCCCATTGAGCGGCACCTGCCTCCTCCGCGGCGCCGTCCTCTACACGTAGGAGCTTGCAAAATCGCCATAAAATGGGAAACTCTTTTCCGCCAAGGGGTTTTTTTCTTCATTTTTTTCAACTGCCAGTTTCACCCGGCAACATGTCACTTTTTTTTTATTTTCCTCCGATGGGGCCAGCGGACTTGCTAAATGTTTTTATTGATTCAACTGAGCCCCAACTATGACTTAGTTCCGGCTAATTAGCGTCATCCTTCAGTGGAGGATTGTCAAAGCAGCCCGCCCATTGGCTAGCGCGAGCGCCGGTGCCAAAGCGAGCCCGATGGTCTTGCTCGGTTATGTCCGCCTCAAAAACGTCTCAAGGAGCCACGCCTGAGCAAAAGCGCAAAGTCCCCCCCCCCCCCGGCGGGAAACGGGGCCCGTCGGGTTCGCCGGCCACCGAGAAAAGGGCTGTTTCTATCTGACGCCGACGAAACGGCGGGCCGGCGGCGGCAGCTCCCGCACCTGGCCAGGGGCCCGGGGCCCGAAAGGGACGGAGCGTCCCCGAGCAGAAGGACAGGTGCGAAGGGGGCCTTGGGTCTTGGCCAGCTTTGAGAGGCCCGCTGTGTTTGCCTTCCCATGGCGCAAACGGAGCCTCTCAAGGCGGCGGGCCAGCCCGCTCGCGACGCCGTCCCGCCGCTTCCCATGCCACTAACAGACCCACTTTTGTTCCGGAATAATCCACCGCCTTGAGATTTTTTTTTTTTTAACCCCTTAAATGGCACATTCTTGCTGTGCTTTCCTTTTCTGATCCATTTAACCCTGCGCACCCGTATAAAACTAAAAGTAAAGCCGCGTAACGTTTTAAAAGGAGTCATTAATAGACAGGCTCGGTTTGTGTTCCAACTCATTTGCTTTTAATTTGAAAAGAGCAAGGTTTGCAAAGAAATGGTGACGCAGTTTAGCAATGTTACCTCGTGTTTCAATTTGTTTGCTTTTGATTGGAAAAGAAATGCGCCGTTCCTGTCACATCGGCAGAATATTTTTCTCATGCCTCCGGGAACCCTTCTAAGGTCTCAACGTACCCCCTCCGCCGCCTTCATGTGAACCCGGAGTGTTCACACTTTTTTCTCTGAGGGCCACGTTCAGAGAAATCCAAAGACGCCAGGGGGGCGTAATATTTGAGGGGTCAGAAAATGCCCTTTAACTCTTTGGACCGCCGAGACACACGCATTGCACGCATTTTTCTTTTCAAATTAAGAGCGAATCAATTGGAAGACGAAGCGAGCCGTGACTGAAGCGAGGCAGGCCGAGACCGCTCAAGTGTCGCGACTCACTTGACTCGGACGAACCCCCGAGTGTGTCAAGTAGCGCTGCATGCTCTTAGCGCCACTTTTTTCTTCTTTGTCTCTCCTGCCACTGAAAAGCACTTTTGGCTCCGCCGGGACGTGCGCGCACACACACACAGGAGCGCGCTCGCTCAGCTGCCGCCGCTTGTTTTGTTTCCGCTTAATGAATGGCAAGTTCACTCACACACACACACACACACACACACACACACACACACACACACACACACCGGCTTGTCTAGTGCAGGCAATATCTCTTGTCACTAATGCATCATTTCCATTTAAGAGGGATTAAACGCAGGCAGCGAGTGAGCGCGAGAGCCTTAATGCGCCTCTTGATTTACTTTGGCTGCCGCGACCGTATCGAAACGGGGCGCTTTGAGCCAGCGCCTTTGGTCTTCCCTCACTTAGTGGCGGCGGCGCGGGTGGGGCGCTCGCACCGCCCAATCAACGCCTCTCCTTAAATACCAGTTGTAGCCTGAGAAAAAGAAAACAAACAAACAAAAAAGAAACAACCTTGTGTAGTAAAGCGGGAAATGTTTCTTCTCAAAAAATCAACCGGGGAGAAAATTGGTCAATAAAAACGTTTTTTTTCATGATATAAACATATGAAAATGTTATGAAAATAAGATTAGTGATAATATTTGCGATCAATATGCGACAACCTTTGAGCCGTTTATTTCTTTCTTTTCAATACGGCTTGCCGGCGAGACGGCCGCGGGCCAGCGCTCCCTCCTTAGGACGCCATCGACACTTGCCGCGTAGCCAATCGGACGGATCTCCTCCTTTGATTTTGGATCAAAGGAGAGAAAATTGCTGAATTGTGAGCTTTTTCGGGGGGGGGGGTGACGTCATCCCAATTAGGATGATTTTGCTTTGATGTGGCGGGACGGACGCATTGAAGCGCTTTTGTCCAGATTCCCTCGCAGGAAACGAGGTCCGCTTTTCAGGTGAAGCGGGAAGCGACGGATGAAAGTTGGATTAACGCGGGCCGAGGTGGGGGGGCTCCTCCGGCCGTATGTTTGTTTTCCGGCTTGGGCATCGGAATATTTTGGGGGTGGCGCGACCCTCCGTTGTAGCTAAAGCGGCGTCTGCTGAGTTTGTATTGACAATCCCCACCCGGCGCCGCCGGCCATTTTCAACGGGCAGGAAAATTTCACCCGGCGGCACTCCCGCGGACACCTTCTCGCTCGCTCGTCAGCCCGGCGGAAAATCGACAGAGATGCATCCCGTTACCGCCGCGGTTCCGCGCACGCGCACTAGCTAATCAGGCTTTTCCTTTTTTTTTTTTTCCCAGGCCTCGGCTGCAGGCGCAGAGGAAGTTTGCGCAATCGCAGCCCAACTCGCCCAGCACCACCCCCGTCAAGGCGGCCGAGCCCGCCGCCCTCGCTGCGGGTCAGGCGGCCCCGGCGCCGGCCGGGGCGGTCGCCGCCGCCCCTGCCGTCGCCAACGCCGCCCCTTCGTCCTCGTCGTCGCTCGCCGCCTCGTCCCTCTCGTCGTCCATCCAGGACCTGTCCCGACGAAAACCCAAAACGGAGGACTTCCTCACCTTTCTCTGCCTCAGAGGTACGCCGACTTTGCTCGATTGTGGGATTTTTCCACCCCGCTGCTCGCGTGCATTTATGGACACGGGTGGGGTGCGCGCCTGTCCTTTGTCTATGCCGTCGGGGCGACGTTTCCCGTACGGTGGCTTAGCGCGCTACGCGGGGGAATGCCAGCACGGGCTCGAGCTTCAAAAGTCGCAGCCCGGGGACTCCTTGATGTCACGTGACCGCCACCCGCCGAAGGTCGGGGTGCAGATTCTTTTATCTTGATGTGAATTTCAAAACTAAGCGACGACGTAACGTTGTCGACGGATACATCAAATGATGAAACTTAAGTATTCTGAGCCACGAGATTTATTGAGATTTAAAAAAATGCCGCGCTACACCACCCACCAAAAAAGGTCACAAAGCTACAGTGTTGTCAGTCATTTTTTGCAGAGGATAAAGAATTGACGACAGGAGAATTTACAGCTGTTTACAAACGTGCAATCTATCATTTAGCGTTGCGTGCTGGCATGAAGCTTAGAGCGCCACCTTCCCCCCAAATTTTAAATTGTCTTATTGTTGAATGCGTCAAACACCTGTAAACAAAAACAGTTAGTCGAATGTATGACACTCACTTAAAAAAAAGACAAACAAAACAAACCGGGTTGGGGGTTCACTGTCTTTCATGCGTATTTTTTTTTGGGGGGGGGGTTATCTCAGTCAAACATTCACATTATGTAAACATACCCGTAATCGCACACATTGCAGTGTTTGCCGATGTTATCTGGCCAACACCGGCCGTCTAAGTGAGCCGAACAAAAAGCCGCATGAAAGAATGCCCCGACAAGGCCGATTTCGCGCAGAGACACTGCACAAAAAAAAAAAAAAAAAAAAAAACACAGAGAGGTGGCATTTATTTTTCCCCCGATAATGAGCTAACACATTGCCACTTCTGGCTTTCCGTAATATTTTTTTTTTTGGAACAATTGTACGTGGGTACCCCGCGCGGAAAATGCCGTGGGAAGGAGCTTTGCGCGTGGCTGCTCCTCCGGGATTATTTCAACAAGCGGCCGCTATGGTAATTGGAGGTGTTTTGTCCCAACTTCCCCACGCCGGCCGCCGTTTACGTGCTAGAGTGGAAAGGCCCTATTTGTCCAGCCTTTTATCGCGCCCATGAGATAAGAATAGAGCGGCCTGTCAATGACTAACGCCTTGCGCGTCCGCTTACGTCAGACGCGCTGCCGTTTTGTTAGCGTCAGCCCGCGCCTCGGGTTGGACCGGGACGATTTTGCGCCCGGCTTACGTAAGGCGTCCCCGTGCTGTGAAGCGACGAGTTTTCCTCGAGGGCGCAATCGCTATTTTATTAAAGCCGCGCAACCGGTTTTGGTTGCGCTGCGCCGCCCGCACTTTTTTTTGTTTTGTTTTCAAGATTGGTCATAAAAATACTTTGCATAGCTCGGGACGATTATGATGCACGATTAAGCCGCGAGGCGCCACGCCGATACTTTGGATGACGACGCGCTCTTCGCCAGAAATTGCCCGTTGCGACGGCCGCTCCCGGTTGGCCGCTTTGTACCATACATTGTTTGGCTTCCAGTTAAGTGGACAAAAGAAGGTAGCCGGAGAAAATGGAGGCTTTGTCATTCTCCACCCCCCGCACACGCTGGCGCCGCACCTCCGCACCCCGGAGTCTCGTTAAAAATGACAAGCCTAATAGACTCTTTCGGGCCTAATTATGATTTGTCCGCGGCCGCAAAGAGGGGGGGATAAGGGCACTGTAATTTGGGGGGGGTTGTCTTTGGCCCGTTTGTTTGTGTACATGTGGACGCACTTTCTGTCTTTTAATCCATCCCATAATACTTTCTGGGGTGGTTTGCTGAGTTTGTGTGTTAATAGTGTCATATTTCTTTGAAGAAATTGTCAAGTAATAGCTAGTAGAAAATGAATGAAAACATTTTTGCTTCAGTTCAATAAGTGTTTCGCTGCTATGAAATATGCATGAGGATAAAGAATATATGCCTGGGATTACATGTCCCAAAAGTGGGCCCTTGAGAATTTTTTTTTTTTTGTGGTACTTCCTACATCCATTCAATGATGCTCCTTATTTGAAGCCTGCAAACGCAAGCTTGACCAAATGATCTGCTGTGTAAAATATTACAAGCTGGGTTTTTTTTTGTTTTCTTTTGCATGTGTTCTTGCATTACGCTTAAAAAAAAAAGTTTTTTTGGCACCCATATAACGGCACCAGTGTACCAGAAAGACGTTAGAAAAATACCGAGTAGCATTTCCTTCTTCAGTCGGGCGAATGGGAAAAGGTGGACGCTATACGTAGCTGGCAAAGATGGATGGAATTAATCAACTATCATTTTCAGAGAAGCTTTCATTGAAATTGGCTCATTTGTGGTCAATTGGACCGGAGCGTCAGCGGTCTGTTTGCCATTGACCCGCCGACCCCGGGTCATGGTACTAAATTACCAGCATTTAGCTTAATGAAGGCAATCATTAAAGGCTGATTGGGTCAGCTTGTTAGTTTGATGCCTCTGGGACTTCTGGCCAATCCGCTATCAACACGCTTCAAGCTGTGAATATTTTTTGTCACGGATGCGAAATGTCAAATAAGGCAGAAAGGGGCGAGAAACAAAAGGGTTTGGCCATTCTGCCTGGCAACAAGTGACCCTCGAATCCAACCAATCACATAGCGGGAAGCAGAGGTACCGCTTGACCCGCGTGTCAGGATTTCTTTTTTCTTTTTTTTTCCGCCAGGTTCGACGGCATTGCCCAACAACATGGCCTACTTCGGCAGCTCCCAGGAAGAGGACGACCTCGGGGAGGTGGAGGACGACGACGACGACGAGCTGAGGGACTGCGGGGGCGGCGCCGGGCATCCGCACGCCGCGCCCGTCGCCGGCCAGGCTTCCGCCTCCTCCTCGTGCCACTCCACCCCCCGCAAGGGCAAGCCCCCCGCGCGACAGCCGCTCAACGGCCACGGTGGGCAAAAGTCACATTTTGAACACCTAGAAACATATGTGGACGCTTTTAGGGCTGTTCGGATGGCGGAAATCAGGCCCAAACACATCACCTTCACCCGAATCTACAGATTCAGATTTTTTTTTTTTTCTTCCTACAAAAGTACACATTTTTCTAAAGGGAAAAAAAATGGGATCGCCCGATAAGCAGTTAAGATAACGGACGGTTGGATGGACGCTAGGTATCTTGGCATGCTGACTGCTTAGCTCGATGGACGCGAGTTAACGATGCGCGCTGGATCATGGGTGGATTTGAGAGATTTGATGCACGGACGGACGGACGGACGGACGGGTACTTTGTATCGGCGGCCCCTTAAAATCAGGTGACATTGAGATTTGAGGGCGCAAAAACAGTAGAAAAAAGAGCTTTTTATTTTCTGTTTGAAAATACAAGTGGCAGGCACCCGTGCTATCTGGACCTGTTATCTGAGTTACAGTAAGCACAAACGTTGACTATTTTTCACATATCACTTGATATAACGTTTGAGTTCAGGCTCGGGGAGATGCGGACCAACCGTAAGTTTCAATCAAAAAATAGACCTTGACCTTGAAGTGTGACTTGATCCAAAACAGAAGTAGGCACAAATCCATGAAATGTAGTCCGCTGCCCGGATTAAGACTTTCATGGTGCGCTCGCTATAATAAATAATACTATAAACTCCTGAAACAAATTGGCGGATGTTTTTGCTAATGATGGTTTCTGTCTGGGCAGTGCTGAGCAAAGCGGGCATGCGGGAGAGCCCTCGGCCCAAGGCGGCGGCGGCGGCGGGGGCGGGGGAGGCCCCGCCTCCTCCCCAGCCGCCGCTTTTGAGGGAGCGCAGCGAGCGGGCCGAGGCGCGGGAACACGTCAGGATGTTGCAGGCCATGGCCAGCGCTGACGCCGGCGCCGGCGGCCCGCCCGCCAGGAGGGCCGCCGAGGAGCTCCGGAAGCAGGTGGGACCGCAAACGCCGCCGATATTTTCAGTTGAATGAAAAAAAGTCACGTGGCCTTCATGCTCCTTGTGAATGTGTTCATTTTGCATTTCACGTATGGCACGTATGGCCTTAGATGTCCCCGAAGCGTCTTCTTTCTCTTCCGGCTCGCCCTTTTCTTTTTCTTCTCGGTGCGCCGCCGCCGCTCGCGTTGGCAGTCCGGCTGCAGGCTCGGGCTCGGAGATAGCAACGCATGATGTCATCAAGACCCGCCTCCGTCTGCTCTTTTTTTCTGCGGGGCGGCAGAGCCCCCTAGTGGCAGGAGGACGTTCGAAGCTTCAAATAAATCTTGAGAGTGACGTTGAACTAGTTTGGAAGTCAGTCCAGTCAAAACTGTTCAAAATCAGAATTGGCGAGAAAAAATGTTGAAAAGTTGTGGCCCAGCGCACTTGATGCTCCAGCGCAAAAATTGTCAGAGTTTGGGGATCCGGGGTCCCCTCACATTGCCGACTCTTTCCAGGGACACTCTTCATAATCCAACCGATTATTTACCGCCGTAGTTTTGCCTTAGCCTATTTTTGCTGTTCCATAAATTCACATCGTTTTCCTTCCTGTCGACTGCCCTCGAATCATGAGAAAAAAAGTTGGCCCTCATTACAGACGGAGGGGCGCGCGAACACGGCGTCTCCCGGCGCCGTCGGGCGCCTTTGCTGATGGCGGCTTTTCGCGCAGGTGTCCAGATTGAACGGGCTGACGCGTCTGAGCGCCCTGCAGGCGGCGGCCAAGAGGAGCCGCGACTTGCGCCTGCCGTCCAAAACTGTGAAGAAGTACACGGCCACCGTGTCCAAGGGCCACGTCACCTACACCAAAGCCAAGCAGAGGGAAGCGGGCAAGAAAACCAAACTCAGCAGCGGCAGCGTGGCGACCAATCACAATCAGCACAGCCAGCCAGCAGCCAGCAACGGGCTGACCCACTCAGGAAACGCGGCGGCGGCGGCCTACCGCAGCAATGCAAAAACCCGCAAGCAGGTGCTACTAGCCAAGGGGCCGCACGGGGGCCGCGCCCGCCTCAACGGGAGGCTCAACGGCCGGCGCCGCGGGCGCCCCGAGGACTCGCGCTGCCGGGAGGGCCTGCGCAACTCCAAGCGCCGCCCGGAGGCCGAGGCGCTGAGGCGGGCCCGCCAGCCCAAGGGGGCCGGGCTCCAGCCGGGGCCCTCCGACGGACGCCTTTCCTCGCCTGTGCCCCCGCCGCGCCCGTCCTCCCCCGCGCCGGCCGAGTCGCTGAGCCAGCGGCCCAGGCGGGCCTCGGCCGGCAAGCTCATGCTGATCCGACAGGCGCAGCAGCAACTGAGCAGGTCTCACGGCCGCGCCGGCCCGCCGCCCGGCCACGATCGCCCCGCCGGCGCTACCTCGGAGCCCGCCCCCCCGCCGACGGCCGACCGCGACAAGGAGTGGGAGCGGGAGAAGGAGCTGGCGCGGCAGAAGGAGCGGCAGCAGGAGCAGGAGTGGGGGCCCCGGCGGAGCCGGCCCGAGGGCTGGGCGGCCCTGGCCGAGGTGCCGGTCCTGCGGCCCGACTGGCGCGACTTCCAGGACCCCGTGGCCTACCTGGACGGCGTGCGGCCCCAGGCCGAGGCGGCCGGCCTCTGCCGCGTGGTGCCGCCGCCCGACTGGAGGCCCGAGTGCAAGCTGAGCGAGGAGATGCGCTTCGTCACCACCGTGCAGAGGGTCCACATGCTGGGCCGGCGCTGGGGCCCCAACGTGCAGCGGCTGGCCTGCATACGCAGACACCTCCGATCTCAGGGCATTACCATGGACGAGCCGCCCGTCATCGGTGAGTTCCGCCTTTTCCCGCGGGGTCGCTCCCCGTATTCCGCGGCTTTCGCCGCCCCGATTCCCGGCGGGAACTGCTTTTGGACGGGAATCGCCGCGCCTCCGCCAAGGACAAAGACTCTCCCCTTTCACGCAGCCCGCTCGGGTCGGCCGAGCGAGCGCCCTCTCCGTTTCCACTCGAGGCGGAGCGGGCGCGTGTCAGACGGGGTCGGGGCTCGCCGGCCGCGCGCTAGCCGCGTAAAACGAAAACGAGAGAAAAGTTGCCTTTGGGAAGGCGCCGAGGCTTGTTAAAGGCTCGTAAAGCGGCGACGCGGCAGCGGGGAATGGGAAGTGACAGCGCAATCCGCGGGAAATATTGGCCGGGCGGGGGGCCGCGCGCCAATTGCTCCTCCGTTGTTATCGCGGGCTATAAAAGGGACGCCTCGTAAAAAGGCCGCGGCCATCCGCGTCGCCGAACCCTCGTAAACGCTCGCCGCTTGTCATTTAAACGCCGGCGCGGAGGCCTCGGGGGCGTCCTCGGAGGCGGAGCGCGGCAAACCCCTGCTCCGCGAGGAGGGGGGCTTTGGCGGCGGCGGGACCCAGTGCTACTTTCCTACGGGGTGCCCTTAGTGTGTGCGGATCCAGGATTTACTGCTGTTTTTCTCACCGTCGCCGATCCGTGCGAAAGGCACCGGCGCGGGCTGGAGGGTCCGACCCCCCGATTTTTCACATTTTCCAAAAACTAATATCAATGTGTAAGGTTTGCGGCAGTTTTGCGTGAAAGCCGGTGGCCACTTTGCCCGCTCTAATGTCGGCGTGGCGGCGCGCAGGCGGCTGCGAGGTGGACCTGGCGCGCTTCTTCCAGGTGCTGAACGACATGGGCGGCATGCAGCAGGTGATGGACCTGAAGAAGTGGACCAAGCTGGCCGACCTGCTGCGCATCCCCAAGTCGGCGCAGGACCGTCTGGCCAAGCTGCAGGAGGCCTACCTGCGCTACCTGCTCTCCTACGACTCGCTGGGCGCCCAGGAGCGCCTCCGGCTGCACGACGAGGTGCCCTCCCCCCCCCCTCGCGCGCACATTGGGCAAACCTAAGTACAGCTCAACTTTTGATGATTTAACTCATTTTAAATCCAACGTTTACATTTCCTTTAAAAGACATCGAATGAAAAAAAATGATCAAATAAAATCAACATCAAAATACTGTATATAAAATGTAAAATATGATATTCAAATATATCAAAATACATGGAATAAATGTAAAAATCATAACAAAATAAATATAATACATAACTGGACATAAACAATAAAAAAATAACATTTAAACTAAAAACATAGCATTAGCAAAATGACACCATGACACAAAAACAAATGTTACTTTCTTACAAGGCGCGCTTTTCCGGCAGGTGCTACAAGAGAAGCGGCGGCTGGAGACGCGCCACGGACCCCTGGAGGCTCTGGCGGACTCGGGCGCCGCGCCGGCCCTGCCCCGCTACGAGCCCAAGAACGGGCTGGCGGGCGGCGTGGTGGGCGCCAACGCCGCCAACGGCAACGGCGTCTACCAGCATCTGAAGGACCTTGAGGCTCAGGTCAAAGCGGGCCGGCGCCGCCTCTTCGCTCAGGAAAAACACGGCGGACGCGAGGACGAGCGCGACGTCCTGGGCGAGCAGCACAAGTGCATCTACAAGGTGGGCGGCGGCCGAGTTGGCTCGCGATCCGCTCGAAAGGCGTTTAGGCCTTCGACGAGTCCCAACGCGACCGAACGGCGGGAGGGAATGGGCTTCCCCTCGGCGAAGCCAAGGTTTAGCGAGCCGTCTTCCCGCCGGCAGGGCAAGTCGGTGTCGCTGACCAACTTCTTCCGGATGGCTCGCAACACCATGAGCATGTGCTTCAACAAGGAGCCGGGCGCCGGCGAGGTGGAGGTGAGCGCCGCGGTCGCCGGCGCGCTTTAGCCGCAAAGTGACGGTGGCGTGGGGGGCGTGGCGTGCGCAGCAAGAGTACTGGCGCATCGTGGAGCAGCGCGAGGGTCACGTGGCGGTGCACTGCGGCAAGGTGGACACCAGCACGCACGGCAGCGGCTTCCCCACCGCCAAGTCGGAGCCCTTCGCCAGGTAGGCCGGCGGGCGCGGGGGGGGGGGGGGGGCCCGAAGGAAGGGGCCCGAAGGAAGGGGCCCGAAGGAAGGGGCCCGGCCTGACGCTTTGGCGCCCCCTTGCGCGCAGGCACGGATGGAACCTGACCGTCCTCCCCAACAACTCGGGCTCCATCTTGCGCCATCTGGGGGCCGTGCCCGGTAAGGACTCGCCGCCGCCGGCAAATGCGCCTTTTCCTCCGTTGACGACTTTTTCCTCCGCCTTTTCGCTGCCCGCTTTCCGTTCCTCCCAAATGCCCGAGTGGCTGAATTTGCATTTTTTTGCATATCGCAAAAAACAGCCTCGAAAGGATTCTGCCCGAAAATAACATTTTACCATGAAAAGTCGTTTTCTCTCAGACCGAATTGTCGGATTTGTTCATCTCGGCTTTCGTGTAATATGCGCGTCGCCGGCTCCGAGTCCCTCCGTCGGCGACGGTAATGTGTGTTTGTGGCGGCGTCAGGGGTGACGGTCCCCTGGCTGAACGTCGGCATGGTCTTTTCTACCTCCTGCTGGTCCCGGGACCCCAACCGCCTTCCGTACATCGATTACCTTCACACCGGCGCCGATTGCATCTGGTGGGTGAGCGCGTCCCGGCGGCGGCGGCGAGCGCGGCCCGTCCTAACGCCGGCGCCGCGCAGGTACTGCGTCCCCGCCGAGGAGAAGTCCAAGCTGGACAAGGTGGTCCACGCGCTGCTGCGGGCCAACGGGACGCCCGGCCTGGAAATGCTCCAGAAGAACGTCATGGTCAGACCGCCCTCGCTGGCGCGCGCTTTTGGCGAGACGCCCCCCCGAGATGAAAGCGGGCAAAGTCGCACGTCGACGTCGGCGGCGCGCTTCCCGCCCTTTAAAATCGTTTTCACCCTACGCTCCCGGATCCCGTTTTCCGCGACTTTGCGACTTTGACGAGGCGAAGGGCGGGCGTCGGGTCGGGCAGTCAAGCGGTGACGTGCGAAGCCTCTGCTCAGATCTCGCCGGAGGTGCTGTGCCGCGAGGGGGTGCGCGTGCACCGCACGGTGCAGCGCTGCGGCCAGTTCGTGGTCTGCTTCCCGGGCGCCTTCGTCTCCAAAGTCTGCTGCGGCTACAGCGTGTCGGAGACGGTGCACTTTGCCACGCCGCGCTGGATCAACGCGGGCTACCAGGCCGCCAAGGTAGCGAGGGGAAAAAAGGTGTCGACCATACGGCCGGATAAAGCCGAAGCGCGCGCCCCCCTCCCCCCGCGTTGGGTCGGGCGGGCTCCGGGTCGGAAAAGGCGGCCCTCGGCTAAGGCTAACCGTAACCCCGGCAGGACCTGAAGTGCCGGCGCATCGCCAAGCCCTTCTCCATGGAGAAGCTGCTGTACCAGATCGCCAGCGCCGAGTCCAAACGGGACGACGGGCTCCTGCTGGCCACGGTGGCCGCCCTCCTCAAAGACCTCAGGTGGGCCGCCCCCGCCCCGCTTCCGGCCGGCGCTGACGCTGCGCTGCGCTGCGCTGCGCGGCAGGAACCTGGAGATGCGCCAGCGGCAGGAGCTGTTTGCGGCGGGCCTGCACTCGGCCGCCCGCTACGGCGCGCACGACCACGGCCGCAAGAAGCCGCGCGGCAAGTGGACGGCGCTGGAGTCCTCCGAGAGACGCTGCCAGATCTGCCACCACCTCTGCTACCTCTCTATGGTACCCGCTTCCGCCGTTGCCGCGCGCCATCTCGGATGGATCCTTTACGTCGAGCATCCGTCATATAGTTGACGCCGTATACGTATGGTGCCAAAGAACGGAGGAAAGGAAATCAATTTTAGGTATCTTTGTATATATACGTTACAAGTAACCCGATTTACAAATGTATTCAAAATCCAAAACCTTAACGTTTGTTTAAAACCTGTCAAAACAAATACGTTCAAAATGAATATGAAAATGGTTGCTTTTTTTTTTATGTATTCGGATTGCAACTCCACGCGTTCCAAGAAAAAAAACAACTTATCATCGTTTTTGTTTGAATTCAAATGCAAATGTAAACTCAAAGCGTCAAAGCTCTCGTTTGAAATTCTTCCTGCAATTAAATCTTAACCTGAAATGTCAAAGCTAAGAGAGTAAAAAGACGACATCCGGGCACCGAACGGTGGCAAAACGAAATCGAAGCGCCGGGTGAGTGTCCGTCGATGTCTTTATTTCCGCAGGTGGTGCAAGAGACGGACAACGTGGTGTTCTGCCTTGAGTGCGCGCTGCGCTACGTGGAGAAGCACAAGTCGTGCCGGGGCCTCAAGATGATGTACAGATATGACCAGGTCAGCCCCCCGCCCCCCGCAAATGTTGTTTTTGACAAAAAGCCCGGCCAATTTGAAGCAATCCCTTTGTCGCTCCCAGGAACAAATCGACAACTTGGTCAAGCAAGTGTGCGGGCGCGCCATGCTCAAGAGCGCCGGGGGCGGGTCCCAGGCCTGCTGCCGCCCCTCCAGCCCCTCGCCGGCCAAGCGCAACGCCGCCCCCCGCAGGCGCGCCGCCCAAGCCCAGGTGCTGCCCGAAGCGGCCGCCGTGTCCTGAGGGCTTTTGCACTAGTTGCCCCCTCCCCCGTCCCCCGGTAGAAACCCAAAGTTTTTCCATCCGACTCCCGCCGGTAGGCTGGGGGCGCTCTGGTAGCCAAAACTTGAAAGACGATACTCTTGCTGTTTTTGTTTTGTTTTCCCGCGCCTCCTTTTTGACGTTTTTGCTTTTAAACCTCGGGGCGTGGTTTTTGCGGGGGTTTGAACCCGGGACAAAAAAAAAACCCCAACAACAAAAATGTGCCTCGGAGCCAGGGGGAGCGCCATCTGTTTTTTTCTGCGGGTGCTGTCGCTTTCCCATCCAGCGTATCGTAACGGGGAAAGCGAGGTCAGCGTCAGCCGCGGGCTTGCGCTAACCTGGCACGTTGCTCATGCTAAGACTGCAGGAAACATCGCCCCGCCCCGCCCCTGGCTCGGTTGGAGACGCGCAATCGCGTTAACATTCCATTTTCCTCCTTCCGAAGCCAATTCCGACCCTTTGACCGTTTCATAAGCCCGTTTTATCAAGTGGAGCCACTAGTGTCAAATGTGAAGTCCCTCTCAGCTTCTTTTTCTCCCCTCTCCGGCAAATTGTTTGTACATAACGGTGTAAATGTCTAGAGGGAGGAGGCCAGGAAAGAGCGCCGGGGACGACGATGAAGAAAAAGCCTTACAATTCCCTTTCTTCATCGGCGCGTGCGCTGACGACAGGGTCGCTCCCGCGTGGAAAGAAAAGAAGGAAAAAAGAAAGAAAGCCACCATCAAAATCAACATTTAAGTGCTGCTTATATCGCGAGACGAAAGACGACTTTCCCCGCCGGCCAGCCGGCTTGCGCAACACACTTTTCTTCCTTAAGCTTGACTTTTTTGAAGGGGCAAAAAAGAGCAGACGAGATTTTTTTTTTTTTCTCCCTATTTTCACGCGTGAAAAAGGTCGTTGCTGTCGGCACGTTGCACTGAGGAGCTTTTACATACTGATTTTATTTTTCTTTCTACTTTTGCTTTGAATTTTTCTTGTCCCCAGCAGAAGACTGCAAAACCCTTGGGACTATTCAAGCGACTTTTCTGTATAGAAAAGCCGGATAAGTGGTTGTCAAGTTGTTGTTTTTTTTAATGGCCTTAACCACCTTTGGTTTTTGATACAAAAATCCGCAAGTGCTCGCTGACCAAGAGCGAGGCTCCTAATTTATTGGTCCAGATTCTCTGTTGATGATTTGTTTTTTTGCTTCTTTGTTTTGACTTTTACGCAGTTTATTTGTACTTGAGGTTGAATAAAAACTCGTTGGCAATTGACTGTCAAACCTTTGGCAAACGTCCGGCGTATGTTTTTTGATTTGTCGGAACAAGCCCGCTCGTAGCGCCCGCCGCTCAACTGGAGCCGTCGCCCATTCGCAAACCTTTTTTTTTTATTTTTGCCTAAAAATATTGCGATTAAAAGAACATAGTATTATTTTCATCAAATAAATGTCCGATTTTTATTTGGGTGAAAATTTGTAATCAAGTAGACTTGTTTATAATTCAGTAGCCATTTGATGATTATTTTAATAAAATAAGTGTCATGTTTTATTTTTGTAAAAAAAAAAGAAATACATGATTGCTATTCATAAGAAAATGTGAAGATTATGAACATGACAACAAGATGATGTCATGTGGCATTTCTTAGCCAGTGCATTTGATGAAATAAGTTCCGCACGAATTGTACGAACGAGCCGACGACCTTTCTTCCGGTCTCAAGACTTCATTACCCACAAGACGTTGCGGCAGCAAGGCCCACGCTGATTGGCTGCCTCGCTCCCGGCTGAAAGCAGCGAGCCGAATCCCATAGCGGGGCTCAGTCGGCAGAAGACGCATCGGCTGGCGGCGGGCGGCGGGCAGCGGGCGGCGCGTGGCGATTTCCGCTGCCACTGGACAAATGTGCGCGATTTGAAGACGGCCGAGTGCCGCATCCCCGATACGACGAGGCCTCCGTTTTCCACCGGCACGCCACAACGCGTTGAACGAAGCTTTCCGACCGACGCTTTTTCAACGGCGCCGAGCTTCTTCGTGCGCGGAAGACATCGCGAGGTAACGACCGCTACGCGAATTTTTTTTCTCCTTTCTTGTCTTTCCCGCATTCAAACTTATACGACTGTATGCGCTTGGGAATAGTTAGGCGTCAATATGAACGCCGACCAAAGCGGCGAGCTTGTAGCGGTGACTTGTTGCCCCTTTGGTTTCCTCGTTCCGAATGCTAACAGCGTTGCCGATTACAATGACATTTAACACATCCCCTCCACTTGTGTTTACATTCTGACACTGGACCCTTCATTGGGCACCCTTGCAACATTAATACTAACGGCACCGCGGGACGTTACCAGGGCGTCGTTCCAAAATCGAACGTTTTAAAACGTGCCCGGCCTGAACGCGCGGCTGGGACGTTGTGCCGTCCCTCATACTGTGACACTGCGGTGTGTGCTCGGCTATTCGTTTGAAGGCGCTTTCAAAAGACCTCATGTCTAAAGAGGACTGTCCGTTCGTCTCTCCCTTGTTATCCCAATGCATGGCGACACCCCCACGCCCCCCCCCCTCCCTGCATTTTGGCAGCACATCTTCCCTGCAGCAGTCTCCTCCAAAACGTAGACCCAAGCGCGCACGGCACAACGTGCACTGAATGTCCTCGTGCAAAATACGTCCACCTTTCGGGAATGTTGGGGGGGCAGCATGGAAATACAGTCGACGATCGCTTGTTATTGCAGCTGTTGCATGTTAAGAGGGAGCAAACGTTTCCAAGAATGTTCCACCGATGAAAGATTTTGGTTTGGCAAATTGTTTGTGGCCTTCAGGGTTGTTGACTTAATTGTACAGGCATCTTCACATCAAACATGCGAGAGCGCTGGACGCGCAGCAAATTGTTTCCTGCTTAAGCTTTCCGCATGCTCTTCTCACACCGCCAATCAAAACATTTTTGGATTCGGTGCCAAAGGCGCGCGGTGCAAAGTGCCTTTCGATGGAAGTGCCGCAGTTGGGATGTCGCTTCGGAACATTTCTTTTCTAGGCTTTGTCTTCCGATGAAAATGTTCAGATTTGAACGCTGTTGGCAGCGGACTCAACCCAGGTTTGACCCCCGCGTGTCTGGGGATTTTTCACTACCCCGACTTGGGCTGAACTTTTTGAACACCATCGAATAGAAAAATAGTTTTGCTTTCAACCCCTCAAAATGTTCAATGGCAGCCGCCCTATCCGTCTGCGTGTAGTTCAAGGCCTTTGGGTTTCAAAGAAGAAAAAAAAACGAATTAAAACAATTACATTGAAATAAATAAAAAAAAACAGTCTTTTTCTGGCCTCGGATTCCAAGTCTAGGTATTTTTTTAAAGACCATATTTTTAAATGTCTTAACGGGCGTCTTAACACAGGCATGACAGCCGCCTGTTTTTTCTACTTCCTGATACGGTGGCGGAGATGAAAGTGCCTTAGGCGAGGGTAATCCGCCTTCCGAATGTCTCTGAGCCGAGCGCGCTCGCACGTCTTAAGTCATTCGCTGCCAGTGACGGCGACGGACGTCAAAGATCCATTTTTAAAGGCTTGGCGGCGAATGAGTCGCGAGAAGCTAGAGGAAGCCATATTACATCACCTCCACATACTGTAAGAAACTACCCGCGTGGAGGAAAGCCAAGTTGGCGCCTGCCGCAGGTACGGGCTTCCCTCATTGGAGGCAGTTTACCACCGAAGCTATTGTGGGCTTGTATTTCCGCTTGGCAGCCTTGCCCTGACTTTTCTCTGCCAATTGCTTTTCACGATGGGCTTATCGATCGGGTGGAAAAGATGGCCGAATGAAGAACTGCTTTGAGCGACGTTACGCCGGCGAGGCCTTCGCTGACCGTTCACGGTTTGGGAAATCTGAAAAAAAATACATAACTTAAGGGTGTAAAGCCAAGAAAATATGAATGCGTCCTATACGTAACGTAAAAAATACTTGAATTTGACCCCAAAATGAAGGATCGTCCTATACACGGGTGCGCCTTATATCCGGGGACTTACGGTACCCTCTCAGGTCCCCCCGAAAGCGCCTTCGCATACCCCCATCTGAGAGGATGTCAGTGGACGGAAAGCGAGACGGGCGGGCAGTTAGTTGTAATAAAAAACCGGGATATTGATCTTCGTCGGCGGAGCCGCTGACCTTCCGACAATCGATCGGTGGTTTGCGGCCGCTCGGCAAGCCTTCCCGGGTCCGCTTGGCGGTAGCGAGAGCGCCGGTCCGCCCGCCGGCCCGCAACAAAACAAAGGAGAGCCCGGCTGACCTCGCGCCTTCAACGCCCGCAACGCGGCCGCATCAAAGGGCTTGGGCGTCGGCGGTGAAAAGCAGACCCGTTTGTCTTGACGCGCGCCGGC
The DNA here is from genome assembly GCF_059441005.1 of Hippichthys cyanospilos. NCBI lineage: Eukaryota > Metazoa > Chordata > Actinopteri > Syngnathiformes > Syngnathidae > Hippichthys > Hippichthys cyanospilos. The sequence goes on along the minus strand of NC_142389.1, from coordinate 607,711 downwards.
CGCATTCCTGCCTGCGCCGTGCCTCCCTTCGCAAGCATTCGCGCTCGCGCCCACGGCAAAGGCGTCGGATGCCATTAGCGAAGATCGCTCGGGGGTCGCGCTTGCCGAGGAGGCTTCCCCTCTCCCGTTTTGTCCCGGCAACCGGCGCTTGCTGCTAACGGCCGACTGGCGCCCGCTAACCCTTTAGCCCGTACCGAATTATTCTATTATCGAGTAAGGATACCGACGTCGCGCGTGAAAAAGTAGGTCCCCTCCAAAGGGCTTCGCGTGCCCCCCATGCCCTCGGGGCGCCGCGCTCCGCCGGCGAGGTCAGCGCCGCCAGCCCGACGAGGAGAAGCGGGGAACATCGGGGCCGGCCGAGTGAGCCGCGGCCAGGCGGAAGCATTCCCGCCCGAGAAAATGATGAGCCCCCCCCCCCCGCCGGGACCAAAAGGCAATGATGCTCAGGCGTGTCCGGAATGCGGAGCGCAGACGCCGGGGCGACGATTTGCGCGCAGGCTGTCAAACCAGTGTCGTGAAATTGTGACCTTAGGACAGAAAACGCCCGGGAACAATTTGGACTCCAGATACAGCCGCGACGCTTTGACTCGCTTGAGTTTGTCAAACAATCCGCTGATCCAAACTGGTTTTTATCCTGGGCCGCATCGTATAGTGTACCTTCCCGCTGCAAAATTCAATACACGGGCCGGAGGTGATCCAAAGTGTAATAAATGTGCAGCTCAAGCGCTTGTCAAAATCCTCTTACAGGCCGTCATAATAGCAAAAGATAAAGACGGCGTCAGTCTTTGAGGGAGGGCGTTTTATCCCCAAAAGCCGGCAAACGGGAACCTCGCCATCGCCTGGCTGGCGCTCGCTCGCGCTTCAAGGCGTCGCTCGCTACGCTTTTGGCTCCCGCTCGGAAAAAAAGTCGAGCCGAGGACGCCGCCGGCTTTCCGGGCGTGTTCCGGCTCCGCGCCGGCCGGCGACGATCTAAGAATAACGCCAAGGAGCGAGCGTCCGGGAAGTGAAAGCCGGCCCCGCGCCGGCCTTCCTTGGCCGGCCGCTCTTTGTCGTGCAAAAGTCACGCGACGGTCTTGGGGGGGCGAATTTTCCACAAAGGCGGACAAGGCTCCGAAAGCGTCCTCCGTTGCGCTAATTAGCGGCTCTCGGGGTTTCTCGCTTGGACCCGTCGCGCTGGCCGCTCCCGCCCATTGTTCCTTTTGGTCGGAATGGATGAGAAAAGGTCTGCCTGTCGGGCAAGCTGCCCATAAAAACTCCCCGCTACTGTATATTCACTTCCTCTGCTACTTTTCGATGCTAAACGCAGGAAGGGACCGCGGGGGAATTCCGAGGCGGCCTCCCTCCCCCCGGTTTACTGGCTTCGCATACGTTCTCTAACACATCCATCCGCACATGGCCTCGTGGCAATAAACACACCCATCTTTTCCTCTTGTTTAAAAATAGCAGCGTGACTTAACGACATGAAATTTGCTTATCCTGTCCGTCGTGAGAAGACCGAGGAAAAAAAAAAGGCTCAAGAAGCTATTTTGGAAAAGCCGCAGGAAGTCGGCCATTTTGCTTTTGAAGCAAGCGGTTCGGCGTCAATCCGGTAAGCGTGATCAACCCTGAAAAAAAACCAAAACGTACAAGCTCTCAAAGCCGGTTTGATCTGGTAAAACGAAATTTGGCGGATGTGTCCAGGGTGAGCAGATCGCGCACACGCACGCAGCAACGCAGTGTACGCGGGCAAGGATCAATAGCGTCCCAGAGCCCGCACACCGATCGCTTAGTGTGGCCTCGCCGGATCCTTAAAGCCACAGTCCACCGAAACGAACGCCGCTAATGACTTTGTGCGGCTGGTGTCTCACACGCACGCGCACAGCGAGTGGCGCGCCAGCAGACGTTCCCAGTTGTTTCCAGCTGTTCCCCTTCATTTGTCCGGCAAACACAAGCAAGGCTGTGCTCGCAAGCTGCGGACCATCCCCGAACGCCGGCCCGCCGCGCTTCCCAAACAATAGCCGCGCTGTCCCGCCAACCTCACGTGGCGTCCGCCTCGTCGGCTCGCATCCAACGCGCCTCTGTCAGCGTCCCTTATGACAAATGTCCAGTTGAAAAGACGCCAACGTAAGCGTGTTTAGGCAGCAAAATGGGAGCTAATATCAGAAGGCGTCGGGTTCAGGCAACCTCGAACAAGCAACAAACAGGAGAGAAGACAACTATGCCGTTTGTCTCGCGAGGAGGGCGAGAACCCGACCTTCTCGGATCTCCTTCCAGGTCACAGATCCTTTCCGCCCCTCGTTTATTGGTTTGGGGTGGCCCTATGTACGAAAGCCGTTGCCGCCCGATAGGGGAGTTGCCAATTGCGCACTGCAAGTTTTTATTTGTGAGAGCGCAGAAAAAGCAAGGGATGCTTGGAAATGCATCACCGAAGGGAAATAATAGGTTAGGAGTGTTTAGGGTGACAAAAGCTCCGCTGTTGGTCTCACGGCCATTATAAATGAACCGGTTTGGACTAAAACGCGGCCTTTAAACAAGCCCCAAGTCCTGACCATTGTTCCTCTTTTCACGGGGGGTTTGAATAACGTGCAAAGTGACGGTAAAGCCCCGTTGCCGCCTCTGGGCCTCAGGGCCACCTGCTCTCCGAAGGACTTTCTGGGTCGTCGGGGGATTACCGGTCCAGGCGCGGGGGCGGATTTGGGGGTCCGCAAATGGGTCAGATCGCCACATTTCAAAGCGCCGCCAACCGCCGGAAGTAAACAAAAGGCCCGCGGCTCGCGTCTGTTTGATATTCTGTGCCAGCGGACGACCCGTAACAAAAAACAAGTTTGACGAGCGCGCGTTAGCGTCTTAACTCTCTCGGTGGCGTGGATGACTTTTTTGTCAGGTAAAATTTTAAGCTTGTGTGCCAGTAATATTTTGCCAAGCCAGCACTGTACGCAGACTGTTCTTTCGCCATCGAAAACACACGTTCACCATTTTTGTTCATTTTTATCGAAAGGACGGACATGTTTCACGTGCAACTGAACAAAATATCTGCGTCGAAGATATTGCCGTTTCAAAGAAGTCCTTCAGGACTCCCGGGAATCAGCCAGCAAAACCGCTTTCTGGAAGAAACATAGAATGTGGCGGAGGTGTCTATCATGAGTGGCCCCGCCCAAAACTATCAAGAAGCCAAAAGATGTGGGAGGTTTTGCTTCCAATCTGCATTTTTAGCAGTATTTGCCACGCTTAACTCACCATATGCTGCAGTCTAAGAGCAGCCAACCGGTATCACTTTTCATTTATTCTTGAGATGTTTCCCGCACCTCATTGTGGGTCTCGATAGCGCCGCGTTCCTCGGGCGACATCCAGGACAAAGGCTCTTTGAAAAGAACCTGCCGCAAGAGATTAGGATGCCGGGCCGCGCACGAGGATGAGGACGCCGGCCTCCTCTTCCGTCCCCCTAGCAACCCCGTAACCCGCGGCGACAGCCGCCCTACGATGCGCAGACGCAGCGCCGGTCTGATGATGATCAGGATGGCGTTGCCATGGAGATTTTGGGCTGTTTTTGTTGCTGCATTGCCGACATCTGTTGTGGAGATTTTTCCTTTTTAGTGGCTATACATATATATATATATATATATATATATATATATATATATTCATGCTTTTCTTCTGCCTCCCTTGTAGCCTTTCTTGAGCGCATCTACTGTGACATCATGAGAATGAAGTTTTTCCCTCTCATGCAGCCGCATTGCCGACATTCCTTTATTTTTTTCATACCAAAGCGGCGCAATTTCCTGACAAGGCGCAGGCAGCAGTCGGTGGTCATCGCCGCACCGCAGAAATCCCTCACAAATTGTGGGATTCATCCTCCCCCGCTTTCAAGGAAATCAGTCACGGGAGGATTACACGGACTTTTCCGAGCAGCTTTAAAAAAAAAAAACAATCTTGTTGCTCTCGTTATCGCCCCCCCCCCCCCTGCTGGCTTTCCTTTGAACCGCAGCCTGGTTTTTTTTATTGTCTTTAAATCTGCGTCAAGGAATGTCACGTCGCACCTCCTGCATCACGGCACGAACAATGGTAGCAGAAAGTGGCCTTAATTTGTATTTGCGAAGAATCATGACAAAACGAAGCCATGGATGACGATCGTGCTTGAATTGTCTGGTTTTCTTCTGAAGTGCCAGGCTCGGCCTCAGGGGGCAGTATACATAATCCAACTTTGGGACGAAGTCAAATTGAAGCCTTTCATTCCGAGGGTACGAAAGGGCACCGTCGCATTGGTTTTTGGTTTTTTTTCTCCCCGACTCTCTGGTGTTTTATTGTGTATACGCGTTTGACACTTCCTCATTTTGTTTGATGACATACGGAAGTGAGAGTGGAGCGTGTGAAAGTGGGCAAATTCTCATCGGCGAAGTTCAGTCCAAAAAAAAAAAAAAGAGAGGAAATGTGAACACGTTGGTCTATATTTTGCATTTTTATTTAGGTGTTACACACACGCCCCGCCGGACACTTCCTGTGTACTTTGCGGTTCTTGTTGGCAGGAAATTGGGGAACGCAAAGTGATAGATGAACTACCACGTGGAACAAAATGTGAAGGTTTTTTTGTTTTTGCCCTACTTTTGAGCATTACATTCAACGATTGTCTTTGCGGAAGGAAAATGCGCTGCTTAAGTAGCAAAGTGATCTGTTATTTTAGGTACCAAAAAATACTAGTATGTTAACTACTAAAATTATTCAAGCACTGTAATCTAGGATTTCAGTCCTAAAGTCATCAATTTGGGTAGTAAAGGGCCTACCTTGAGGTACTAAAGTACCAAAAGTAATTACTTTATAATCTAATTGATTACTTGCTACTTTAGTGCCATAGTAATAATATACATGATCTTACTAGTATTTTAATTCCTAAAATTTCTAAAGTAATGGATGATTTCAGTAATGAAGTAATCAATTGCAGTGGTAAAGTGCCTACCGCTAGGTGAAAGTACCAAAAGTCGGGGCGGAGGCGCTGCCACGGCGACGCATCTTCCACATTTTTGCCGCCGCCGTCTTATTTTGACCCGCCCCCAAGCGCGGAAGATGGAGGGCAGTCTTGTTTTTGAAAACCATACTTTGAGACAATTGCTATTGAAGGCAATTTAAAAAACCAAATCTTATCCAAGAGGAGACTGAGGGCAGTCTCATTTGTTTCCGGTTCCCAACAATGTAGCTACAAATTGGCTCTGAGCGCAAGCGTCAGCCCGTAGCTTAGCCCGGAGTGTTGTCACGGCGACCATTTATTTTCAATCAAGTGCACTCTGCTGCCACCTGCCGCATTTTTCCAAATTGTATTATGAACACACAAATTCACAAATAAGGTTGCTTACTCTTTCCAATGTTGCCGAACGTCATGAAGATAACGTAAAAAAACAAAACGTTTTTATCACAGTTCCATTTCAAATCAAACACGGCGGTGTTTCGCAGCCGGCCCATGCGTGATGCGCCATGGCCCCGATGCTGAGCGGCGTGTGGTGGGGGCCGGAGGCGGGCCTGGCCCGGGCGGGGCCGGCGGCCCGGCTCCCGGACGGCGGCGGCGCCGTCCCGGCGGCGGCCCTGAGCGCCCTGCTGCTGCTGTCCGTCTTCCTGCTGCTGTGCGCCAGCTGCCGCGGGTGAGTCCGGGCGCGCTCTCAAATTGATCCCCCCCCCCCGCAAACGCTCGCTTCGCTCTCGTCTCGCAGGCGGAAGAAAGCGGCCGGCGAGCGGCCGGCGGGCGACAGGGTGGACCTCATGGATGGCGTGAGTGCGCACGCTTGTCTATTCTCTAATTTCAACTAGGCTACACTGGATTTTTCCGTCCGTAAACCGCACCCGGTACACGAGAAAAAAAAGAACGCATTTTCTGTCGCGGGCCAGCGTCGGCCCGCGGGCCGCACGTTTGTCACCCCCATTCTACAGTCTTCTACAGCCAACAAAAGTAGTCGAAATTCACTTTTTTAGTTCCAATCAAAAACAACTGCTGTGTTTCCAAGCTCATCAGACTATATCCCCAAAAAGTGGAAATAAATATGTGATTTTAAACTGATCTGTTATCAGAACCTTTTAAAAAAATGCTAAATGTCAGCGCAGACAGTAAACCGAGCTGATAATTCCAATTTGTAGGGACAATCCACACATTGTTTGCGGCCTGATCAGAGTTCAAAGATGACGTCATTGAGCGTACAGCTGCAATGACGGTTCGCGTCCACTGGGCGTCGCCCTTGCCGCAGCCCGTCTGTCTCCACAGCGTCTGCAGAAGGCAAACGAGGAGGCAAAAAAGAACTTCCCTCGTCCTCAAGTGAACTTGCCACGTGCGTTGCCTTGTGCCGATGAGGAGGCGGAGGACGAGGAGGACGCGGCGTTGTTTGATTTCTTTTCTACCGCGCGGGCCGAGAAGCGCCGGCGGTCAAAAAAAGAGCCTTCGTTCGGCATGTTGAGTTTGGCGGTTCTGGCGCGCGGAGGCTCGGCCGAGGACCTGACGTTTATCGTGAGCTGACGTTTGCGCGCGGCCCAGCGAAGGGGCACAGGTGTGGAACTCCAGTCCTGGAGGGCCGATATCCTACATGTTTTCGAACCTTTTCCCTCAAAAACACCCGATTCAAATGATTGGGATCATTTTGAAGCTCCTGCAGAGCTTGCTAATGAGCTAATCATTTGAATCAGGTGTGTTGGGGAAAGAAAACCGGAAAACATGCAGGATGCCGGCCCTCGAGGACTGGAGTTCCACACCTATGGCCTAGCGTAAAGCAAAGCCTACCGAAACAAAAAAACAAAACGAGAAAAGGCTTGCGCCGTTCTGTAGGGGTGGCCACGCCCCCGCCACGGAGCTAACTACGTTTCGGTCCTTTCCAGACGTCGGATAAAGAGACCGTCAGCCAGTCGGCCGACAGCCCGGTGACGGACGGCGGCGACGGGCCTTTCGCCGGCGCCGCGAGTACGTCGCCGCCGCTCCTCCCCGGCCGATCGGGGAGCCCCGAGCGTAACCGCGCGGCCGCTTTCTCAAGTCCTCGCAGACACGCGGGCCGGCGGCCCCCAGCCGTCCCGAGAGTCGCCCTCCGGCCGGTCCGAGCGCAGGTCCTCCAAGTGCCCGCAGGGGCGCCGGCTGCCCAGCATCCCTCCCGCCGGCCCCGCGCTCGGGGGCGACGCCCCGCCCGCCTCTGGCGACGGCACCTACGAGGTCAGCGTTTCGGAAAATACGCGCGTTTTCGCCCCGGCGTCATCCGCTCAGGAGCCGCGCGGCCGCGGCCGCGGCCGCGGCCGGCAAGGATGGCGGCGGGCGGGGAGGCGGGCTCCGGCCCAACCGTCACCTTTATCGCGTCGGCAACACGTTTTCCCAGGTGGTGAAAGAAATGTCGGCGGCGTCCCGCGACGTTAGCGCGGAGGACTCCCTCTACGAGACGGTGAGGGAGCCGAAAGAGCCCCCGAAGCGGCCGGGCCTCCCCAACGGCACCGCCGGCCCCTCGCCCTTCCCGCCCCTGCTCAACGGCCACGCCGGCGGCCCCGAGTACGCCTCGGTGGACCGCAACAAGAAGAGCCGCTACAGCGCCCACCTCGCGGGCGCCGCTCGGCTCTCGTCTCCCGGCCCGAAGGAGGAAGCCGAGGATCCGCCCCCGCCGCTCCCGGAGAAGGTTGCGGACGAAAACGACAACCGGCCGGCGCCGATGAACGGACGCCGCGGCGGGCCCGAGCCGCGCAACGGGAAGGTGAGTGGGCCCGCCTACGAGGCGACAAGGTGTCTACCGGGCCACAACCGCCGGGCCCTTTGCCAGATGCTTCCTGTTCATTTTTCTCTCCTCCTCCTCCTCCGCTTACTTGCTCACCGCGACGCCACTAGTCTAAAGACGCACAAGAAGATTTCCTTGCTTGATAAACAGCAAAGTTCCCAAGTACTCCTGATGGATGGGCAGTGGTACCAAATATGATTCCCTGCTCACAAATGAGGAAGTCCGGTTCCCCGCCCCCAAGTTAGCACGTTTTTTGGCCAATCTGGCTAAAGGAGTGCGGAGACTCCATCTCCGGCGTCAGCAATTCCGCTTCCTCGTCCGCTAACGGGCGGCGATTGTCCCGATTAGAAGAGGGAAGCACTTTGTGATCGCGCTCGCGCCTCGGGGGTCATCGCCGGCAAATTGGCAGGCCAATTAACGGCAAACGCCTTCGGAGCTCGGCTCCATAAAAGTCAGCGCGTGTCCATAAGCGCATCGATTAAGAGGCGGCTCGACGGGCGGCTCGACGGGCGGCTCGACGGGCGGCTCGACGGGCGGCTCTCCCGCCGCCGTCCTTGCAACGCCGTCATCATCATCAGCGCGTCCCTACTTTGACGGAACAAAGCGTGGGTAAATGAGCGAGCCGGCGCAGCGGAGGTTCCCGAGAGACTTTGTTTAGCCCCGGGACGGTTCTAAACGCGCGCTTTGCGCTCCTTTGACGGAGCCTCGCTCGGCGCCGTCTCGGGAGATCCGCCGCCGGAAAACGCCGGCTCTCTTGGCTTTTCCCCGGACGCCGGCGCTTCGCTCGGGGCGGGCGCCAAACAATGAAAAGACGACAGAGGATCACACGCTGAGCTCCGAGCCCGGGGGACCCACCGGGGGTTTAGTTTCGGGCCTCGACACCTTTTAACCGGGTTGAACTCCGTGGAGAAAAGTACTGAGGTGAGGTTAACTTGCCAAATAAAATTGCTCAACCGCTATTATATGTTTATGTGTTATACGCCACCCTTACGCTTAACCCGCTAGCTGACAAACAGACGCTACTTTACACACTAACCGGCTAAGTTAGCAAATGTGCTTCCTGAGCCGCTAACACGCAAAGCCCCAAACAGATGGTTTCCGGCGCTAACTGAAGCCCCAGACGGACGGTTTCCGGCGCTAACTGCTTAGTTTGCCAAAGCCACGCTACTTTACACTCTGACCGGCTAGGTTAGCAAACGTGCTTCCCGAGCCGCTAAAACGCTAGGTCGCAAATGGACGATCCTTACACGCTCGGCGCTTCCCGGTACCCGGCCGAGTCGCCCGACGCCGCCCTTAATACGCCGAGCGCTCGATTCGCCGACGGACTCGGCAATGTACCAAATGCTGCGTTTCAGTCACGCCGTTACGCCGGCGCGGAGCCGTCGGAGGACGCCGGCGCGAACCGCGAGGACAAAGAACACGACTACAGCAGCATCGCCGAGCTCAAGGGCCTGATCCCGGCCGGGTCCTCCGGGGACATTTACGCCAGCGTCAAGGGGGACGGCGCCGACCCGGGCTACGAGAGCGTCCGCGTCCCAAAGAGCGGCGGCGGCCCGGAGCGCGACGGCTCGGAACCGGACTACGAGAGCGTGGGCGAGTCGGGTCCGAGCCGGGAAACGTCTCGTCTTTGAGCGGCCCGTCGTCGGGTCCGGCCCGCGTCTTTCCGTACGCCCGGGGCTCGTCGGTACAAAAACCCGCCCGCCCCGTTCCGGCCAAGACCTCCGGACGACATATCCGTCGGCGCGTGCTGCGTTTCAAAGGTGGCGCGTGAAGAATCTCGGAAACCCGCGCGGATTTGGAGAAGACCCGGACACAAACGGGAAGCCGTCGCCGGACCTTTGTCACGTTGGTACGGAGAGCGTCCGCGTTCAAAGGCTTGAGGAGAGTCCCGAAGTAGGGGGGTTCGCCCGTCATTTGAGTCCCGTCCCCCGATGGGAGAGCCGGGCCCTTCGAGGGCGTACCCGAGCCGTCCCCCCTCCCGATTCGGGGGCGGCGCCCTTCGAAGACACGCCCCAGCACGCTTCGGCCTTCCAGACGTTTTGCCGTCGCGAGTTCCGCGCCGGCTCGAGGACAAACTTCCCCGAATCATTTGGCCGACGCTTGGGGCGAGGGTACCCGAGCCTCCGCGTCTGGCTCGCTGGCCTTTCTCCAGATTTCCCGGGCGGTCCTCGCCGGGGTCCCCGCGCTAGGCGGCCCATCGCGCCGGAGTAGCCAAATAGATGCCTTTAGCTAGTTTTGCCCCGGCCGCCCGGCGCGGCCCTTTATTTCCTTGTCCGTTTGCTGTCTATTGACCACGAGGTGCCCGCCTGCCAGAAGAAGACTCCTTTCCCCGGAGGTTTCTCGCGCTTTTCGGTACACGCGACCTCCAGATGCGCAATTTTCCACGTTATGGATGCGGACGATTGGCGCGCGGTGCGCCGGTACCTTCCGTCGTCCCGGGTTGGCGAGGAAGCGCGAGGTCTACGATGGCGGTACGCTTTTGGATTTTTTGCTTCCCTCTGCACAATTTCAAGATGTTAGGGCCGCACAACCGTACTTATGACAAAGCATTATTAGATAGTGTGCGAACTGCATCGTCCGATGGTTAGTCGCTAAGCTGACCAGAAAAAAATTAAGAAATCGGTACAGCGTGTGGGTACGTTTTGTTTTCGCGGTACTTTTATTTAAAACATTTTTCCTGTGTTTGTTTTGTTGTGACTTGTAAATATTACGCAATGCTTTGTTTTTTTAACCTGTGGTGGCAATTCAAGTCAAATAAAACCCATGCAGCCTGAGTGGACTCCAAAGTTTTGTGTGTTTCTAAACAACTTTTTTTTCGCAACAAATTTCAGTGCCTCATTTTTCCGGGAATATTTTAATCCTGAAGAGGTTACGGAGGCTTTAGATCCAAATCTCAGGTGGACGTCTGCTATTTAAACGTTCAAAGTGTGAAAATTCTGAAGAACAACTTTAGAGCTGACGTCAAGTTTGCAGTTCAAACCATTGTGTCATTTGATCATTGGAATTTTCAAGAAATTTGGGGGTAAATGTGTAAAATTTGGAATCTTACACAGTGTTGGCACTACTGCAAACGTATTCTTTTTTTTTTTTTACCACTAATTAGAACCAATCCAGACCTTAAGTGACGATGGCGTCCTGAGATCAAAAATCTTGCTAAGAATTTGTGTTGAATACCGGACTTCTAGGACTGGATTTTGACGCCTGTGAAATATTGCAATCCCCACAAGTGCAAGCGGTCCCCACAATGACAGTAAAATGTGGAATTGGGTCCCCCCACGTTGAGCTGTTTTGGTGCCCTGCGGATGTACGCGCACCCCAAAAATCATTGCCTCAATTCTTCCGCTGGTAGAAGCGCACACAGACAACCCCCCCGTCACGATGCCATTTGTCGGCCTTGCAAGCACGCTGTCCTTCGCAGCATCACTCGGCGGCACATCTGTCACCAGCCGCTCCGCGTCATAAATATTTAATGCCGGCGGGCCGCCTGCTGGGAAAATGTATCGGCATTACATTAAAAAGAAAAATAATTGGAATGAATTTTCTGTAAATGTTGTATTGGACATGAATTTGGCCATTTTTTAGAGCGGGGAGGCTCAAGCTCATTAGGAGGGAATTAGCATGTCAGGAAACTTCTGATTGGAAATCAAGAGAAAAAGATGAGGTGAAATTAGGGAACAAGCGGTTTCCACATTTAGAAGTTTAAATAACTCGGGATGTACTTCCCTTTTTTCAAATATATAAATCTATATTTATGATGGCGAAATGACCATCAAAACATTCAATCTCAATTTTTCTTCAGTCATCCTGGACGCTAACAATTTGAATTGAATGTACCTCACAAAATATTAAGTTTTATTTAATACAAATATTATTAGTCTTGCAAGCCAATTGTTTGGATCAAGCGTATGCCCCAAAGGTACCAGAAACCAGATAGAAGTCTAATTAAACTTTGCATCACGTCACAGCGGAGGTAGAACTACTTCCTGCTTCCTGTTGGCCAATCATGGGAAGTGAAGTCAGTTTTTTTTTAATTCATCGATGATAGCTACTAGAAAAGCAAAACAAAGCGGATGCTGTAGTCAAGGCAGTTGACCAGCAATGCGTTTAAAGACCACTCACACAATAGGACATCTCTTTTTCATTCAAAGCACCAAAGCGCATTGAGTAGCACTTAGTAAAAATTAAAGTAAAAAGACAACTATCGGTCACCATATTTAGTAGTAGAATTTGGCATAAAAAAAAGTTCCTGGTGACATTTGCATATTTTATCGAATTTGTTTGGACTTTTGGAAAATCTGGTTAGCAAACTCGGAAAAACAGCCCTAGATTATGTAAAAAACAAAACAAAAAAAACTTTATAGACCGAAACCCATATAACAGTCTACTTTGTTTACATTCACCAAAAACAAGAGCCAGCCACTTTTTTTTTTTTTGTTCACCCGCCTGGAGTTTATTAAGTGGTAATTTGGCAAATCCCGTGACACATAAAAAGTAGGCTACACGCCTGCGAAGTGGGTTCAAGCATAAAGCGCGTCGTCTTCCTTACTTCCTCCCCTTCCTTCCTCGCGTCATTGTTTTGAATGGAGCGGGCCGACAGAAGGCGAGAAAGCAGGACTGGGGGGGGGGGGGGGGGGGGGGGGGGGGCTGGGCGGGCGGGCGGGGGCTCGTGGAGGCGTGTGCTCCGGCAGCCAATGGCGGAGCGTCTCGACCGCGGGACCGCACATGTTTACGGGCAGCATTCCGCCGGTTGCGGCTGGAGCTGACTCCGGACCGGAGCGCGCCGCAACTGGACTCGGAGCCGCGGGAAAAGCGTCTTTCCAACCCATTTCAACCCCCGCGGATGCGAGGCGGCGAACTGCGTCGAACGCGAGGCTCGACCCGGATCATTTGAATCGAATTCGTCGACGAGAAGAAGGTTACCCGAGCGGCCGCTCGTCCGTTTGCTCAATCGTGCGCGTTTAACATGGCGGCTCGACCATCTCCGCGTTTTCCCGCCGATTTCTCTCTTAGCTAGCGAAAACAAACAGGCCGAAGGGAGGAAAAAAAACGAGCGAGATTGGCAGCCGGTTTTGGACGTGGGGAGAATTGTTTGTCTTGTCCGCGACGACGACGACGACGACGACGACGGCGTCCGTTGGATCGTCGAGTCCTTCGAGGATGTTTTGGCTTCCGGACATTTTGTCAGGGCTCCCGCTCCCGCCGCCCCTTGACGTTGTTTACCAACCGAGCTGCTTGGTGCTGTAAAAAAAAAAAAATCTGAGGGGAAAAAAAAGCTCGGAAATATTCAACCGGGACCTTAGCGTGGAAATGCACGGCCGGCGCCTGGTCAAGCGTTCCGTCCTCGGCAGCCGAGTGTACGCGCCGAGCCCGACCGGCGACGCCGGCGTTCTGCAGACTGTCAAGCCGGAGAGCGGCGGGGAGGCGGCGGCGGCGGCGGCTCGTCGAGCCGCCGGAACCAGCACGCCGCTTCTACCGGGCGGAAGCCTCAAGGAGTTCCCCGAGGAGGACGCGACCAACGCCGGCTTGAACCACGCCAAGGGGCCTCTCAAGTCCAGCCTGAAGGTGCGTGAAATGGGTCGGGGGGGGGGGGGGGGGGGCACTGTAAAATGTCCACTGGCAGGACATTCGTGAGACGTTCAAGCAATGTGGGACAATAGGCTTGAACTAAACAGCAGCCGTTCGGAACCGGGGGGGGCGTTTTCAAGCATGCGGCTTAGCAGAAGATGGCGACACATTCACTTTTCTGCACACTGTTGTTGTTTTGCTCACATGGTCACACGTCCTCAAATACAGTAATTGGTCTTCAACTGTCCGATTTAACGTTGCAGCGAAATCCGAGTTTTACCGTTGGTCACGTGCCATCATGCAAACTCAACATTGTCATTTTCGAGTCCGTCCTGGTGACATTTGCACACGATTTCATGAAACCGGATGCTCGATTTGGAATCGTCCCCGTGAACGTCACATGTTGCTTCATTGCCATTGTTTGTTGTTGATTTTTCTTCTCGCGTTTGTCCCTCACGACACGTCAAATTTCCCATTCTTAATTGTCAAAACTAAAAGAAAGTGTTTTTTTTTTAACACATTCTTTTGTTTGAGCCTTCTGTTTTTGTAATCTGTCACGTGGCATCGTGTCAACACTAGCCAATGAAGGCAATGCTATTCTTTTAACGGCATATTTTAGCATTTACAGGTAGAACATGAGCAAAAAACAGGTCATCTTTTTTACATAGAAGCATTCAGCAGCTTCTTCTGATAAAACACTAAATGTGAGGAGGAAATATTTTTTCCTCCATATTTTGGGGGGTCTTAAAGGGGAAGTCAACCCAAAGATGGTTTGACAATAATATGTTCTTTGTTAGCCCCGCTACACTAAACATGGCATTCTGATTAATAACGAGTTAATGGATTTTGAATTACGCATAAAAATCAACCTGCTTTTATTCAATTTGAAGGCGGCCATTTTGTCACTAGCCATTACCCGAAAATCACGTCACAGTTGCTTGGTGACTGACCAATACCAGCAAATGCGATGTCATTTTCAGGTGACAGCAAAACGGAGATCGAAAAAGTAGCTTTGCAACTTCATCCATGTTCCACAAGCAAAATATTAATCACAAAGCCATGCCCTGATTCGTAGGTCTGCGTAAAACATACAAACGTTTCAAACCTTTTAAAAAAAATGGCTTGACCGCCCCTGAAACTGTTCGAAACGGAGAAATGCTGATTCCTAGTGGCGGATTGTGTTTAAAAATTGTTGGTGTCTGAGTGCATGCCTTCACGTTATTTCAGTTAGTTTTCTTTCATTTTAAAAGCAGACTCATGCATACGGAAGGCAAATATAGAGACAGCAATTATTTGTGTATTTTTTTGCTAAAGTTAGTTTTATTTTGAATGTTACAAAATGACCGTTGCATGGTTGTGACGCTCACTCATTTTTGGTGGCGTGCCGTAATTGTGTGAAGCGTATTTTGGGGTCAAGACCCAAACTGTTCAACTTTAGCCTCAGGCTGTTTATGTTTGTAACCCCAGGAAATTAAATAGCGCGTGTGTGTGGCGTCCACAAAAGCGGTTAGCGGCGCACAATGGTCGCAAGTGTCCCTCCGAGATGGAAAACAAGCCGTAAAAGGCGAAAGAGGCGTGCGTGTGTGTGTGTTTGTGTCGTTGCGGGAAGTCGTGGTTTGTGGGGACACCCCCAGGTCGGCGGCAGCGGGCGGCATCCGCCAAGGAATCTGAGCGCTTGGCTCCGCGCCCCCGCCGCCAAACAAATGCTCCAGTGGGGTGTGTGTGTGTGTGTGTGTGTGTGTGTCCTCCGAGCCACTTGTTGACAGCGCGTTTGTGACCAAAGGGGCGGGGCCGGCGGGCCGGCTGGCGGGAGGCTCTTTGTTCGCCAGCCGGCAGCTCCCGTTGGCCTGCCCCGAAATCCGAAACGGATGCTGCCGCTCGCCTCCTTGGGATTTCACTTTCGATTGCGCAAAAACAAAAGGCCGGCCGGACTTAAAATGATGCATTGTGTTAAATGCACCTTAGCAAAGGAAAAAAAAACTGCTGTGTTTCTTACCTTTTATACCGCTCCTACTTTTTGTCATACTTGATCATTTTAAAGTAAAACCCATATGAAAAGCCGTGACCCCCTCCCCACTCAGAGCTCCGTCAACGGAACCCCCGACGGCCCCGAGGCGGCGGCGACGGCGGAGGGCGACCCCAACGGCAAACGGATGGACGCCTGTCGCTCCGTGTCGCTGCTGGAGCAGAAGCGCAAGGTGGTCTCCTCCAGCATCGACGTCCCCCACGCCAGGTACCTCCTCCTCTCCCGTTTACTCTTTGCCAAGAGATCCACTCATTCGATACCGGCCCAATAATTATTAATCATGATTATCATCATGTTCAGTCAAACATGTCTATTTTTTTAAAATCAAGGAGTATATAAACAAGGCTTCAAGGCTTGATACTTCCAGACAATAATAATGAATTAAAATAGAAATCGATAATGAAAACAAATTGAGCCGAGATATGGCAAAAACGCAGCGCGCAGGGCAACGCATCCAACTTACTTGCTGAGTGCAAACCAACCAGGAAAATAAGCCTGCTTCAATTAGCAGTCAAAATGTCATTTTTGCTCATTTCAAACTGAATTGATTGCAATAGTTTGCAGATCGGATTTTTCAATTGGCAGTCGGGAAACAACGCCCCCTGCTGATAGAATGGCAAAATGCTTGATTTGACTTACCAAAAAAGTGCTTGACTTTTGAAACGTTAATATTGAAGAGGATCAACTCCATTCATCGTGGCAGCCGATATCGCGATTGGGATTCGAATTCAATTCATTGCGCGGCCCTATTCGGGGCACTTGCAGAGCACAGCTGTCAAATTCATCGATTAGTCGATAACTAATGGGCTATCAAATTCTCTACTACTTTTTATGATCGAGTAATCATGATGAGCCATCGGTCATATTGTTCGAATTCTCTGAGTTCGGTCTCATAACAATGATTATGAGATTATGAAGGTCTTAAGAAAGTGAACTTTTTTGGGGGGGTACCTCAAGGCATGAGCGCAAATGCCCCAAGCGCAATCGCTTTGCCGTGTGCGTTTCAAACCTCCCAAATTCAATCCCAGCCTCTTTGTGTGTGTTTACAAGAGGTGGCAGCCAGTGGGATTTCCCGTGGGGGGGTGGGGGGGGGGGTCGTACGGGCAAAGTTCAGCCAAGGTTTATGACAGCGTTGTGTCACGCCGTACTGTCTGACATCCGCTCTCATCGTCGTGGTCGTGGCGCGCGCCTGGCGGCCGCGGACGTTTTGTGCGGAGAGGATGACGCGGTCGTCCCCAGATCAATAAACGGCGTGCCTTCGCAAAAGCCGACATGGCTTCACTCTGTTTGCTAACCCAAACGGCGGCATCCCAACAAGAAATAAAGAAGAAGAAGGCGCCGTTCGGAGTTTCCGACGACTACGACGGCGTTAAAACTCGACCGGCCGAATAGACGCGGGGAAAAGTCCCGCGTGGCTCGGTCCGCCCCCGCCGATGCGCCCCGCCCCGCCCCCTTTGATTGGCGTGTTTTGCCGCGCGGGCGTTTGAGATGTTTTTGTGAAAAGTCTGCCGTTTGCCGGTGGCGGCGCGTGTCGGACCCCTTTTTTCAGTTTTTTTTCCCCCCGCCCCGCACCTCTCTTCGGCGAGGCCGGCTGTGTCCTGCCGACGCGCGGGAAGCGGCCAAATAGCAACCCGAGCCGAGCGGGGGAGGGGGGGAGCTTTAGCTTTTTGACAAATAGCGGCGTGGCCGCCAATTGCTCCAAAGGCGAAAGCGAGCAGACGCTCCAGTCGTTCCGCCGGAAAAGCGCAAAGGACGAGTCGTCAAGAAGACGTCGGCGTCTTCGACCCCCGGCCGTCCCGGCAATTTAACCCTAACCCTTTGTCGTCCGTCACCCGACTCGGGCATATGTTGACTTTCAAGCCCTCAAAATGTTCGCTGGCGTATTTCCTTTTCCGGGCGGGCGGGCGGGCGGGCGGGCGGTACGTCGACCATATTGAAAGCATGCCGCAATGAGAGCATTGTGACTTTTGAAGACTTCGGCCTAAGCCGATCGCGGGATCGGTCGAAAGGCCGGCAAATGTCAGCGGTTGAGCGAGCGAGCGAGCGAGCCATCGCTATCTACAAGCCCGCACGTTTAATGATTCCATGACAAGCTTGTTTTTCCCCCCGAAAAGATTTACCCGGCTGTTAACTTTTCCGACGCGCGATACCATCGCGGTCAGGCTAAAAATAGCCCAAATGTGTTTTTCATTTATAGGCCGCAAATGGCCGTAATGCCGAGCGATCTTACTGTAGCTAGCCTCTTAGCTTCGCATTTCAGTTGCCTCGCTAAAGCCTTTTAAATTCCATTAAAATTGAAAATACTCAATTATAACCAACTAAAGTGACTTTACTTTTTAGAAAGTCTTTGGACTTTCTGTGGACCTTTTGCAGCGGAGAGTCCAAAAAGATTTTGCGGGATGTCTCCTTTTCAAATGACAGCTTTGCACGGCTATAAGTCTGAAGACTGAAATTTTCAATGCTCCCGTTTTACGTTTTTTCACAGCAGAGAGGGCCCCGACCCGACCTCCTGCCGTCAATCCCCAAATTTCCCGCGGGGTCGGAATTGCAGTTGTTCGAGCGGAGCCTGCGACCATTCGAAAAGACGAGCGAGCGTCTTTGCCTTCTTTGGGGCCGATACGCTGTTTTACCAAGCGGTTAGCGCAAAATTTCCGCCGTCCTTCCTCTTTTTAAAGAAAAGAAAAGAATGGCTTTGGCGCCGGCTTTCCATTGTTCCCCGTCCTATTGTTCATCCGAGACATCCGTCATTCGCCTTGCCGCCTTTACCTGCCACCGAAAAAAAAAAATGCGGGGAGGGGGCGGGGTTAATTCCTCTTATCTCCACACTGAGCAAGCGCCCCCCCCCCACACGCACATTGCGCCTTGTTTGCACATAGACTCTTCCTGTTTATCGTCAATATACACATATATCTATATATATCCAGGATAACATATTTAAACACGCTTTTGAAGCGCATTATAAAGCATATTTGACCGCAAGAATTGTATGTATTAAAAAAATATCTATTCCCAAGTGGGTCTGGCCAATAAAATCATGCGATACTGTACATTGATATAACTTTAAAACAACTTTAAATTTACTATTCTTTTTTTTAATAGTGTCCAAAATCAAACAAGTACAATTTGTTTGGCATTTCTATATATAAAAAAAAAAACTCAGCTCCTTTTTCTCAAAAATCATCTCTTTTGCGGGCCATATGTTTGACGCGCCTGCTGTGCACGCTTGTGCCTGTAAGAGGCGGGGCTTAGCGGACGCTCATGATTCCGCGCGGGCGCCACTTGCCCGTCGTACTTTTCTAAGATTTGGAGGACTCGCGCTGAGAGAAAAGCGATTTCCACAAATTCTGTAAAGCGCAAGCTTGTGGCCCTCCGGCGTGGAGAAAAGAGTCATGAAAAAGCGGCGGCAAAACAACCAAAACGAGCCGCCACGCGGGCCGCTCGGCCGGCGTCCGTCTCCGGGGTCGGGATCGGCCGGCCAACTTTGTGTTCTTTGGCGCCGCCGGCCCAAAAGGGACGTGTTTACCGTCGCCGGCTCCCTCCCGGCCCGTCAAAGAGACCTCTGTTATTTTCTTTGGAGAAACGCAACAGCGCCGGCCGTTGGCGGTTGGCCTCGCGGCTCCATTTTTCTCCCCTTCCTCGGGACTTTACGAGCGGCGCTGCAAATGATGTCGCAAAAGCTCATCTAATGGTCGAGCGGTCAAAATGATGATAAATATTTCTGGCTAGTCCACCAAAAAAAAAAAAAAAATCCAAGAAATTCCGATCGAGTACTCTGAGTACAGCCGGTCTCCCCGCCCCCCTGGTTTTCAACCCCCGTATCAGAGGTGTGGACTTAGACCCTTTTAACTGGAATATATTTGGGGAAGGGCGGGAATCGGATTTGTGGCCCGAGCCAAGGTGAAAATCGGCAAAAGCGGCCATCTTCTCGAGACCCAATTTCCACGTTTTCCTTTCCCGGCTCCAGAAACTTTTGGCAAAACGCGGCGGCGAGCGCGAGGCCGTTCCGATTCCGGTTTGCTGCCGTTTATGCGGCGGCGGCCGCTCATGCCTTGACGGAGGACAAAGGACGGGAGAAGAATCCGGGACGGGGAGGGCGCTCGCTCTCCTGTTTACCTCTGGCGCGCAGCACGTTTAGCCTCTTCATTTACTCGCATGACTGCGCTCGGTCTCTTTGTTTAGCCGTCCGCCGCGCGCTATAGGTCCGGCGCGCCTCCTCCTAAACCCCAGACACTTTACGGGAGAAGCGGGGGGGATTATTTACCCGTCGTTTGCGCTAAAGGTGGCCGCGATTGTCATGCCCGCTGCCTTTGTTCCGCGTCCACGTCGCCGTTAAATTTCACTGAGGCTTGCCCCTATATATATATCATGTGTGTGTGTGTGTGTCTGTGTGTGCACGCCAGGGGCAAAGCGCCAAGTAAGACCTCCAACGTGCCACATGTAGGGCATCCCCGTGTCTTTATTTGCCCCATAGGAGCAAGCATAAAAACACCCCAATGTATAGTGGCAATGTAGGACACACGCACGGCCTCTGAAGTGTGTGTGTGCGCGCGCGCGCGCCTTCGTGTGTGTCAGTCATCTCAAGGTAAAGCGCAACCTGAGAGCACATGATCATTTCCCCCTTATCTGGCTCGCTCAAGGGGGATTCTCCCTTCGTGTGTGTGTGCGTGTGTGTAATAATAAAAAAAGAAGCACCTATATGTGGTACTGTACATCAAACTGTCACACGCACGTATTTTATATCGTCACTTCCTCTCTATACAAGAATATACACTCCAGCATATTTTTGCATACGCGCACTCTTTTGTGATATTTACGCTACGCTGTATGTCATCCATTCATAAAATGGGCCGCGGCGTCACTCGGGATGGCGACAACAAAGGATTGGTCCAGTTCTTTTGAAAATTTCCAAACAAACACCAAACCGAGTCATTTTGGGCGTCTTATTATAAATGACAACGTTGTCACAAAGAGAGTTGAACTCCCCAACAATCGCGGCACACCTTTCGCAGAGAGGCAGGACAACGCCGTCCTTCCTCACTGCAAAATGTCATATCAACAGCGGCCAGAGGGGGCGCCAAAAGTCAATGAGAAGACCCGCAACGCAGCATGCGTTGAAAGACACGGGAAGTCAGCCGTTTTTGTGCCGCCGCCACGTCGGGATCATTCTGGCAAATGTTTTCCCGGCCGCCAAATTGAATTTTTGCCGTAGCTGTAAATATGCTAGCGCAAGGAGCCGCTCGATATAGTTATGGCATCAATGGCGACGCGTCCGCCGCGGGAGGCAGAAAAGGGACAGAAGCCAGGCTAATGTGCGCGTGACACACTTTCTGTCGATTTGCTTCGGCGTAGCTAGCTGTTGGCCGGCGGTCGCGCTCCTTTGGCAAGCGCTCGCGTACACGCGCGCGTGTTCACAAACAGTCACGGGGTCTTTGGCGCGGCGCCCAGCTAATGTATAGCTATAGCGCGCCCTGTCGCTCTCGTGTTTTTGTCACGTCTCGTGGAGGCACAAAGTCTTGTCTCCTTCGCGGGAACGGAGCCATTTCCAACAAAGTAGCATATTAATCGCGGTTTTCCTGCGCAAACCTCCAAGCGGAAGCTAGTTTGCCACGATGGCAAAGGTCTGACAGGATCCGGGAGGCGCGAGACAAAGGGGGGCCAGGAGATGAGGAAACGTAGGTGCAGAGTGGCAAGAAAATAGAAGAGGAGACAAAAGGAGCAACGTGAGGGAGGCGGAGATGAAAAGAGGCGACGGGAGGAAAATAATAAGTATCGGCAGCAGGGAAAGGAGATACCGAAAAGGTGGCAAGGAAAGGGAGAAAAGCAAAGAGGAGGAGGAGAGGACCAAGGACGCAAAATAATAAGTATCGGCAGCTAGGAAAGGAGATACCGAAAAGGTGGCAAGGAAAGGGAGAAAAGCAAAGAGGAGGAGGAGAGGACCAAGGACGCAAAATCTGCGGCCACACATATGAGACAAAAGGAGACAAAGAGGTGGTTAGAAGGAAATCTAGACAAAGGATGCTGGATGGAGGAGGTGAGAGAAGAAAAGAAAAAGGAGGTGCCGAGTGGGAGAAGGGGAGGACGGTCCAGAGCAGGTAGGAAAGCAGACAAAAGGAGCAACGGAGAAGGGACAAATGCGGGGCTGGAGAGGAGCAGGAGGAAACAGAAGGAGGCAGGACCGACAGATAAGAGGACGCGAGGGAAGCAGGAGAGGAAGAAAGGAGACGAGGAATCTCCGAGATGGTAAAGAGGAGGAACCGGGGGCGGAGGAGGAAAGGGCGAAGGCGGGAAAAGATGCAAAAGGTGAGACCGAAGGTCAGAGAGGAGCAGGGGAGAAGAGAAAATAAAGAGAAGGCTCCAGGAGGCCGGAGCAGAAACAAAAAAGGAGGAGTGGAGTGGAGTGGGAGACAGGGAGGAGAATCCACAGCAGGTAGGAAAGAAGACAAAGGGAGGAACGGACAAGAGGCAAAAGGAGGCAAGACAGGTAATAGGTCACGGAGGAAGGAAGGAAGGAAGGAGGAGAGGGAGAAAGGAGGCAAGGAATCTCGGAGATGGGAAAGCGGAGGAACCAGAGGATGCAATGGAAAAGCAGAAAAAGCAAGGGCTTTCTTTTTTGCCGGGGTTATAGTGCCCTCTAACGGCCGCGTTTGGGAATCGCAGAGGGATGAAAACAAGTCACAAGTGAGGAGGGGCGGGAGGGAGGACAAATCAGTGGAGGAGCGAACAAAAGGAAAGGAGAAATATTCGAGATGGTAAAGATGAGAGGACAAGGACAAGGAGAAGGTAGAGGAGACAAAAGCGTACATCCTTGACGCCGATGACGGCTTTCTTCTTTGCCGGGACTATAGTGCCATCTGATGTCCACGTTTGGCCATTACACTGACATTTGCCACAGGTGCAGCGTGACCCGGAGGAAAGGAGGTTAGGGAGGAGGAGCCGGACAACGGAGAAGAGACCAAACGGCGCGGCGAGTCGAAAACAAAGACGCCGTGCGCGACGATGATGTCGCGACACGCCATGCGTCAGTCAAAGCGTTGGGCACTTTTACGCACAAATCTCCTCCTCCGCTTCCTGCTCACCTCGGGGGATGCTGTCGCCGCGGCAACGGCGGCCGATCGGAAAGGCGCGACGAGCGCATTGGCGGGCGGGGCTGGCGGCCGGGACGTGATTAGCCGCAAAGCGTCGTCTCGGAAGGATGGCTTTCGCGCGTGCGGCCGATCCGTGATAATGCGAGGCCCCCCGGGGGCCCGAATCCCGCGAGACGCCCGGGATTCCGGCTAGCTCGCTCGATGACATTTTGGTCAGTTTGCGTTTTGGTCACTTAGCGTTTCACTGTTTTAGCTGAAAGTCCAACTTTTTTTTTGTGTCCGCACAGACGGTCGGAGGAGGAAGCGGACATGGACAAGGTGACGGCCGCCATGGTTCTCACAAGCCTCTCCACCAGCCCGCTGGTCAGAAGTCCGCCCGTCAAAGTCAGCGGTAAGCTAACGAGATCGCGTCGGCGTCAGAGCGGCGCCGAGCAAAGTGCGTCGTGAACGGGGTCCCTTCGCGGCGGTATTTTGGATGGATGTTCGCGCCAACTAGCATTCCGACGCGCTAACCGAATGAGCAGCGCGTAAAGGTGTGGCCCCCGCTCCCCAGAGGCCCTGAGCGGCTCGTGGAAGGAGAACGGCTCGGCGGGTCCCTTCACCCCGTCCAGCAACAGCTCGTCGGGCGGCTACTGGAGCTGGTCGGCCCCCAGCGACCAATCCAACCCGTCCACGCCGTCGCCGCCCCTGGCGGCCGACGGCTTCAAGCCCTTCCGGGCGCCCGGGGGGGGGCCCCCGGGCGCCGGCCCCGAGGACCCCAGCCTCGAGGAGACGGACGGCAGCAGCCTGCTCTTTGACGAGCCCATACCGCGGAAGCGCAAGGTAGGCCGCGCCCGCCCGGCTAGCCGAGCGCTAAGCTGAGACGGCGGCGCCTCCGAACTCGCGAAAGCCGCCTCCGTTTTCCCCCGCCCGCAGAACTCCATGAAGGTGATGTTCAAGTGCCTGTGGAAGAACTGCGGCAAAGTCCTGAGCACGGCCGCCGGCATCCAGAGGCACATCCGCACCATCCACCTGGGGTAGGCGCCCGCCCGCCCGCCCTCCGCTTTGCCGTCGGCTTAGCCGCCGCCGTTCGCTCGCCAGGCGCAACTGCGACTCGGACCGCAGCGACGGCGAGGAGGACTTCTACTACACGGAGATCAAGCTCAACACGGACGGCGCCGCCGAGGTCCCGAGCGGCCCGTCGCCCGCGTCGCCCTCCGTCCCGGCCCCGCCGCCGGACGGCCGGCGGGCCGCGCCCCTTCCCCTGCCCCCGCCCCGCGGCGAGGAGCCCCGCTCCGGCGGCGCCGCGCCGCTCAGCCGCTCCGCGCCCAGCGCGCTCTACCTCGTTCACGCCGACCACGCCTACCAGGTGAGGACCGGCCCCGAAAGGCGCCCGTTTCGCGCCGGTTACGAGCCCCTCCCCCCCCCCCCCCCCCGCGCGCAGGCCACGGCCCCGGTGTCCATCCCGTCGAACGGCGCCGCCGACCCGGCCGCCTCCTACGGCTTCGCGCCCACCGGCGGCTCGGGGTTCAGCATCTCCTGGCAGTCGCCGCCCGTCACCTTCACCGGAAACACGGTCAGCAAACGCGCGCGCGCGCAAAAAGACGGGAGCGCGCGCCGACATCCCTTCCTAAGTGGGCCGGACCAAAACAATCATTGCGCATTGACATAACTTTCAAACAACAATTTATATTCCGTCCAAAAATGTTTTGGTTTTTTCTTAGCAATCAATTTCTTCACGTTCCAATGCATTTGTTTTTCATTTGAAAATAAATCTGGACTGTTCCTGCCGCGCCATTGTGATAGCATCAAATGCCAAAGCAAAGGGCTGCACACACACACACACACACACACACACCTTCATCCAAAAAATGTGCTAAAAGGCAATAACAAAAATCTACCAACACACACATTTCACACATTTGTTTCCCTCAAAACACAAAGCGAGAAGGAAAAAAAAATCTATTTAACACCGTGTCAAATGTAATTCCAAAAATTGAAATTCCGGCCACTTTCGCCGGCAACTTTTCGGAAAGGCGTTTCATCCAACGCTTTTAAGCCGAAGACCTTTCAAACCGTCATCACCAGAGGGAAACGTTAAGAGCAAAGAAAAGGCCGGAGCGTTTGTCGAAAGCACGCCCTCCTCCTTTTTTGTCTTCCGACGGACGCTTTGCGCTTTGAGTTGAGCCGGTGCGCCCCCCGCAGGCGTCTCCCGGTAGGAGTCAGGGCTTCGCCGAGCAGCGTTCGCAAACCATGGCCGTCCTGTCGTCGCCGCCCAGAGCCGCGGCCGCCCTCGGGTACCCGCCGACCTCCGCCGACCTCCGCCGGGCTCCGCCGGGCTCCGCCGGGCTCCGCCGAGCCGTCGCGCCTTTGGCTCACCTCTGTGTTTTTGTGGCCGGCAGCCGCAAAGCGCGCGGCGAAGGCAAGAAGTGCCGCAAGGTGTACGGGATGGAGAACCGCGACATGTGGTGCACGGCCTGCCGCTGGAAGAAGGCCTGCCAGAGATTCACCGACTAGACGGGCCCGCCTGCCTCCCTCCCGCCTCCCTCCCTCCGGCAGGTGGGGGCGTCGCTCCCGCCGTTTGGGGAAAAAGTGCAGCTAAAGGGTGGAAAAGCCGGGGCTTTCTCTCTTTTTGTGATTTTTTTTTTCCCAGCAAATGAGTGCTGTTTTTTGTTTTGTTTTTGTGGGAGGATGAGCCACCCGAGAACATCCATCATTACACACAGCTCATTTGTTCGATTTTTTTTTTTTTTTTTTAGTCGCCATTTTTTCAGAACAAAAGACAACACGGAGGAACAATTGTCTTGACATTTTTGTAAAGTTTTTCATTTCTAACATTTTGCGGAAAAAGTACGCAACCAAGTAGAGGAACATCACGCGCGCTGTCGTTTTTTTCCTTGTGTTTTTTTTGAAGGGGTTTTTGTTTGGTCGCAACATGTCTCTGCTAGCGTATTGGGGCAACGAACGTGGCGACAACGTGGACGTCCTCCTCGCCATGGTTTTTTTTTGTAAAAAATGTCGGAAAATCTTTTCAGGGGTAGCTTAACTTAGGAATCTTTTCACGTCCTTCTTTTTGAAATGGACCACAAAGACACCCGGAAAAAAGCAGACTTTTTCTGCGATACTTTTTTTTTAGTTCGATACGACAATTTAACGATCTTTTGTTGGTGTTTTGACAAAAGGTCGGTGGACCAATACGAACTTTTTTCCCAACGTTTTACGGGAAAAGTACGCAGCCAAGTGGAGGAACATGGTAATGTCTTTTTTGACTGCTTTTTTCTGGATTTTTGTTTTGCGGGAACATGTTTCCGCTAGCATATTGGGGGAAAATCGGAACAACGCGGACGTCCTCGTTGTCATCTTCATCTTTTGTAAAATGGGCCTTTTTTTGTTTGATACGACAACTAAACAAAGTTTTTGTAGTATTTTGAAGAACCGCTAGCTAACGTCATCATCGTCTTTTTCTTTTTTCGCTTCTCAGTGTTTATTTCTTTTTTGTTGGGCATTTTTGTCCGTTTTTCCATGACCGGCCTCCTTTGGGCTTTTGAAAACGGAACGTCCAAGCGAAGAGACGTTTGAAAAAAAGTCCTCCGCAAGAATTCCAAGGGGGAAAAAAATCGTTTTTATTCTTCCGTTTTCGTCTTCGTTTCGAACGTTTGTTTGCTTTAGCAATTTTCCAACAACATCTTTCTCCACAAGGGAACAAAAAACGTGGAAGTTTCTCCTTTTTTTTTTTTTTTTGTTGATTCAATGTGAAACCAAAAGCTTGTTTATTCTATTTGTTTGTGTTTCGTCGGGGTGGTCTTTTTTCCTGCGGTGAACAAAAAGCGACCGACAAAGATAAAAGGACAAAAAAAAAAAAGTACTTGTCGCCCTCCTCCGCAATTTTTTGGGACACATTTTGTTGCTAAGCAACGGGGGAGGAGGAGGGCCTCAAAGCAAAAGCCAGGCACTTAAACGCCGCACCTTATGGTTTTTTCTTTAGCGTCACTCCTGTTTTTTGATTACACAGAGACGTAATTTTGTAGCTAGCTGGGGAAGGCACTTCACTGATCAGCCGATTGTTTTCATTTTTTTCATCGTTAAATCGTATTAAGATGATCTTACGCATTTCCTTTGCAATGTCGCCCAAAAATGTTTAGGTTTTTTTTTGCGACGTTACAAATACGGATGGATCGCCTACTTTTTTTTTTTTTTAACACTCCCTTTTTGTTTATTCGCACCGCAGCGCAAAACTCGCTAACACGTACATATTTGTCACATAGTTGACGACCTCCTCGCTGTCCGATGTTTCCGCGGGACCCCGGCCTTTCAACTCGCTTCCGTCAAATAAAATTGGGAAATAGAAAATCCTAGCGCTTCTTACGTGCAATTCCGACAAGCAAAAGATAAGCCGCTCTTTTGTTGGCGAGGAAACTTCGGTATCACTCTGTTTTGATCTCGATACCTTGCCTCCAAATGTTTCTTGTATCCCGTTTTACGATTTTATTTGTTGGTTTGTCTTCATGCTCGTAGGATTCCCCCGGTGTTTTTTTTTGAAAGCAACTTACTTGGCACTGAAAGAGTTAACTAACTGCCAAGAAAATTAGGCCGGTCGTCGCTAACAAGATTTCAAAATTGTGTGTAAAGATCACAAATGTCCGATTATGACGATTTTTTTTTTTGTTCCCCATCGGCTAGCGTCATGCTATTACTACAGTAAGCGATTGGGACAATTGTGCTAGCTAAAGCCGTTCTATTTTGGTGAGAATTTGTATTTTGTGCAATGTTTGCTTCTTTTTTTTTAACTAGCTTTGAGTTTGATGCCGGTTTCCCTCCCGAAGGGCGTCCAAGATGAAACATTTTGATTTGAATCATCAAACTACAAACGAAAGCCGCGCTAATAACAGAAAACGGCGGGCGGGCGGGCGGGCGGGCGGGCGGGCGGGCGGGGTATGTTGTTGATCGGTTCGATAAGCTCGGCAACAAGCCGCCACGCTTGTTGGCCTGTATGCTAAACGGTGCAGCTAAGCTAATGCGCGTCAGTCTTTGATTTTGTGTGTGTGTGTGTGTGTGTGTGTGTGTGTGTGTTAGGAGCAAAATGGATTGAAATGAACATTAGGTGCGGAATTGGAGCATGATCTAAATTCAAAGAAAGTCCGAGATAGTGTTGCCGGGCAGCGAGGGGGCGGGGCTTCCCGTTTTAGTCGTAAGGTAACGTTAGCCACGTGAGCTGAGAAATTTGGGATTCCCGAACGTGCCTTGATTGAATTTCCGGCCTCCGGAAACCTTTCCGGCGTGGATTTTGTATTTTTTTTTTTTGGCTTGTTTTCCGCGAAAGACGTTGTTTACGTGTCCTTTAGCGGAGATGCGGCGTTTGATGTTTTGGCGTTCCCCTCCGCGACGAGGGCTCGCATACAATTCTGATGTCCGCGTAACGGTGCTTTTTTTCCGGTATTGTTGGCAAAATCCGAAGGAGCCTCAAAACATTTTCGACGGCCAATCAGATCGCCCATCGTCATGCGCAGCCATGAAGGCTGAAGGATGCCGCTTTTTCATTATTTTTTTTAATGTATTTTCTTTCTTTGCGAGGGGCAGCATTTGCGGGCCGCAATTGAAGAACGGCTTTTTTTCCGTCATTGTTTCGGGGGGGGGGGGGGGGGGGGGGGGGCGTGACTATGCAACCCGGACGATCTTTTTGGCCAACTCGACAAACACAACCTCAAGAGTCCAACACACATGTGGTGTAAATAACACGCTAAATAATAAGGATTCTTTTTTGTTTGTTTGTTTTTCAATTGCCTATGTCGCATGTGCATGCTAACGCGTTGAAATGAGTCAAGACGTCGTGACGTGTCATCCATCTTTTGGATTTGCCGGCAAAAAGTCTCACTTGGATCATCGTCGCCATTTCTCGCATTTGTTAGCGCGATGCTAGCTCGGCGTAATCGTTTTGTGCAAAGTTTACCGATTCCGTCTTCTTCCGCCCTTCAAAATAAAACGAACGAAGCTTACGGCAGCGCGGCCGGAATCCCGCTTGACTTTTTCCCGAAGACCACGAAAGCCGGCTTTGAGAAATTTACGTCAAATAACTCCAACGCTAAAAGCGAGGCCTCAAGCCGAGGCCTCCGGTTGCCTTTTATTTGACCCGAACGAAAAAATCCTGAAGCGTGAAGAATGATTCTTTCAAGCTCTTCCTGAGGTGGCTGGCCTGCCTGCCTGCCTGCCTGCCTGCCTGCCTGCCTGCCTTCAGTCACACTACCATGTTTTAAGCTAGCCATTACTTTAAACCTGCACGGTATTGTACGCCCCAAAAAATAAAAACTGGGCTGCTTAGGCTTGGGGGGGGGTTGATTTTTTTTTTTTCTTTTAATAATTCAAGAGAGAGTTTATAGTACATTAGTTATGGTAATAAACATTGTGAATTGCCATAATTCTTTGCTACAAATTAGCAGAGCAAATTGACACTAGCATAGAAAAACATGCAAATCTGTTTTTATTTTGCATTTGGATCACACACATATATATATATATATATATATATATATATATATATATATATATATATATATATACATATAATGTGTGTGTGTATGAAAATTAGTACCCCGAAACTTTAGCATGCGTAAAAGCTAAGCTAGCCATCGAACACTTTGGGAGTCATTTCCAAGTTTTTCTTTATTCATTGTTATGAACCGCTCCACTTAAAGCACTTACAATATAAACAAAAAAATGTATATATCAAAGTATATATGATGTATTTTAAAAGTACTCTATTGCACCCAGGTTTTTTTTAATGTCATAATCAAATGAAATATAAAGATAAATTCATACACACTGACTGTTATATCCTGTCATGCTTTCATTTGTTTTCATTATATATATATATATATATATATATATATATATATATATATATATATATATATATATATATATATATATATATATTGTATAAATGTGTTTACTGACACTTGTGTTGGTTCTGGTGCTGTTGTTACTGTTTGTACATCTAAAAAAAATCCAAATGACGTCACAACTGTGGGGAAATTTAACAAAAATAAAGTTTGCTTTCTTTGTTGGCAGCTGTTTGTTAAAAGTGGTGTCATGAGTGTTTTTTTTTTTCCTAAATTCTACACACACATAAAAATGATTCTTCTTCTGTCATTAGTGTCAACATCCCACCTTTCCAAAAATGATTGTTTTCATCATCGTTACATCCGGGAAGGCTTTTTTTTTTTACATCGTGACCACAATCGTCCCAATTTTGTCACGGTCAACGTAGCCGCGTCCAGGAAATAGCTCCTGCGGGGACAAAAAGGACTTTGCGGTCCGGTGGCGCCCCCTCGTGGCCTCGATTCGAAAAAAGAACAGTCTATAGTAAGGCTTTTTTTTTTCCGAAAAAAAACGATAGTCTACAGTAAGGCTTGTTTTTTTTTTGCAAATAAACGACGGTCTATAGTAAGGCTGTAAAAAACAAAAACGACAGTCGATAGTAAGGCTTTTTTTTTCGAAAAAAAAAAAACGATAGTCTATAGTAAGGCTGTTTTTTTTCCGAAAAAAAACGATAGTCTACAGTAAGGCTTTTTTTTTTGCAAATAAACGACGGTCTATAGTAAGGCTGTAAAAAACAAAAAAAACAAAACCCACAGTCAATTGTAAGGCTTTTTTTTTTCGAAAAAAAAAACGAGTCTATAGTAAGGCTTTTTTTCGCAAAAAAAGAATGCAAAGAATGACCATGTATAGTAAGGCTTTTATTTAATTTTTTTTTAGAAATAAAAACAACTAAATATAGTATATACACACACACACACACACACACACACATATATATATATATATATATATATATAT
Source organism: Hippichthys cyanospilos (assembly GCF_059441005.1). Lineage (NCBI taxonomy): Eukaryota > Metazoa > Chordata > Actinopteri > Syngnathiformes > Syngnathidae > Hippichthys > Hippichthys cyanospilos. The sequence continues at coordinate 577,526 of NC_142389.1, read as the reverse complement.
ATATATATATATATATATATATATATATATATATATATATATATATATAAGGATTCAAGCGCTTTATTGTCATGTGCATACTAAGATTTACTAAGCAGACTTCCTTTTCTTTCTATATATATACATAGGTCTTGCGAAAGGGCCAAAAGTACTTGGAAGCCAGTGTCTTAGAATTCACCGCAACGACATTTCAGCCTTTCCGCAAAGCAACGACGCTCACAAAAAAAAAAAACAGACCAAGAAACAAAAAGGTTTTGGAAAGGGGTAAGCCGAAGAAAAAGCGAAAGGAAGCTTTGTCCCGGCCGGAAGCGCGAGGAGCCGGACGGGCCCCCGGGCGGCCGGCGACCTTTGCCCTCTGCGGCTCTCCAAGACGCGTTTTTGCCCTTGTTTGGGGCCCCTCAAACGTCGGGTTGCGCCAGCGGCGGCGGCGGCGGCGGCGCCCTCTTCCTCCGCCTCCTCCTGAGCGCCCGCCCGTCCTCCGGCCGCCCCTCGTCCTCGCCGTCCTCGTCGTCCTCCGGGTCGCGGAGGGCGGCCATCTTGTGACGCAGCTCGGCCGGCGTGGGAACCGCCAGGCTGATCTGGGCGCTCAGGGACTCGGGACCTGACGCAAAAATCCACGGGAAAAAAACCAAAGCTCACGACGTTACGCCATAGAGTTTGACGTGACAAGATTAACCTCAGAGGTCAGAGGTCCGGGTTTCCACATGATGATTTGCTCATTTTGACGGCGTAACGACGCCTGGGCTTTAGGCGGTAATTTGGACGTTCCGATAAGAGAAATTTGACATGAACGTGAACCACGCTAGGTTTGGGGACGCTAGTTGGCTAGTTCCGGTTCCCGTGGCTAGCAGGGTCCCTATTTCTTTCATCTAAGAAGCGAGCGTCAAGCGCGTTACCCGCCACGGGCGAGGCGGCGCTGTTGTCCTCGCCGCCCGAGTGCAGGAAGACGTCGAGCGCCTCGTGGTCCGACATGTCCATCAGGTCCATCTGCTCCAGCATGTCCACGTTGACCTCCATGGACGACATGCTGCCTGTCGGCCCTGCGAGCCGGACCCCCGCCAGAAAAAAAAAAAAAAACCAAGACGCTCGTTGGAAGGAAGCCGGCGGTCGGGCGGCGCGGGACGACGTGATTGGCTAGCGTACCTCCGGGAAGCCGGCAGGGCGGAGCGGGGCCGCAGCGTTGCAAAGAACAAGAACAAGAACAAGAAGGATGGCGTGGAAGGTGGTGGTGGTGGGGGGGTTCATTTTACTCCGAGCCCCTCCCGCACAGAAGAAAGGGCCAACCCCATTGTCACCGCTCCGATTTTGCGCTCCCCTACCCCAGCGAAGGGGCCGACGCCGGCGCGGAAAGGTCACTGCTGGTGAAAGGTCAACCGCTGCTGAGTTTGATGACCTCCGGTGGCTAAAATGTATCATTACATGAACTAGATATAGTCTATGGAGTGTGGAAAGATGTGTTTGGACTTCTTTGAGTTTGAAGGTTATTCTTTCATCTGTGAAGACCACACGCGTAGCTCCGAAGTTCGGGATGGGGTTTTCATCCGCGGTGGCTCGCGGGGGCGTAAAACGGAGTTGGCCCCCCACCCCCTCCCCCTCCCCCTCCCCCCCGGGCGGGCCTCACCTCTCCTCTGGGCGATCTGGAGGTAGCCGGTGGACAGGTACTGCTCCACGTCCTGCTGGAAGGCTTCCTCCAGCAGCGGCTTGTGGCGCTCCTTTAGCTTGGGCTGCCCGCCCGCCGATTGGCCGCCCGCCGCCGCCTCTTCGCCATCCGCTGGGAACGTTTTGGGACGGGCACATGGAAGAAATAGAAGCCCCCCGTCGGCTCGTCCGTCGGCATCGCGCGTTTAACCTTGAGCCGTCGCCGACGAATGCCTAGGCCTAACCCTTACCCTCAACCGGGGGAGTCCAAACGGCGGGCGCGCGGCCGCATTTTGTGCGTACGCACGCCGGAGACGTCAAACCTTTCCCTTGTAGTCAAATTCCTGCGCGCCAGGGAGGATGGGCTCGGACGTGGGTTGGGTCCGCCCGCTTCCCCTCTTGCAAAGAACGCCGTCGCGAGCTCAGCTAACACGCGCTACTGTTAGCCGCAACAGCCACATCGCATCCGCCATTCAGCTCGGCCCTAATTATTTAACAATACGGACGGCGTAAAAATGTGCTTATGCGCTTGACGGATCCATTTTCCATAAATGGTGTCCAAAATGGTGCCCTTAGTGTTCAGCGTTTATAGGACGCACCCACACTTTTGGCTTTGGACAAAAGGTTTTTAGTCTTATGTTTGGTGAATCAAACGCAATACTTCCGCAGCGCTACACGGTCTTGGGCCGGCCTAACATTGCTTTCTGTCGTCCTTAAAGGGACAGTGTGTAAGATTCAGACCCGTTTCCATGAAAAGGGAATCAAACACTTGCAAACGAATGTGTTCACGATGACCAACGCCATGTTTTTATCATTGTACATGAGGGGCGGCACTTCTCCGGAGGCGGCCATGTTTGTCATAGCCACTATATGCCCACCGTAATGAAAAAGGCTCCAAATCTCACACGCTGTCCGCCCCTTTAAGCCGAGTGGGCAAAAGCGAGAACGGGAAGCGGATTTCCTCGGTAGCGTCCCCCGAATGACGGCGAGCCGCCACCGGGGACGGGCGCGGCGGCCGCTTCCCGGTCCTCGGCGCCGTCCTGGCGACGGGCCGCCTTTGTGAATCCTTTGACGTTTTGACGGCAAAATGTTGCAAGGATGGCGAAGGCTTCTGAAGCGACCAGACTCGCGCCGTTTCCTCCCGCTAAGCCTGGGTATTTTTAGCCCCCCCCCCGTTCCGTCTCCGACAAAAACAAGACGTTTGCGGCCCGAAGAGAGCGCCGAGCCAAACGGCCGCGGCGCTGGGACTTTTGCCCGGCTCGTTTGTTTTGGGTTTTTTTCGCCTCGCGCCGGGCGAACCCATTGATATAAAACCCCCACAATGGATTTATTTCTCCGCGGCCGGCCCACGCTTTGAGAAGCAATGGGGAGAAATCCATTCAACGGCGCTGCTCCTTCTGGCGCGCGCGCTGGCCACAGGGGGCGGTATAATGCACGCGCGCCGGAATAGTACCTGTCATTTTTTGCGCTGATCTTTTCACTGCGCTCTTATCGCGAGTTCTTGTCGGCACGTCAACTTCAACTTGTCATGTCTAACAGCGACCTCTTTGGTTTCGCACGCTAGCATTAGCGGGCCCTTTCAACGACGCGTTTTTCATTTCATTAGCTTTCCTGTATTTGCTTAGCGCTTTGCTAGCAAAGAAACTTGATGCCTCGACGGAGCGGCGTGCGGCTCAGGCTGGCTGGGACTATTTTCGCACGCCGGCAACTCAACAATGGACCGGTGCGGCGCCCTCCTCGCGCCAGCCTGGTCCGCTTTGTTTCGCCGGCTGCCCGCCGATCGCATCGTTACCAGAGCAGGCGAGGGGGGATTGTGGGTAAATAAAGAACTCGATGGCGGCGGGCGGGAGGGCGAAAGGAAGCGCCCGGAGGACGGGGGGGTGGGATGCTGGTAATAATGGAAGCCATAAAAGAGCCATTCCATCGAGCCTGCCCCCCCCCCTTCCCTCCCCCCCAAGTATGATCTTGCGCAGTCTGCGAGTGTGTGCGCGTGTGTATGATGAGTCAAAATGAGTCACATCATGTTATCAATCACCCACTTTGCGCCACACAACTTTATGTGCGCGTGTGTTGCTGAAGGCCACAATGAAGCTGCAGCCTCCCTCCCTCCCTCCCTCCCTCCCGCACACACACATAGGGCTTTTTCTAGCGTAGTAAGGACATCCCATTGACATCAAGCGTTTGTCAAAGCCAATTGAAAGTTATACTCCAACAGCAAGTCTTGACCCTCAAAAAGAACCCTGAGCACCAAAATGGTCCCCACAAGACACACACACACACACACACACCCAATAGCTCAAATGCACAACGAATGAATCACACTCTTATTAACCCTGACCCTCAGATATTTCTTTCTAATGCAAGCGTGTGCCCTACTTCCTGTTCAACGGTTATCGTCACACGTGCATAAATATTTTATATAACGTGACCAAATTGAACTTGAAAGAACTATTTGAAGCTTCTAAAGAGCTGGCATTTTCACTGATGTTTTCCGTGTGTGCTCTACTTCATGTTCTATGGATGTGGTTGCGCCGTTACCGCAACATTTTTCCTTGATCTTTTTTAACCTCTAAAAAGCTTGCGTTTTCTCTGCTCACGTGTGACTTCTGCTTCCTGTTCTACGTTGAACATTTCCGTGGTATTCTTCTTCTTCTTCAAAAAAAAACAAATCCATTGAAAGATGCATATTTGTGTCACATCTCAGTCCCTCTCCCCGTTCTTTCGTTAGCGTCATACTTTTACCGATGTCGACACACAAACACGCACACACACCCGCATGTATGGCATCTCTAAGGAAAGGAAAAAGATCAAGTTCGCTTACAAGAGTTCTTTTGGCCGGCGTCGGCCGCAGGAGGCGCGGTGGACATCTCGGACGCGTATTTGTTTGTTTTTTTCCCCCCCGGCGACGAGACGGTCCTTAGCGACCTCCCGGAAAAGAAAAGGAGGCTACAGCTGCCCGCCGCGCATCCTCGCGCTCACTCCGGCATCTCCTCGCTTTTGCCGTCCTGGAGAGGAGATGGCGCGCCCGCGTCCGCGTCGAGGCGAGGCCAGTCGTGCGCGCTAGCGGAGGGAGGAAGAGAGGGAGGGCGAGAGAGAGAGGGAGGATGTGAGCGGGGCGATGCGCGAGGAGGAGGAGGATGCTGCGTGCACGTGAAACGCCAACTGCCGGCTCCCTCCGGGGAGATGGAAAGGCGCGAGAAAAATGTCAAGCGGCGTGCCATAATCCCGCTCCTTAGCACCATCCCCGACCGGAGCCCCTCCCCCTCCTCCTCCTGGCTTTCGATCGGCGACGGGAAGCCGTCCGGACCGGTTTGCTCTCGCCCGCGAAATTCAGCCATTGAGGACGCGCAAGCGAAAGCGCCTCCTTTTGCAAGGATGGCAAACGGGAAAGCGCAGGCTTACGAGGTTTCGCTACTACCGTCCTCCTCCCCCTCCTACGGGGGGGTTGAAGCCGGATGGCGAGCTTTGCGAGTGCCGTGTGAGCTGTTATTGCACATCCGCGCCACTGGGTGGAGCCCTCATTGTCATGGTCCGTGCGAGGCATCAAGTTGTTTTCAAAATTTCTTTCGCAGAAAAATTGCACAGTGGACTTGTTTGGCCTTACAAAGATTGTGGGATCTGTTTCTTTGTTTTCTTTTTTTAAATTCGCCCCCTGCATGTAAAATGGCATCTATTTAGGCCCAAAACGAAGTAAACCAGGCAAAAAAAGGTCAAATAATACACAATCAGGCAACGTAAAGAAGCAAAGGCGAACTCGAAGCTCGAGAGGAGGAACAAAACAGACATGTTGAAACTAAACAAACAAGCGGACTTTTGTCCCAAAAGGGATGAAGATGACGACGGACGCTACATGTAACTTCATTCTATTTGATTGTTTTTGACATTGTTCATATCCGTTGCTGGTTTTTACTCAAATCTTGTAAATGCGGTTGAACTCTGTCCTTTTTATTGCTCCATTTTAGTATCGCGGGTGCCGGGGATCCAACACTATTCAGAGGTCGAACCAGCACTGTTATTGTCATTTTTTTCTTTCTCTAAACAACACCAATGAATAATGTGACAAAAAATAGGGTAAAGGCGCGCCAGGCAAGCGGAAGACTCCAAACAGGAAGCGGGCGGGCGGGCGAGCGAGCGAGCGAGCGAGCGAGCGAGAGGGCAAGGGCGCTGTCAGATGAGAGGGATGTTTGAAAGGCAAAAAGAAAAGATGCGGTTGCCTAGGAGACGGCGAGCATGCGCGTGAGCCTCTTACGTAATCTTTGCGTGGATGCAAAAAAAAAAAAAAAGAAAGACGCTGCGGGCCGCGTGCAAACTTTTCAACTCTTTTGTGTGAGGCGACAAGAGCGAGGCGATGCGCTGAGTCACGCCGGACTCTTTGGCAAACACGAGCGCGGCCGGCAAACGTCGTCCTGCCTGCTCTCCACGAGGAGAAAACGGCTGCTTATTTTCATAGGTTTTGCGGGTCCGGCGGGGTTGGACATTTGAATGAAATACGACGGAATCGTCGGATAAATCGTGCAAAAACGCATCGCTTGCACCGATCGGCGCGCACACATTAACGATGGCTCCAAGGAATATAACGAAGGGGAGGGATCACCCGAGGACCGTGGCGCTCTCGCCCTTTTTTGCAAAAGATTCTTTTCTCCGGTGTCTCAGTATTGATGAAACATCATGAAGAAACAAAACAAACAAATGGCATACATTCATGATATTCTATGGACTACCTATCTTTTTGGCTTAGGCTTTTTTTCCCTTATCAAAATGAATATTTATACCGTGTACTACACTGCAATTCACTTTGTGGGAAATAAATGAATACATAAAACAGTAATCAATGTTTGACCTTTTGTTTGAGTTGCTGGTTTCAAAGGATGTTTTTTATGATTTTTTTTTTTTTTAAATGAGTAAAAACAAACTTTTTTTGCCCGAATGCAATACGCTTTGCAGTATTGTAGATTTAAATGTTAAATAAATAAACGAATGACATTTTTCCTCAATCCAATGTCTTTTTCGGCAATAGTATAAATGCATAACGCTAATTCAGTATTACATTACTAAAAAAAAAAATGCAATACATGACATGACACAAACGGGCTAATTCGTCATTACGTTTTGTTTTCTTGAGTTGAATTTGATGTCTTTTGAAATGGAGTGTTATTTGGAGAGGTTCACACGCACAGCTCCGCCCACAAGCTCTCAGCACAAACGGGCTGGCGTTGTGACTTGTTTGGGGCCTCTTCCGAAACGTGTCGCCTGGCAACGGGGCAGCCCGCATCCGCCCGCCTCCGCCCGCAACATCCAACACGCCGCCGGTCACAAAACATCGCGCTTTGCTTCCCCTTCTTGGATTCCAACTTTTGATATACAAGTCACCAAGATCGTCGTTCTTAAGAAGAATCGTTTTCATGCAAATAGCACACAGCTGAAATAGAGCCGGCTCGCGAGCTTGAACGTCGCTTTGCGTCAAATCTCCGAATATTTTTACAGTGACGTTTCTAAACCTGTACCTGTACGATGAAAAAGTGCGGACGCATTTCAAACAATTGAATTGGAGTTTTAAACAATGTAAGCTTCGCATCCATTTCTTAAAAGTTTTTTGTTTTTTTTTTAAGCAGGCCTCAAATAATGCTATTTTCATTCACATAAATGATTCAAGAAAGGTTTCAAGCAAAACAAACAACAAATAGCTATCAACCTATATACATTTATACAGTATGGATGAGTCTCGGTCGGCAGGTCTTAAATAGATCTTCGCCGCCGCCTAGTGGATAAAGGTTGCAGTGCAAGTTGATGTGACCCGCAGGCTGCCGTTTGAACTTTTGGCTTCGATTTTATTGTCATTAAATGAATGAAAGTCGCAAGGCAAGCGAACAAATCGCATTGTTTACCTGGCTAAAAATAGACCTCGCGTTTCCCATTCCTCGCGCGAGAAATGAAATATTGATCAGCCACGGGGGCCTGAGGCAGAGATTAGAGACGGAAGGGGCCGCAAGCAGACTTTGTCGCCAGACTAAAACTAATCAGGATTTTTTCGTCCCTACCTTCTAATTCTTTTGAGGTTAAACATATTTATGTAAATTATTGTATCCCTAGTGTTATTTGTGTATTACTTTATTATCATTCTCTACCTTATTCTTCTTTTGAAGTTAAACGCGTTGGTATTTTTATGTATTTCTTTTTGTGCATCCTCTTATGATAGACGACGTCCAGCAAATGTTCATATTCAGCAAAACCGATTCAAAGTTTACAGGTGGCGCGATTGTCGCAAGAATAATATATTTTTATTTCAAAAACAGAAGACCAACAATAAGAACAAGAAAACGCGGTGGCAGGAACTCTGTTGGCCGTGCGCATTTCCTGCTCCATTTCTCCCGAGCGCTTATTGAGGCGTGAACAAAAACAAAGATCACGTGAAAGCATACGCCGGCCTACAAAATGTTCAATTCCATCTCAGTGAAGAAAAAAGAAGTATTTGGCAAGGAGAAAAACACGGGCGATAGAACTTACCCGTGAGCCTTTGCGCCTCGGCCCACGTGTCACGGAAGCGCCGTTATCCTAACGTAGGAAAGGTTGGCATGTCGGAATGCTGCTTCTCCACCTTGGTGGCAATTTCATTTGATGGACGGAGCACTCGCGCGGATCTGAAAATTAAGGCAAAAAAGGACACATCTGCGCTTTGCCCTCCACAGGAAAAAACAAAACAAATAAAAACAAAGGCAAAAAACGGGAGCATTAGTAAGTCGTCCGAGGTCCACTTTTTGGACCGGACGAGAGCGCATACTTGGTCGGCCGGTAGAAAATAAGAAGGACGATACGGGCGCAATCCAAGACGGACACTTTTAATGAACGCGGAGCCGACCGCCAAGTTTCACCGAGGCCAGAAAACCAACGGAAAACAAAAGGCGCTAGCAAAGACGAGGGGGCCGAAGCGAGCGGGGACATCCAAAAAGCGTCCCGCTTCTTCCATTCTCTTTCTCTGCCGGAGCGTCGCCACAATTCAAAAGGTTCATTTGGGCTCCTTCGGTCCCAACCCCCAAAGCGCCTTCGACGCCGACCCTTCTCGCGCGTCTGGAAAGCCCAAAGCGTCTGCGCTTCGGGAGCGGTTAACGGTCCGCGGCCCCCTGGCTCCCGGAGAACCAGACGCCCCGCGCCGAGTCCCCGGCCGTCTCGGAGAGCTTCCACTCGGCCCGGTAGCGGGAGTCTTGGCCGTCCTCCGCCAGCTCGATTCGCAAGAAGGCGTCCCTCTCCGGCGCCGGGGACGCCGTCGCCGGCCCGCCGCCGGGCCGCCTCGGCGAGGAACGGGAGACCCCCGGATAAAGGCCGGGGCCTCTTTTGGGGCCCCCGTCTCTCTCCCGCACCCCGTTTCGGGCGCCTGAGGCCGACCCCCTGGAGGGGCGGGCGGAAAGCCGCTCGCCCGCCGACCTGTCGAGCCAGAGACAAGGGGGCCGGCCGAAAGCCAGGCACCGGTACATGGCCGAGCACAAGTCCCGAGGCCGGGGGCCGCCCCGCCCGGGGGCTCGGGGGCCCTCCGGCAAAGCCTCCGGCTCGCCGGCTTCCCCGGCGGACCCGCCGTCTTCTTCGGCGTCTTCGTCGCCGGACGGGAGTCGGGGGTCCTCCTCCGGGCCGAGGGAGGCGCCGAAGCCCCGGCTCCTCTTCATCCCCCTCGCCGCCGCATCCCGATCGGACGAGGAGGATCCGTCCCAAGTCAGAACGGACGAGCGGTCTTCGGGGTGTTCGGGATCTTCGGGGTCTTCGGGATCTTCGGGATCTTCGTCCTCGGGCCGCGGACGGGAGATTCCGCCGCTCGGGGCTTTCCTCATCCCCTCGCCGCTTTGGGACGGCTTGACGGCTGCGCCTCCAAAACAAGAGCGGCGGCGGCGGCGGCGGCGGCGGCGGCGGCGGCGGCGGCGGCGGCGGCGGCGGCGGCGGCGGCGGCAGCGGAGGAGACCGCTCCGCTCGCGTGGCACTCGGTGACATAATCTGCGCTCGGGCAGCGATGACGTGCCCACACGCGCAAAAACAAACACGCACGCACGGCAAAGCGCACGCACGCATGTGTTCGCGCTCCGCTGACTCGCCCTCCAGGGAAGCGATGGCGTCACATGGCATGATGTCGCAAACGGCCGCTAACAGCCCGAGACAATTCATCGACCCACATGTGCAACGCGAGGAGTCGGCGCGGATAAACGCCGCTCCTTTCCGGGTCTTTACGCCCTCGCCGCCAAAACATCGGAAGAAATCCGAGCAAAAAATTTGTGAGAAAATAATGCTCGTTTCAGGTTATGAGATCTAGCATTTTCTTAAGAAGATCCCTATTTTACATATGGATTTCTCCATCATTTTTTCAAGCCAGACAAAATTGGAATGGTCGGTCCGTCGGTGTATTTTGTCCACCGCCACTTGAAATTGGACCATTTTGTTTCTGCTCCATCGTTTGTCAGGCACTGGTCGACATCTGTCTGCAAGCATATTCATTCTTTTTTCTCTTTTCGCACTCACGCTTTAAGTTAACACCTTGTCTGCGGTTCAACGCCAATTGAAACGCAACGCAACAAAATAAGTGTAACACGTAAACAAAGCCAGCTAAGGGGTAGAACCATAGGCTTTAATACACCACTACGTTTATTTAGCCACATCTTCAAGGGAATGCAGAGGGGACAAGAGTCCAATCAGCAACGTCCACAAGTAAAAAGAAGTCTTGCTGAGTTTGAATTGACCAAATTAAAAAAAAAAAAAGTCTTCAATTTGGAAATGAAAAAACTTCTATCTTGCATTTCCTGGCCAAGAGCCAACCAGAGAAAGAATGCAAATTTGTTCTGCAGCCATCGGTTACTTGAAAGCGTGACCGGCTTGCGGCGGAAACGCATCCCCGTATTATCTTATCAGCAAGAAAGCCGAAAACGGGACCAAGAGTTTGCGAGGACAGGGTGAAGATGGCAACTCCGCCATTTTGAACGGGCCCTTTTTGGAGCGTTCTTCGGTCCGTCGCCTCCGCCAAAAGCGGATTTACACTGTCGTTATGATTATTTAGTGACCGCCGGCCGGTTTGATTTAGTTTTCTTTCTTATTTCTGATGGTTTTGCAAGCAAGGCAGCCACCACGCCAGCGCGTGAAAATAGGTCAAGTCCCCGCAGGATGCCGACGTCGCCACGCTCGGAAAAATAAGTTAACGGTTGGCGAAACGGAGGCCGTTTCATTCGGGCTAATACTTTACCAAGCGTATTATCTTTGACTTTGGGCCAACCGTATGCTCGGCGCCACTTAGCATAGGGGCTAATCTGCTTATATAAGACTGACATCCTGATTTTTTTTTTTTTTTTTGGGGGGGGGGGGGGGGGGGGGGGGAATCCAGCTCGGTATACACAGCGATGCTGCGTTCGCACGCCATCGGCCAGCGCTTCCGTTTGCGGCCACGGCAGCCGCGCGCCAGCAGAGCGAACCCCCGCGGCGCTTGCGCGCTTTGACGGCGGCCGGCCGCCCCACGCCGTCTCATCGGGGGGGGGGGGCATCGAGGAGCAAGCCGCCGCCGATGAACAAAATCCGGGCTGCCTGCCCGCCGGGAGGGGGCGGCCCTCGGGCAGCCGCTCGACTTTGCCCGCAATTATAAACTCCCGCTTCGTAGGAAATGATAAAGTGACCTGACCCGGGGATCACAATTAAAGCCATGTAGTGTCTCCTCGCCCCAGAGATGAAAGCGCGCCCTTCATTTCGTGCCAGGTCATCATAAGAATTCCAGCGCTTTCCTTACGTAAGCTACATTTCACAAGTAGTCGTCGCCAGTTGTCTTCTCCTGGTAACAATTCAAGCTTTGGCAGTGTTTTATTTCCTTGACATAAGTAAAACGGACGTGATTTTTAAAATGTATAAAGCGGGAAGAATGAAGCATCGTTTTTGTTTCCTTGACACAAGAGAGAGTCAAGTTTGCGGGTACGTTGTCCTCCTTCCGAGATTGAGAGTTTCTTCCAACCGCTGCCTCAAACAGCACAAGAATTAAAGCTCCCCCTCAAATCCAAAAGAGACTTTTTTGCATGTGGTTTCCTCAACACAATTGAAGTTGCACTTCCTCTGTCCTCCGCGTCGAGCTAAGCGTAGTATTTTCATTAGAAGTCTTAATTGGGGCTGATTACGGATGTCGATCAGGTAACGAGCTAAATAACGGCCTCGACGAGGCAGGCGAGTCGGCATCGCACTTGCTATTCGTGGACCGCGTTCCCATAAGTGAAGGGAAAGGCACGCGCCATTAAAAAGAGTTTGCGAGAGCGTCTCTTCGGCGAGGAGCGGGTGAGGCGACGGGAGGCCAAGCCGCCAGGCGAGGGCGCCAGCGAGTCGACCGAGCGGCGGCACTCGCGATTGGCCCGACACTTTGAAAGACTGTCCGCGATTGGTCGGCGAGCGAACGGGGCGGGGACCGGGCGCCATAAAAGTCCGGAGCGGACGAGGGCGGCCGGGGCCCAAGAACGCGCGAGTTGACGAGAGCAAAGGAGAGGAGAGGAGAGGAGAGGAGAGGAAGAAAGCGAGCGAGCAAGCAAGCCGAAGAAAGTGACGAGGGGACTCATGTCGTCCACCCAGGAACGTTCGAGCATCGTTTGATGTGTTTGCGCGCGCGAGCGTCGCCGTACACGGGAGTACACCAAAGAGTCGCGACCGAAATGCTTTGCCACGTGACCCGTCCGGATTCGGTGGTGATGGAAGTGCAAGTTGACGCCAAGGCCAACGGGGAAGACTGCTTGAATAAGGTGAGGCGCGCCTTTTGCGATCGCTGACGTCATTTGGCGACGCCGCTTCGTCGATCGTTCCCAACTTCGTATTTGAGGTCCTGCGGATTCCGGACGCGACGAACGCAACAACAGTGAAGCCGCATTGGCCGAAGGTTACTCGAGTTCGTTGTCGCGGCGTTGCCTCCCGGCCCGGATCCCGACTCGGAACTTTGGCGCTTTTGGCGCTTTCCGGCAAATCTCGCCCGCTCGAACACTTAGCGTGCACGCCGCGAAGGAGTTCGATGGGATTATGTAACGCTCGGACGCTGTCCGCTGCTGCCGCTGCCGGGGGGGCGGAACGTCGCCGGGATACCCCGGGGAGGAACGCCCCGTGCAAAAAGTTCAAATAAAAGTATTTTTGTGCCTACCCGGTCACGAGGAAAGAGTGACATTACGAGGCAAGTTGCAGTATCTTGCTGAATGCGCTAATTGTGCTGCAAAACTTTTTTTTTTTTTTTTCACGAACTTATCAGCCACACACTGAAAGGCTCATACAATTGTCAAATCTCGTTTTTACTTTCAAACCCTGGAAATGTTGAGCGGCATCAGCCCTGTCCATACATTTCCATATTCCGAGGCTCGACGCTGAAGTCTGGCTGCGCCGATATGACGTCGCATGAAATAAAAGCAGCAAAATAAAAGCTTTCCTCCAACATTTAGTCCTTGGGCGGAAGCCTTTTTCCCACCTCAAGTCCAAGAACTTTGCGGAAGGACACGTCTAATGGCGTCCGCAAGTGTGGCTCGTGGCCCCCTTTTCACTTCTTCACGTATTTTTTGTTCAGGTTTGCAGGAAGTTGGGCATCATAGAGGTGGACTACTTTGGTCTTCAGCTGACGGGCAACAAAGGGGAGAACCTGTGGCTGAACCTGCGCAATCGCATCTGCCAGCAGGTGGACAACGTGACGCCGTGCCGACTGCGGCTCCGGGTCAAGTTCTTCGTCGAGCCCCATCTCGTCCTGCAGGAACAAACCAGGTCGGCGGCTTCTCCTGTCATTTTACTGAGCGCCACCCCTCCGTTTCACCCGAACAAACGCACTCCGTTCGGGTCGGGGACGAGTGAAGGCCGGAAGCGGTCATTTGACAATTTGGTGGCGGAGGTCGGCCGTTTCGGCTTTAAAATCCAAATGCTATCCGTTGGTTCGTTTTCGACGGCCGCTTATCCCCACGCGGGCCGCCGGCTCGCCGGCGCCTAACCCGGCTGACTTCGGACGCCCCCGACTGGTCCCCGGATAATCGCAGACTAACAAAATGCACGCGGCCGGTCACACCTAAGGACAGATTTAACAACTTGAATTCGATTTACAGTGACGTGCGAAAAATGTAAATTTGTCAACCGTTAATTTAATAGATAACTATTTTGAGTCCGTTTCCTCATTTAAAATGCTGCTTATTTACGTTTATTTGACATGTATTTTTCCCCTCCAACGGTAAAACTGATTTAGTTAAAAAATAAAGAAACAAAAAGGTCATGTATCTTAATGAGAAGTACTTTTTATCAGTTGTAGAAGGAAAAAAACCGGGCAAATCAATGACAATAAATACATTGATAAGGTCAATGTTTGATCAAATGTCCCTCGGGTGTATTTTAGTCTGCGCGCCTCAACTCCTTATCGCACCCCCCTCCCCCTTCCGGTGCTCCCCGCCAGCCATCTGCTGATAACCACTCTCTACTCGCGCCTCACCGCTAACCTGTGTTAAAAAAAAGGGGGGCCGCTGCGAAGGGGCCAGTCCCCACTTGCTCTCACAGCAGATGTGTGAAAGAACAGCAGTTGTTTTGGGCGGGGGCGGGCGTTAGGACTGCGTCCTGCTTTTTCCTTTATTAACGACTTCCAAATAAGCTCTGTGCCGGGGCCCGAAGAAAGCGGGAACACCGCTGGCCCGCAAAATGTTAATTACGACTTTGGTTTTCCGGCTAAACCTTTTCCAATTTGGACGGGAACAAATCACCCAGGCCCCGTCGTATTCCCTCGGAATGCGTTGCCTCGCGGCGGTCACCCTTGACCTACTAACGTAAACCAACGCGCGGGGCTCGCTCACAAACGTGTTCTGCAAAAGGCAGGCGCGCAAGCCGGAGGGCGCCATAATCCGCGCGTGCGCACCTTCGCTAACGTTCAACTGCTGTTTTTGGAACATTAACGCACACGCATCACAATCTAGGCCGCGTGCGCGGAATGGTGTCAAGTGTGTAACGCGAGGGCGATGACTGAGCCCAGCAAAAAAAAAAAAAAAGGGAGGGGGGGGGGGGGGCACGTTCCAGGCTTGTTCTCTGTCCGTTGCGCCCTCCCTCTGCTTCTTATAGGACGTTTGCATTACGTAAGGGGCGCGGCCGGGCTGGGCGCCCGCACGGGCTTATGTAAGCGGCCACGTCGGGCGCTCTATAGCTGGCGGGCCACCCGCGCACGCGCGCGAGCCCCGAAATGCTCCCGGCGCTCGCCGGCCTCGCCCTCTTCACTGACCGGAAGCGGCTTTCGAAGCGCGCCGTCACACGTCTTACTTCCATCGGAATCGGGGACCCCTTTTCGGAAATCCAAATTCGCGAGGACCCCCGTCGCAAACTAAATCATTTCATCTTCTATTCGCCGACCGCTTCGACCTACATTAGAAATCCGGCGCTGCGCAGGAACGCCGCGCTTGGCACCACATGAGTTTTTGCACCCGCCGGTTGTCGCGGTTCGGTTCCTACTCCGTAAGCTGCTCAGAATGAAAGGCTATTCATTTATCGGCGCTTGATCATTACCGGCCTTATTGCTCTATTACGTTTTTCCTTTATTTTACGATCCGCCCGACGGCGGAATGCGGTCCGCTCGGCGAAATGAACGGAATAAGAATTTCACGGTGAGCTATTACTAAGCGTCTGACAATCAAACTCTTGAATCTTGAACTTGACAACAAACACATACGTTGCTTTTGGCTATGTTGAAGTTTACGAAATAAAAATTGCAACTAGCACGCCTCCTCCATGATAACTTCAATGCATTTGACAAATGACAAAATTAGTCAAGGGATGACTTCTGCTAATCACGTTACGTCACTGACATGTATGGAAGAATAAATATACTTGCGCTAAATCGCCGGCTTGGGTTAGGGTTAGGGTTAGGGGTAGGACATTTCACTCATTCACTGCCAATGACTGCCATGGACGTCATTTTTACTCACTGGCATAAATATTTTCTTTTCCCCCCTTGTTTGATTTGGCGGGCGACGGGTGCAACAGCGGGGCACGCGCTATTGGCGCGCACTTTTGTTATGGCAGCTATTCGATCGCTGTTTGTAGAGGTTTTTTTTCTCGTTTGGCCTCCAGCTAAAGTTTAACTACGGAGGAATCTTCACACTCATCGGTTTTTTGTTGTTGTTTCGAACAAGCAGCGGAGCATCCGGTTGAAACGTTGCTCGCTTGCCAAAAAAAAAAAAAGAGGTTTCAACTGGTAGGGCGGATTTCAGCCACATCCCGTTACACGGGGGTCCCCAAACCTTTTCACCCGAGGGGCCACATTAGTAGGATGGGGGGACGGGTCACAAAGTGTGACCGTCGCGGGGATTTCTCAATGTTTATTCTTTGACGGAATGCCACATTATTAGCCCTTTCTGGGATTTTGACTGGGGGAAAATAAAGAAATAAAAATATAGATGCCGCACTTAACCAAATATTAATAACCCTTTTTGGGATTTTGACAGGGCAAACGCGGAGGAGGCGCGATCGGGCCCAGCGAGCCGCAGATTTGGGGAGCCCGGCCAGAAGGAGGCGCTCTGACACAAAATCAAGTCAATATGTACGATTGTAGACGTGGCTTCTACACCAAACGGACATTTTCTGCTAAATTCAACATCTGCTACTTTGCCAAACCTCGACTAGGGAATTTCGAAAACTGAAGCGGGTGCCGTACGCAAGATTCCGAGGACGTTTCACAAACGCCGTCTATCGGGGCGAGCGCGCGGCAAAGTTTCGCGTTTCCACGAGGGGCCGCGGGGGGGGAAAAAAAAAGGGCAAACGCTGAGCCAGATGGCAACTTTGCTAAATTGGCATCGGCGTCAACCGGGCGCAAAGCGGCGTTTGGCGTCAAGCGCGCACAAAGCGGCAGGTTTTCAGTGCAGATGGAGCAGAGGGTTTACCGCAGTTCATTGACTGCGAGTAACCCCGGCGTTTGGGAGGCCGGCCCCCGCCGCGCCGCTGGGCCGATTGGCTGAGAGCGGGCCGGCGGTGTCGGGTTTCACTTTTGCGCGGGGACGTTTTGTTCTGGGCAAGCCGCTGGAGTTGGAAGGGCCTCAAGTGGGACGGGATGCGCCCGTCGGCGCTCTCTTCGTCCCCTCCTTCAAAATTCATTTCAAACGTGCGCCGACTTTGAAAAAGTTTGCAAACACAATTGTCCCGTCTGTCGCCGCTCCATCATTTTTCATGGCTCCTACTCCGGGGGAGCTCCGAAGGCAGAGAAGCGGTCTCGTTTGAGAGAGTTGAAAGCGGGCCCCCGGGGCCTCCGGGCCTCCGGGCCCCCGGGCCTCCGGGCCCCCGGGCCGCGGGACCGGAAGCGCTCCCTCGCCGCTTCGGCTTTTGAAAGCCCACGTTTGCCGCGACACGGGCGGCCGCCCGACAACAACTCGCCCCCCTTCCGTTGATTTTTACGAGCGCCGCCAAGGATGTTAGCTCATCATCGCCGTTTGTTTGTTTACTAGCACGGCAACGCGCGACGTCTTTTGCGGCCGTCACATTTCGGCATTGGTTCACCGGATCGCCTGGCGTGACAATTTTAAGGAGCTCGGCCAAGACGGTTGATCGGAATTGCTCTTTATTCCTTGCGGTTGGTGGCTTAGGGTTAGGGTCGCCATTGGTTTGTGCGCCAAGGTTTTTTTTTTTTTTTTTTTTTTTTACATAATGCGCCGATGCAAAGTAAAAGGCTTTTGGCTTTATGAAGAAAACATCGGGGAGCCGGGCTACACTGACGCGCAGTGACACAGTGACCGTCGGTAACCTGACTCCGCCTGAACTGTAGTAACCCCGGCCGGCGCCTTGCCCTGTAGTAACCTCAGGTTGGAACTCTCAAGTCTATTGTTTGCATCGGGTAGGTGGCCAAACCAGCAGCAGCGGCAGCGGCAGCAGCAGCAGCAGCGCCGCGTCACATGACTCCTACCGCGCCTGACACAATGGAGCAGTGTTTGTTGTGCGTGAAAGGGGGCTACCGACGGGACGTTTGACACCATATCAAAGCGCCGTTTGTTACACCCGCGCTCGGCCTGCTGTGCCGGCAGCTTGTTATGGTTATGGCCTTTATCGGGGGCGGCTCTCGCAGCTGAAGTCCCCCCCCCCCCCCCCCCCCCCCCCCCCCTCGGTGTCTAGGTCAGTCCCAGGAGCCCCGATAAGGAAGCGCCGCCGTCTCACATTTATTCCCCGCGGACCGACGTCGAGACTTAAGCTGTGTTTACGTCCGACGGTTCGGTCGGGTTTGCCGCGGTAAAACCTGATTTTGAGTATCGCGAAAAGCTGCCGTTTAGCGGTAAGGCGCAGGTAAAAGCGAGGCCGGCTAGACCGAACCTGCGGCGGGCGAGGCCAGGGCTTGGAGGCGAAACCTTCCATCTCTCGGCTGACTTTTAGATGTTACTTGGCACGGCCTTGACGCTCCCCTCAAAGCTCACAAATGGAAAGAGCTACGTTCACTGTGCGCAGGCCGCAAGTGGCCGCAAGTGGCCGCTGAGGGTTTTGCCAGATATCTCTGCCGTCCCTAAGCAAACAATGCAGATCGGCGGCGGGTGTGAGGCTTCGGAAGTGCGCTGACATGAGTCACCAGCAGACCTGTCCGACCCGATTTACGGTTCCTATTTCCTTGAGGTTAGCGTGCCGCAGGTCAGCTGCGGGAGGAGTCGCTAGCGGAGGTTACTAAAGTTCAGAGACCGAGCGATGACGTCAGGGTGTTCTCGTATCCCGCTGTTGAAGAATTCCTTACATCTCGCGGACGAAACAATGGTCGGCCCCCTCCCCGTATTTTCTCGGAGCGGTCGCTGTTTTCTTTGGCCGGGCCGGGCCTCCGCGTTCCCGTCGCGTTTTCGAGGCCGACAAAAAGGGCTTTTCTCGGAACGTCTTCATCGAGACGGGCGGGCCTTCCGGCAAACCGGCAAACCGGCGGCGGGCCAAAGGCGGCCTTTCGCAAAAACTTGGGACGGGGCATCTCGCCGAGGCATGGAAAACACAAAGTGAGTCACGGCGACTCGGCAGAGCCCGCCCGCTCGGCCCGTTCGCTTCCCGCTCGGCCCGTTCGCGTCCCGCTCGGCCCGTTCGCGTCCCGCTCGGCCCGTTCGCGTCCCGCTCGGCCCGTTCGCGTCCCGCTCGGCCCGGTGACTCGCCGGACACATTGGAAACGACTCAAGCCTCCACGCGAAGACTTTTCGCACTCTGAATGGCACTGACCGCCTCCTCTTCCCCCACCAGACACATATTCTTCACGCACGTGAAAGAGGACCTCCACAACGGCCACCTGCGCATGGGCTCGGAGCAGGCCCGGGAACTGAGCGCCCTGCTGGCCCAGGCCGAGTTCGGCGACTACAACCAAAACACGGCTCGGTACTGGTACTCGGAGCTTTGCGGCGAAGAGCCGTGCCCCGCCACCGTCGACGGGTAAGGGGGCAGGAACGGGGTCGAGGGCTCGCGAATAGCAATGGCGTCGCGCTCAAAGTTCCGCAGGGTGGCGTCGGAGGACGGACCCTTTGTTTTGTCCGCCCGGATAACGGCCGACCCGTCTCGGCAGCATGGTGTCCGGGCACAAGGCCCTGGAGGGCACGAGCCGGGCCTCGGTGGAGTACCGAGCCCTGCGGCTGGTCTCCGCGCTGGAGCACTACGGCGTGGAGTGGCACTGGGCCCGCGACGCCGACGGCCAGCGCCTGGCCGTCGGCGTGGGGCCCGAAGGCGTCGCCGTGCGTAAGGAGGACTTCGGCCTCGTCGACCGGTGCGTCCCGCCTCGAGCCCCGCGGGACCCGTCGTCCCGCTCCCGAGCCGAGTGAGATAAAGCCCGCCTCCCTCGCGCAGAATCAGCTACCCGGTCATCCAGATCGCCACTCAGTCGGGCAAGACCGTGTACCTGACCGTCACCAAGGACAACGGCGAGGGCGCGGTGCTCGTCTTCAAGCTGATCAGCAACCGCGCCGCCAGCGGCCTCTACCGCGCCATCACCGAGACCCACGCCTTCTACCGGTAACCAAGCGTTCCCTCGAAAGCTTTTGGAAAGATGTCGCCCGCAAATTCGGCAACTTGCGCCAACGCAGGTGCGACACGGTGACCAACGCCGTGATGATGCAGTACAGCCGCGACTTCAAAGGCCACCTGGCGTCGCTCTTCCTCAACGAGAACATCAACCTGGGCAAGAAGTACGTCTTCGACATCCGCCGCACTTCCAAGGAAGTCTACGACCACGCGCGCCGCGCCCTCTACAACGCCGGCGTGGCGGACTTGATGTCCCGCTCCGGGGGCCGCCGCTCGCCGGCCCCGCGCCCGCCCGCGCGGCGGGACGGCGCCCAAGACGAGGACGAGGACGACTGCGGCGGCTGCCGGCGGACCCGGGCGCTGCAGGAGAGGCTGCACAAACTGCAGGAGGCGCTCTTGTGCGCGCTGTGCTGCGAGGAGCAGATCGACGCCGCCTTTTGCCCCTGCGGCCACCTGGTGTGCTGCCGGACGTGCGCCACCCAGCTGCAGGTGAGGCATTTACGCCTTGTGAGGATAAGCGGCTCTAGTAAAACGGATGGATGGAAGAAAAAATCCCCACACTAAAAATGTTTTTTTTTGCGAAAAATCACTTTACTGAATGTTGGTATTTCGGGGAGAAAAAAAACTTGTCTTTCTATAAATGTTCTTTTCTGTTTCTTTTCACTCCACGCATGGGTTAGAGGCCGTATTTTCAGCGCTCAAAGTTGATTTGTAAAAATAGCAAACGGGACAAAGCGTTATGGGTTTGTCCGCGTTTGGGGTTTTATTTTTGGGCCCGACACGGAGCTTGACGGCACCTTTCCCGTTTGTCGTCAGTCGTGCCCGGTGTGTCGATCGGAGGTGGAGCACCTGCAGCACGTGTACCTGCCCACCTGCGGCAGCCTGCTGGACCCGGCGGCGGCCGAGCGCCGGGCCCAGCGCATCCCCGTCTCCATCTGCCGCCGACCTCAACCCTGCGGCGGCGACCACTACGACAAAATCTTCACGCAAACGTGAGGGTTGCCCTGGCCCGATTCTGGTCCTCCATCCATTTCCTGGACTTTGGATTAGAGACGAACCACTCCCCCCAACTTGCGACGTGCGCTGCCAAACGGTTTCTCTCCTCAATGAATTTCAAGGACCAGTTGAGCTGACGCATCGCTCACCCCCCCCCCCCCCCCCCTTTTACCTTGATTTCAGTGATTTTTACCTTCTAAAGCTACCAACGTTTTAAACTTCACCTTTTATTTAACGGCTTTGCTTTATTTTTAGTTGTTTTCCGTGCCAGCAAGGAGGCTAAATTAGCTCGTGCAGACACTCCGCTTTTTTGTTCTTATTTTTAGCAGACCTTTAACTCCACGCCAAAGGACAGCACAAACCAGACTACCTGCAGTTTAAAAAAAAAAAACGAAACAAAAGAAATGGCCACCCGTGAGCGAGGGAGGGCCAGACGAGAAACTCCATTTCTTCAATTCACGCAGCATTTTGGTTGAAATTTGATAGCGTTTGGCCAGCGTCTTTGGGATTAGCCGCAAATGGCGGCCCGTCCCCGCTCGCAGAAGCGCCCGCCTGCCTCTCTCGTCCGTTTTTCAAAGGGTACAAAAATGTGTGCAATGCCTGCCCGCTTGCGGTTTTCTTATTTTTGTTTTAATTATTATTTAAATGTCAACTATTTAAAATGTACGTTGTCACTTTAGGAAGGGAGCTGCATACACACGGTTTGGGTTTTAGTTTTGGCCTTAATGTAGCAGCGCCGCCACGGTTGTTATCCCATGCATTGTTTTGGTTTGTTTTTCTTACTGCTAAGAAGAAGAAAGATTTGAAGAGGCTTTTATAATTTTTCACAAGTAGAAGATTTGTTTCTATTTTCTGAAGCATTCTACGCGAGAACGAGATTATGCTTTTTACAGAGTATTAATAAAGTTTGTTTGTAATGAATCCAATTGAAGTGACGCCTTTCCGTCGGCTGGATTTCCTCAAACGAGCCCGTGAGCAAAACAGTGACGCCATTCGTCAAATATTTCAAAGGGGATCGACGGGTTTAGCAGAGAAAGGTTACTACGTGTCAAGTAAACAAATTCCTATTAGGGTGCTGGGGAACCCTGTAGGCTACTGCCCCCCCCCACACACACACACACACACGCACGCAGGGGGAGGGGACCTTTACAAAGCTAAAGTGTCATACTAAAAGTTAAACATTTCATGAGAAAATGGCAAAGGTACGCCACGAGAGCTGGTGGCTAGCACCGCTAGCTTGCTAACCAAATACGGGAAGTCAAATCAGAGGCAAGTAATACTGAGTTGCGCAGGGCTCAACCCGGGGTCCAACCTACATTGGGCATCGGTTGTATGCAGAAGTATTCAAAGTTCCTAAAAAGCTTGACTTTTAAAGAGCAATTAAAAGTTAATATCAAACCACTTTTAACAGATAAACTATACATTTGGATAGCCGGGCGCACAAAAAAAACAAAAAATCATTCAAATCAATTGATATTTGGGTATTACCGATCACTGCTAAAATTATATTTTTAAATCGTGTGTGTGTGTATGCATGTGACAATAATTCTCTAGAATATATATGAAACAAATTGCAGGCAAGGACTATTTTAGCAAAGGAGCCTGCATGAAGTCATTTGAAAAATTCTTTATATTTGGCATGATTGTTGTTGCGCGGTTATGGGGACGCTTCCTCTTTTGCTCACCGTCGGAATGGCGGGATAACGTTTTGCTTCAAAAAGGCCATTCTGAAAGCGAACTAGCGACGACGCGATTCATTTTTGGAATCCCCGACACACGTCTGCGGGCCTTTCCGCTTGGAACCGCTTCACCGTCAATCATTCAAGGATACGTGGCCGACAAGCTTGGCAAACGTCGCGTCTTTGATCAAATATTGACCAGGAGAGAGGAAGTGAAAGCCACGCCTTTCCTTTGACGTCATATTCCTATTCCTATTGAACTTTGTGCTGTAATATTGGAAGAAGTCCATTTTCCTAGACAGCTCTACGGGCTTTACGTTGCGTAATGCTAAAGTTCAATGCATAGTGACATGCGGTCCACGGGGCCCCGCCGCGCGCCGATAAGCAAAACATCAGGACGGCTAGCGCCGATTATATAATAATCATATACGTCCCGTCCACATGGAGTTACACAGCTCCGCAAAGGCCAGGCAGGGACGCCGCACGTCTCAACGCAATTAAGGCGTTTTTCACTTCGTCGCAAGACTTTATGCATTGATTTAAAACTAGCGCATTCTTCGCAAATAGGGCGCACCGGATTCTAAATGGCACCAACAAAATGCTCGGTTGGCTGGCACGGTTAAAGCTGCGTCACGCCTTCGACGCGGAAATGAATCGAGCAGCACCAAGATATTTTCAACAGAACACATAACAAACTTCAATTGGTAGAATGCTGCATTAACGCGACCAAAAAAGATTGACGATTGCTGTTGTTTAACTTTTCCATCACTTTTTGCATGTTATTTAAGACCAAATCTAAAAATGTAGTCCTCCTTTAATAGTAAACAGAATTTGACTAAGCCGGTGACATTTGAATTGAAAAAAGGCAGTAAAACAATAACTGTGTGTGTGTGTGTGTGTGTGTGAGTGTGTGTGTGGGAGAGAGAGAGAGGGATTACAGGCAATAGGAAAAGCGGCGCGGCAATAATTCAACCAACCGCGTTAAACTTTTCTACATAGGCCAAAACGACAACCTTGCCTCACAATATCTTGTGGGTGACGATGTTATGATTTACAATCTGCTTTGCTTTCAAGTCAGGCCAAAAGTGCGACAAGAATATAGAAGTGAGATGCACATGAAATGATTTGAACGTCGCCTTAAAACGTAACTGTTAAGTGGGACTAGGTTGACACCTGACGGTGCACTATTGCAACTACGCTCATAGTGTTGTCTTCAGTGATAGACTTAGGTGAGGTGTTTGAAGTATGATTAGGACTCCTTTGAAGTGCAACGTGACGAGCGCACGGCAACCTTCTTAGCATGGCGCTTTTGGGCTTCCGTTAGCTGGAAGTATGCTGACGCCCGCTGGCAAACTTTGGAGCTACACGCGTTCGCTCCATATGGGCCTTTTCCTCGGTGAAATACAAGGTTTAACCTTTGGAACGTGATCGATCATTTGGCAACACTTTTTGCACTCTGAATGATCCCTGGAAATTCGGAACTAACAGATGCCGGATACAAGTATCGCCTTTTAAAGCGACTATCATTGGAGCGCTTTTATTTTAAAGTTCTTCCCGGAAGCATGGTGGTGACAACCATCTACTTGATCATGACCTCGCAATTAGTCTTCTAGTTTTCTTTTATTTCCACAACTGACCTCTTTCCCCCGCAAGACAAATACAAAACGGCGGACCGAGTTGTTAATAATGTTCGCATGATGTAAAAAAAACCGATGCGTCCGGAGGACGCGTGTTGATTTGAAAGTACGCGTCCCTCGGCAAAAATTACGCGTCGCGGACCCAGGGACGCGCGCAAAACGGAGCACTGTAATAGGACTGATAGGTGCCGGATGTAAATATCTTCAAAAGCATTTTAAGGCAAATGATACAAACGACTTGTTGAAGCAGTACGGCTGACCATCATTTTTTCTGCGCGTTCTGTCATTATAACCCAGCACCTGAGTTATAGGACTGACAGGCAGGTGCCGGATTCAAATATCTTCAGAGGCATTTTAAGGCAGGGATACAAACGACTCCTTGAACCAAGACGCATCTTCTTTTTCACTTTCTGTGCATTCTGTCACTCAATATTTTTCTAAGGCCAAGCATCCGAGCGCCTCCTTCCACCCAAAATAGCCGAGGGCGCGCGCCTTTCCCTTTCCCATGATGGGTCGGAATGCGATTTCCACGCGTTCGGGAAACGCGCGTGTCCCTCTTGCGGTTTGCTCGCAATGCCCCTAGCGGACAGCAGGCGCGCTCTTTAGCACTGCAGCACACACCACTGCAGTATGTGTGTGTGTGTGCGTGTCACCGGAGAAAGGGGAGATGAAGTAGGGAGGGAGAGGAGGAGGAGCAGGAGGGCGTGCAGGCCCAAATAAAGTCATGGGGGCCGGGGCAGGGCTGGGCCCCCCTTTGCCGTAAATACACTGGCAGCCGGCAGGCTCGGATTTGGCGGTTCGGGCTTCCGACGCGGGACCGCCGCCGTCAAGGCCGCAGCCGTAGCCTTCCTGGAGGGAATTGCATCGTCGCCGTCACCGTCGCTAAGGATGCCTCGCGTGGACTCGGACCTCAAACTGGACTTCAAGGATGTCCTGTTCCGGCCCAAAAGGAGCAGCCTGAAGAGTCGCTCCGAGGTAAGGCCGTCGCTCTTGCATCCCGGAAGTAGACGCACGCGCCCCAAAAGCCAAACTTCTTTCATCCCATGACGGCATCTTATCAATTTATCGTCCTCGCCGCCGTGGCGTCACGAGAGCCCATGGCCGCCCTTGGAGCGGCGCGACCTTCTCCAAAGGTGAAAAGCACTCGATGGCGCCGACGCTCCACTTGCCGCCGATTAGCTTTGACTACGTTAGGATTTCTCAACGCTTTCTTCATGAGGGGCAACAAGTCACTCCGGGAAATGGGGAATGCACCCGGAAAACAAAAAGGTCTTCTCTTTGCATTCTCAAGGCGGCAAACATTTGGGGAATTTTCCCGCACTATAAGCCGCACATTCGACGAATGGCCAAGTTGAAAAATGTTTTCATATACAAGGCACATTGCATTATAAGGCGCATAGAATAGAAGCTACAGCAGCGGCCGGGCTTGCGTTATGCATCCGCCAGATGGAGCCGCGCTAAAGGGAATGCATAAAAACAACCCTCAAAAACAACACCTTTCATGATATTTCTACAGCTAATCATCAACCCCAAAAGAGCATCCGTCTTGAATGTTTTTAGTGCATTTCCAAAGCTACGGCTGGAGTAAACGTTTCCGCGACGGCGCGGCATTCGGGGGCCCTGTCGGAGCGCGGGACGTGGACGGCAACACGAGTCCGGCTGGACTTCTGGGAAACGGCGTTTATAAATAGGAGCGTGCGCATTCCCCGCGTGGCGGCGGCGCTACACGCCGGCCTGCCGACGCGCGAGCACTTGGCCCAACCTAGCGACTAAGTCGCCCGCACACATACGAAAGTGGACACTCCCCGGTTCAAAGGACAAATCTGGGTAACGTACCGCGACGAGTTCCACGGTTTATTTGTTTGTTGTTTATCCGAGGCTCTGAAAGCGGCAGCCACTTGAACGCGATTTCAAGAGGGTGCTCGCACTTGTGCAAACGTCATCTCACTTCCTCTTTTTCCCATTGAAAATTGGTTAGCTTCAATAAAGCGGCACAGCTTAAAAGCCACACCAACGGTTGGAATAGTTGGAAAATAGTTTATCTTCAAGAACCCTCGTTAAAAGCATACGCAGTACTGTCAAAGGAACTGCATTATAGCGGATGGACCACAAGAGGGAGCCAGAGTAGCATTAGAGGCTCCCACCCGCGCCAGTATCACTGCTCGAATTCAGGCGCTCGTTTATGTTTTCCATATTGCTGTCAGCGTTTTGAACTAATCTAGGTAACATTACAAAAATATCTCCGAAGCAAAATGTACACGAGAAGGGTTCTCTGGATTTCAAATATACGTAAGGCAGTGAATGCATACAAGCTGAGTTCTGATTTATTATTGGATGAGAAAGTAACGCGCGTGCGGCTATTTGTAACACGAGCGACTTCCTCGCAACGTATGCGGCGACCAGTGACGCATGCGACTACTCGTACCAGGTGGACCTGCAGAGGACCTTCACATTCCGGAACTCAAAGCAGACATACTCGGGAATCCCCATCATCGCCGCCAACATGGACACGACGGGAACCTTCGAGATGGCCCAAGTCCTAAGCAAAGTACCGACGTTCATCATTATCCTTTTTGGTTTTGTTTGAGCGTTTCCCAAATAGAATCCAATTGAAAGAGTTTTCATTGAAGAACGGTCTGCGCATATTTTTACTTGAAACAATTTGTGCAAGTCGGCAATGCAATGACACGTTTTTGTGACATAAGTGCAAGATGTAAATGAGAAAATACTCATTTTTAACCACGTGTGTTTATTTTAACATTTAGAGTACTTTTATTGTCGCTTACTACTACTACTAAGTGGGTCAAATCCATGTTGGACGACTCATTTCGCAGATCATTTTTCTAGTGAATAAACAACTTCTAAATCGGGGAAAATCCCGCTCACCAATCGTGAGCTCCGCGGGGAGACGGCGGCCGTCACGGAGGGCGGGAGGCCGGAGGTCGGAGGCGGGCCTGAGCTGCGAGCGGCCAAAGGTCAAAAAACAAAAGTTCTGAATTTTGAATTTGTGAAATATGAACGGGGCAGCAAAACGTTTTTTTTTTTTTGCCGCTTGCCGTCGACTGAAAATGACGACGCCGTTGCTCAGGTGAGACCAATCCCATCAGGGCTCAACTTGCAAATGTCACATGACCAATAAACGAGGCCCCGACGGGTTGATACGCGAGCAACGGCGGTCATTTTCTTGGGGACGAGGAAAGACAAAAACGGCCGCTTCGTCGGATGGATGAAAAGAGCCGGATTTTGCCACAGGACTCATCTTTCCCAAAGTCAATACGGATTCAAATGCAGTCTTTCTACTAGCGGGAGCCCGCAGAAGAGGGCTCGCCCCCAAAGGTCACACGAGTAGCCCGCAGGCCTGTTCTGCACACGGCTTACGAGACGTACATTCTTACAAACTGTTATACGTGTATTACATTTACATTACGTTTACTACAGCTGTTGTGAAATGATGGTGACAAGTCATCAACTTCACCGGTAGCCCTTCGTATTAGCCAGAGCCAAAGTCGCCGCTCTCACTTTTCTTTTAGGAAATCACTGATCTTTTAGGAAAGGTCGCGCTAAAATAAAGGCAATTGAAGCACGAATTTTCATTTGAACAAGTTAGTGCCGGATTTCTGCTCGGGTTCTAAACGCTAAAGTTTATCAACGCTAGTCATAAATCACATGACAACATCCATCCATTCATTTTCTACAGTCATGGTAAAAGTCATTCAATGCAACTTCTCTAGACTGCATGAAAATTATTTAATAAAGCCTAGCAGCAAACGAAGCATTTGCCCCCCTCCTTAATTTTTCGGCTCGACTTTGCATACAAGAGGCAGCAAATAGCGAGGCAAATTAGCGTTAGCATGCTACGACGCTAATCGCGATTAGCATTTTTACCATTTTGGCTTTGCGGCATCGAAGCATTCGGTCGGAGCGCACTGACTGAAGAAATATGCAAAATACTCACTCCAAATCGGCTTGAACATAGTCAGAAGCGATGCGACGAGGCGCTTGTTTGGACAATATTATTTTTTCGGACAATACTCGGACGAGAAGGCCTTCTTCCGGGTCTGCTTCCGTCACTGAATTGGAGGTGGCCAATGGTCTCTCTCCGAGCTGCCAGGTGCGACCGCGCCCACCGCTACCTTATTGGACACGGCAGGTCACTCACGCAATGAAATTGAAATGGGGGCGGTTGCGTGACGTCACAATGGGGGTCCGGATAAGCCCTTTCGTCCTTTGTTTTATATATACATATATATACATATCATTTGTTCTGATTTGTTTTTGTATTTTGTATTCCAGCACACGCTGTTCACGGCCATTCACAAGCACTACACGGTGGACGAGTGGAAGAACTTTGCTGCTAACCACCCAGAATGCTTGGAGGTGAAGCATTACTTCCAAATTCGAACTCAATCCTTGTAAGATGACATTTTTTGGGTAGAATGTTTAAAAAATAAGAACTAACGCTTTGATTCTGATTAAAAAATATTTTTTTTTTCTTTTACAAAATTGTGTTTTTTAATAAGCTATCTAAAGTCATGTACCGTATTTAAAAACTATACTACCCCCCCCCCAAAATAAAAAAACACATTTTTATTCAAACATGTAGATATAGCAATGACTGAAACCATTTGCAAAAATATGATTTCCATTCAAATAAAATGTGTGCAAGTCATGCGTATATTAAAATAAATGCAACTTTTTTCAGTTTATTCTAAAAGCCTAGATAAAAACTATGTATGTATACATACAAAACAAAAGGATTTTATTCCAAAAAACATGATCAATGTTTGTGCGTCCGTTTGTGTTCAGCACGTGGCGGCTAGCTCGGGCAGCGGCGCCGCCGACCTGGACAAGCTGTGCGCCATCGCCCGGGCCGTGCCCGCCCTCAAGTACATCTGCCTGGACGTGGCCAACGGATACTCGGAACACTTTGTCCACTTTGTCAAGGCCGTGCGAGACAAGTTCCCCGCGCACACCATCATGGTAAAGGTGCTGCGAGCGCAGCTTTACTCGCGAGGGCGTCCGTGAAACCGATCCTCGGCGATATTAACGTTAAAAAGCCCGCTGCCGATTTGTCATCCTACCAGCGGGGGGCCATGTTTTCAACGTGTTTGCGTGACAACTATTATTTACCGGCGCGAGGCGGCGTCGATTCCGAATATATAGCGTGCTAGCTTGGGAGCCGTTTTGAAAAATCCCATTGGCAAAAAACTGGAATAAAATGACATTTTGACTGCTAAAATTCGCTTCCGAGTTAATAATAAGTAAAAATAAGTAAGCTAGCTGCGTCGCCCCGCGTGTCAAGTTGATCTTCGTGAGCATCGAGCCTTGAAGCCTTCTCCCAAATGTCCCCACCACGCGGGCAAACAACTCACGGGGTTCCTCACACGTGCGCTCGTCTATTTTCAAAACCCCCAAAAACCAAAAACCACAACAAAGCACCGCTGCGTTGATAAGGGGGTGCGTGCGTTTTTTCTTTTTCTTTCCCGCAGGCCGGCAACGTGGTGACGGGGGAGATGGTGGAGGAGCTGATCCTCTCCGGGGCCGACATCATCAAAGTGGGCATCGGGCCAGGTGGGCGCCTGTGGCCGTTTTCGACCGGGACGCCGAAGCCGGTCGCTCCGCTTCGGGCCAAAGGGAGCGCTTGATTTTCTTAGGTCGGCTCCATCGAGCCCGAACCATCACGCGGCGATCTGAATGCGGGCGTGGCCGGGGTCGGCTCTGTCTTTGAAGAACGCGAAATGCTGAGCATTCCGACAATTTTGAAAGAGACCGGGCGGTACCGGTAACGGATGTGACGAATCGAATCGCTCAATCGGCCCCGCGCCTTTGCCTGCCTTTCAGGGTCCGTGTGCACCACGAGGATCAAAACGGGCGTGGGCTACCCTCAACTGAGCGCCGTCATCGAGTGCGCCGACTCGGCCCACGGACTCAAAGGACACATCATCTCCGTACGTAGCGTGCGCCCAAGCGGCCGCCCCGCCGGGGGGCGGCAAAATCCATCTGGCTTTTTGCGCTCAGGACGGCGGCTGCGGTTGCCCCGGAGACGTGGCCAAAGCCTTCGGTGAGCCCCCCGCCCGTCCGCTTTTCGCAATTTGGCCGGTGGCCCTGAGAGTCCAAGTCACCGAAAGGCCGGCGAACGCCCCGTCCCCCAGGTGCGGGCGCCGACTTTGTGATGATGGGCGGCATGCTGGCGGGACACGACCAGTGCTCGGGCGAGTTGATCGAGAAGAACGGCAAAAAGTTCAAAATCTTCTACGGCATGAGCTCCGACACGGCCATGAAGAAATACGTGGGGGGCGTGGCCGAATACAGGTAACCGCCCCGCGGCGTTACGATAACCGTCCGAACGGCTCTCGACTCGATCGGTCTTGTTGACGCCGTGCTAAATGCGCTCACGATTCCATCCCGATCTATGGTTTTTATCGTAAGGCTGCATAAAAAAAGGAACGATTTTCGGTTCCGGTTTCAAGCCCTCACCATTAAAGACATTGGAACGATTTTCGGTTCTGGTTTCAAGCCCTCACCATTAAAGACATTGGAACGATTTTCGGTTCTGGTTTCAAGCCCTCACCATTAAAGACATTGAAACGACACGGCTATCGTACTAACCTCGACGGTCGGATTTTACACTGTTTTGGACCGACGCGTCTGTGGACTATTACCTATACCGCTGGTACTTTTGGGGGGGGGGACAAAACCCGGATAAGGACGGATTATTTTGAAGGAGGACCGAGCGCGATACGGCACTTTTGCTTCAGGCGGCCTCAAAATAAGAAGGGCTTTCTCGTCCCGCGTTCTAAAAACGTGCCGGAACGCTTTCTTTGACGGACGGCGCGAGAGTCGACCCGCCGTCACGCCAATGTCAAATGTGAGCTCACGTCAAATAACGCGACGCGCGGGCCGCCGCCTTGAAACATCGACCCGATGGCGATACTTGGTACGGACGCTCGACCGTACCTATCCGTCACGCCGATGATTGGATTGGAGGTGGCAAGAGCTATGACGTACGGGCCGCCGCGTGGACTCGGCCCCGGTACTCGGCGGAACGTCGGCGCGGTTGCGCGAAGGCTTACCTTTGTTTGGCGGCAGGGCGTCGGAGGGGCGCACGGTGGAGGTTCCGTACCGGGGCGACGTGGAGGCCACGGTCCGCGACGTGCTGGGCGGCGTGCGCTCCACGTGCACGTACGTGGGCGCCGCCAAGCTGAAGGAGCTGAGCCGGCGCACCACCTTCATCCGCGTCACGCAGCAGTCCAGCCAGATGTTCGCCTAGCGCCCCCCGCCGGAGGCCCGGGGCGAGGGCGCCGGGGCGCCGGGGCGAGGGCGCCGGCCAAGGCGCCGGCCAAGGCGGCGGAAGCTGCGTTTCTTCCTCCGTCTCCAACGCACGCGGCGCCGCCAGTTCCGGTCGCGGCGTGGACGGGAAAGACCGCGTCCGCTCATTTCTCGCTACTCTACTTGGGGGGTGCCAAAAATGATGAATGTCACTTTTTGCTTGAATGTAATAAAAGTGCATGCGCCCGTCAATTTTTATTTCATTTTTTTAAAGAAAAACATTTTGAAAGTATCGAGCAGGTATCAGCAAACTACACACTACCGATCGTTCGGGTACCGCTCTAAAAATACAAATTCTGACCAAAAAAAAAAAATCGGAGAGATATCTGAGTTTTTTTTTTAATTATATTACGGGGAAATATGAAAACTAGTTTTCAAGTGAAAAAAGCTACATGTGGTAATGCATCCATTAATGCCAACTATTTTGTGCATAGTCAGTTTAAAAAAAACAACGATAAAAAGCAGTTTGCCACTTGGCGTCAAAGACAGAGCCGTGATCGGTTGGTTGGTTGGTCAGCCTGGAACACGGGCGCTCGTTTCATTTCCAGTCCAAGGGCAAAAGGCCTTCTGAAAGCTATCGTGCGCGAAAAGAAAAACGAACGTTTTCCTGGCCAAAATGGCTACTAAAAACATAGAAAAAGGCAAACTTCGCAACAAAAAAGGTCGTCCGGATGACGTCATAACGGAAGGGCTGAGATAAAGGCGAGAAGTAAGAAGCAGGCTCCCAAAAAGACAAAGTGCCCGTTTATTCCCGATATGTCGAATGTTTTTTTTTTTTTTCCAGAGGTGCATTTGTACACACACGTCAAATACGGACGTACATCCGCCCACAACAAGTACGACTACACCGAGAAGAGAGGGGGGGGGGGGCTCGTCCCGGTTAATCCTGTTCAACTGTTCCTCAGAAACGCACGCAAACCTTTCGAGTGGGTCCACGCGTTTATTTTTTAACCCGTTCAATGCCAGGGACGTAGTTTCACGTTTTTTTTAAGAATCCAAACATTCCAGCAGTAAATGGAGGACATGAATCGGCTGGCGCTTGAACACCTGGGACGGAACGTACGGACTCTTGCGAAAAGAGGGAAAATACATGAGTGGCATCGAATGACTTGATTTCCTTTCCTTTCTGCCTGAGTTGCTTATCCGGCGCTACGGACAAGGACGAAAAACAAATACAAATCCTGATTACATTTTCAAAGACCAAAAAGTGCCCGCAAGTTTTGCATGTTGCGTAGTTTTCTTTCAGATCGCCATCCGGAAATGAAGGACAGCTAAAAGAGTGATCCCCCGTTGAGGATGCTTGTCGTAAAAAATAATAATAAAAAAAAAGATAATAGAAGTGGACAATCTGGTCATTTCCTCGTGTATGATGAATCAAGGGGGTAAAAAAAAAAAAAGAAAACTGGAAAGGATTTCAGGTTGATGACGTGCTCATGTGCAACTTGGCGCTTTTCTGCAACAGCCCCCCCCCCCCCCCCCCCTTTTTTTTTCAAGGTAGCAGTCCAAGATGCAATACTAAGAAATGTGCAAAATAAATGGGGGGAAACTTTTTTTTCCTCAGTTGTTTGAATTTCCCGCCTTTATCCTAGTTTTTTGTTTTTACATTTGTTTGGTTTTGATTTTTCTGTATTTATTTGAACCAACTTTATCAATGACATTTTGACCGTGTCCAAAAGTATGCGGGCCGCTAAAATGTGGACATTGAGCCACAAATAGCCCCGTGCCCTCGTTTGGAAACTTTTTTTTTTTTTCAATAGATTTGCGGGCCATGTCAAGATGCATTTCCAAAAAAAAAACCCCAACTGAAACGAAAAGGTAAAAACGAGGATCTTTTTATCTTCATTGTTTGGAGAGAAGATCCGAGATTGTGCTGTTTTATGCAAACAGGGAAAACATTAAATCAGGAAATTTACATTCTAAGCTTTTTTTTCATTCATTCGGCGGTGAAAAACGGCGGGCCCCGATTCCAAAGTGCTGAAAGGTGCTGAAGTCTTTTGAAAAAAAAAAAACCCTCCGCTCACATGTGCATCTTCTGCTGCTTTTTAAAAATATTTCCTAGAAAAGGTGGTCCCCGCTGCGCCCATCAGCCTCGACTAAGTTTTGCCCATTTTCGGCGGGGGGTACGGTATCGCGCGCGAGGAAATACGCAGGGAGACGGCTGTCAAAAAGGCGCGTCCCTCCCGCAACGGGTGCCGGCAGCCTTCCCAATCGCCTCGACTTTCCATCGCTCGGGTACCGCTCTAAATCGCGCCCGGTTAACCCGTCGCAAAGCGGCAAGGCGCGGTCTTTGCCGCGGTCTTCGCCGCGGTCTCCGCCGCGGTCTCCGCCGCGGTCTCCGCCGCGTCAATCCTTCCCATTCGTCCGTCCCGATTGGGAGGCCGGACGCCAATTACCCGCGGCTACGTTTAAGCGCCGGAAATTGGGCGGGCGACGGGAGCGACGTCCGGCCGCGTCCGGAAGGGGGTCGAGAGAGCGGCTCGGGTGGCCCCAAATAAGAGGGAGGGCGGGGAAGGCGCCGGCTCGGATCTGAGCGGGCCTCGGGGCACTGGAGATTTTCTCTTGGCGTTTTGCTTGCCGGAGGATCGCCGATGAAACGTTTATTGCCGACTACTCCGGTGGAATGATTTGGGTGTGCGTGTAACGTCCGCTCCTACGCAAGCAAAGTGCACCGTATTGCTTTCTTAGGGAACCATAGCGATGCAAGAACAACTTGGCTTTGGCTCCGTGCGTGTATGTGTGTGTGCGTTTCAACCTGAAGAAAAGTTTTGAGGTTTCAATCGGTCGGCTTGGATGTTCCAGCGGGGGGGTTTCAAAAAAGCAAAACAAAAACGATTTCCACTCGCCATTTCGAAAACCCAAGCGCAACCCTGTTTCGTATCGGTACAAAAATAAAGTATCTTGACAATCTGGTGCATTCGCGCATCTTCATCATCGTCATCATCCTCCCACCCGCCGACGCGCAATCGGCAAAGCTGAAAACGAGCGAACGAAGCAAAGTCGCGAGCGGGCGAAAGGGCTCCCGCTTCCGGCTGAAAAATCACCTTCCGCGATCGCCCTCTGCCCAAGTTACCCCAGGGGTGTCAAACACGCGGACTTATTTTGCCTTGAAATATCCCGCGCTCTGCCTACGTACGCGTGTGAAAGACCGCATTCCATTCTTCGCCCGGAAAAACAAACATGTTTCCCCATGTGCAAACTGCGAGATTCTCTTTCAAGATTCCCAGGCGGACGTGGGCTCCACATTTCCGTTTGGCAAGCCGGCGTACCCCTTTGTCCGGACGCGCTGCAGGAAAGGTGATGGAGCCGCGCGCCACGTGGCCAGCGTCCCCTTCAACTGCCGCCAGGGAAGCCCGGCGGGCCCTTCCGCCCAAAGGGCCGGGCCGGACTCTGGCCCGCGCGGTTTTGTACGGTAATACCTCGGAGGACCGCCGTCCGCTTTTTTTCAGACACGGTGAGGACTTTTCGGAAGGCCGTACCTCACTCGCTTTGACGGCGTAGGTGTGGAAGTCCAGTCCCGGAGGGCCGGTATCCCGCGTGTTTTCTCGCTCGTCCCTCCCCGAAACAGCCGATTCGACTCATTAGCTTAGTAGCCGCAGGAGCTCGGAAACGGTCCTAATCATTCGAATCGGGCCCGTTTGACAGAGAGGGGTCGAAGAGGTGCAAAACACCGGCCCTCGAGGACAACAATTTCACACCTGCGCTTTAGAGCGTAGCTTCGAATGGGATGTTGCTTGAGTTTAGGGTTAGCAACTCCTCTATAAAATGCCTACAAACTATCATAAAACTTGGGACGGTCACATGGAATTCATACGCGCATATCACACCGCGGAAAGAATCAAATATTACGTTAGCGGCCCTTTATCGGAGCCTTTTCCATTACGGACATGACGACGTGCTGCATTTGCCATTGTCTGCGCCACCCCCCAGGTGGGTTTCATCCTAACCAGACCTACCGTAACACGTATTGAAAACAGACTGTCGGTCGTTAAAACACAATTATTTGCAAGATTTCCACGGCATTTTGGGGGGCTAGGAAATATTGAGGGTTGAGACTAGCTTTTTAACGCGTGGGTTCGAATAAGATTTTGCTGGAGGTCGGGTCCTCTGTTCCGATGGCTCGGAAACGTCCTCACAAGTAGAACCGTACAAGCGCGTCTGTGTGCGCGCGGGCGGACATTTTGCAGACAAATACAAAAGCCTTCAAAACTCGCCCCGGCGCGAGCTCGTCGTCACAAAAAGTCCCAAGTCCCTCAACCCTCGCGTCTCCTTTGAGGCACAGACGGGACCGCGAAAAGGGGGAGGAAAAAAAAAAAAAAAAAAAGTGTGCCCCCCGCCTCGCTGGCCAAAGTGCTGCTGCTGCTACTTGCTAGTCGCCACCCTCCCCCGCGAACATACAGTACTGCGTTCAAAAACAATCGCGCGAAGCCGAGTCCCCTCGGACGCTCGCTCCTTACGAAAACATCAAGTCAAGTTCCATCGGCGAGCGCGCCCGAACGAACCTGGACCATCGACCCGTTACGGTTAGTAAAAAGCCCTGAACAATCGTTTCAAAGTGGTCAGATCAGAAGGCTAGAACGCTAAAGCTAACCAGGTCCCTCCCTCCCTCCCTCCCTCCCTCCCTCCGGAGGCCGGACCGGATCCCGGCAAAAAGATTGTTGCTGTCCCACCAGGTGACGCGGGAAGAAAGCGAGAGGGCGTAGAGCCTCCCCGTCTCCGCAAGAGCGGAAAGAAAAGCCAAAGGCGCTCGCGGGAAACGCTTCACTCGCCGACGTCGGAGGGTCCCTCCGCGGCGACCTTCACCTCCCGAGGGACCAAAGCGGCTTCGGCCAACGTCGCCGGCGGCCCCCGGGGATTTTCCGCTCGGCGGCCCTCGGGGGCCGACCACCTGCGCTTCCTGCCGCTCGGCTTCCCGGGCTCCTCTTTCAAACGGGATCCTCTCGCCCCGAAGGCCGGATCGCCGTTTTCCGCGTTCTCCGGCTGCGGGCTTCCGCTCTCGGGCGGGGATCCGTTCCTCAGGTTCCTGAGGGTGAGCGAAATGCAGACGTCGCCCACCGAGAGCTTGGCGCAAGGCAGCTCCAGGAGCCGCGCCGTCCGGTCCGGGCGGCACGACGACCACCCCTGGCCGAAGACGAAGAAGGGATACTCGGCCGGGACCTCCACGCTCACCTGCGAGGACGCGTTTTGCTTTGGGCGCTCGGCTCGGTGGAAGATGGGGGCGGGGGCCTACCTGCCAACGGCGCTCGCCCACGGAGAACTGAACCACGGCCAGGTCGGGCGAGCGGCGGCTCCCGTCGACCCGCTCCACCGTGGACGAGTCGATCTTCAGCTCGCCGCTGATCTCGGCGCTCTGGATGAAGTCTTCCGTCTTCAGCTCCTCCACGCGCTTCAGCTCGCCGTCCGCCAGCTGGATGATGGATCCCTTGACGAAGTACGCCGGCAGGGACGGGGGGGCCTCCGCCGCGCGGATCTGGGCTCGGACCGCCGCCAGCCGGCGGTACGGGGGATCGTCCGGGGTTCCCTCTCCGCAGCCGGCGCCGAGCGGAACGGCGAGCGGCCGGGCTCCGGCGAGGAGCGCGTGCTGCCGCGGGCAGGCGCGGTCGCCGACGGGCGCGCCCGGGCCTCCGCCGGCCCCCGCTATGTAACCGATCGCCGCGGGCCGGGGGAAGAGCCCGGCGGCGAGGGGTTCCGCCGCGGAGCCGCGGGCGGTCTGAATAACAGTCTGCGGCGACGGGGGGCCGGGGGCAGCCTCGGGACGGCCTCCGCTCGAGGGGGCCGCAAAGGTCGAAGGCCGGTCGGAGGGCGAAGGGGCGCGCTCGAGCGGCTTCCCCGGGAGGACGGCGCCTTCGCCGGGGCCGCCCCGGGACGGCGTCCTCGGGCCCGGGGGCTCGCGGGCGTAGTCCGCCGGGGGCGGCGGCCGGCGGGGCTCCCGCCATTTGCCCGCTTTCTCCGGCGGGGGCCCCGGCCTCCCGCTCCGCTCCAGCCCGCCGTTGTGCGCTTCCCTGGGGCCCGCGCCGCCCTCTTCCCTCCGGGCCCTTCCCGCGTCCGCGCGGTGTGCCCCCAGGGGATGCGGGGAGGAGCTGGGAGGCGGGGGCATGGCGCCGGTGTACCGGATGGAGGCCCGCCGCTGGTCGTGTTTGGAGGCTTGCGAGGGCGGGGCGGAACGGGGTTGCGGCGGCGGAAGCCGAGGGGCCACGTAGCCGGCGTAGGGCGCGGCGTACAGCGAGCCGACGAAGTGAAGATTGGGTGGCGCTCGGGTCAAGTGGACCGCGCGGGTCCGGGAGAGGGGCGGGGCGCGGACGGCGGGAAGGGACGAAAGCAACCTCGCCGAGTCCGAGCGGAGGGACGGATCCTGGGCCGCGTTGTCGGGGGGGCGAGGCTCGGCGGCCGAGGGCGGAGCCGTCGGGCCGCGGCTTTCCGACGGAAGCGTGCCGGGGGGGATCTCCCTCTTCTTTGGGGGCAGGCATTCATTGCTCCGTTCCAGACCGGACTTCATCCTGATGGCGCGCCCTGTCGAGCTTGGCTTCTCCGTGAGCCGATCCGGACCTCCTCGGGCTTTCCTCCTCACTTCCCGCGCTCCTCCTACTTGTTGTCTAACCTGAAGGGGGACGAGGCAAGAGGGGGTCACATGCCGGCAACGTTCGGCGGCGGCGAGGGTCGCCGCGCCGCACCTGCTGTTGCCGTCCGGGGCGACGGGGGGCCGAGAGCGCCGCGCTTCATGCGGAATCATTGCCCCGCCAGGATCCTGAAAGACAGACGCGGGCTTAGCGTCCGGCAAAACTCTCGCCGGTGGAATACTGCCGTCGGCGCGGCGACAAACGCTTTGGACGCCAGCCGTTTTCGCCGTGAAATCTGCTCGGCGCGCGGATCGCCAACAGAGCCGCGCAAAATCCCGAGAACTCACAGAAATCCCCAGGCTGTTGTTTTTAGGCTCGTCGGGGTCCTACTCTGGGACGGAGACAATTTGCCGTTTCTCTGGGAAACGCCGGCAGACAGACGGGTCTGTTGTGAACAGACTCAACCTGTTTTCAATGATGCGCCGCGACTGCCCCCTAACACGCGCACCCATATAACACGTAACGTAAAGGCATACGAGCTTTCGCAAAGGAGTGGCTAGAACAGCGTCGGGCGCTAAGCCGCTTCGCGTTTCAATTCGTCCGTCGCAAGGGTCGTCTTTGGGCAGTAGGCGGGGGACGCCCTCAACCGATCGCCAGCCAATCGCAGGGCACACGGGGACAAACGACCGTTCGCGCACCCGATCGCGCCTCAGGACAAATTTAGTGTGTCCAATACACCTGCCGTGCGTGTGCATGGACTGCGGGAGGAAAGGAGCCATTACACGGGAGAACGTGAAAAGTCCAGACAGGAAGGCGGGAGCCAGGTGGATTTCGACCCGGGTCCCAAAACTGTGAGGCGGACGTGCTAACCAATCAGAGCTGCTCTGTTCCGATTCACTTGCTTTTAGTTTGAAAAGGAAAATGTCCCCTTCCTGAGATGGCATTCCATGAGAGAAACTCAGAGAGAAGCTGGCCGCCGTGGAGGAGGGCCCCGCTTGACTTTATTTACCCTTTGAGAAGAGGCGGCCGAGGGCCGGGCGCGGCCGAGCGGAGGCCGCGGAGTGCCAAGACCTGACCCGCATAACAGAAAGGGAGAGTATTGGCTCGCTGAAAGCGGACACCCACCTTCACTTCAAATGCTCACGCAACTCGGCCTTGCTGACTTGCCGCCGTGTGTGTGTGTGTGTGTGTGTGTGGTTATCAGATACCCTGTAATCCCAGCTGACTGTCCTCCGTGCGCTTCCCTCCCACGCGCATTCACAAATACAATGATCTTACACAAGTGTGTGGAGTGCGCGTGCGTGAGAGGGAGAAAGAGAGGCAACGACCATAAAGCAAAAGCGCACGCTCACGCGTGACTACGCGATTGTCCTTCTAAGGTCAGAATGTTCAAGTCAAAGACACACACGGGAAAAAGAGGAGAGAGAGAGAGAGGGACCACAGGAGGGGGAAGAGAGAGAGAGAGAGAGAGAGAGCGAGAAGGGAGAGAGACAAGGGAGAGAAAAAGACGGAGAGCAAAAAGGGTGGGAGAGAGAAAAGGGACGGAGAAAGAGAGGGGGGCAAGAGCAAGAGGACAGAAAGGAGAGGGAGGAGACAGACAGAGCAAGAGGAGTGAAGGGAAGGAGAAAGAGGAGAGCGAGAAGAACAGTGAGGGATGGAGAGAGCAAAAGGAGAAGGGAAAGACAGAAAGAAGGGAGGAGAGAGAGAAAGAAGAAAGAAAGAGAAGCGATAGAGATTGCAAGGAGGGGGAGAGAGAAAGAGGAGAGTGAGCAAGAAGAGAAAGCAAGATGAGAAAAGAGATAGAAAGAGAGAGAAAGGGGGGGGCGGGCGGTCGCGTTGCAATTAGCGTGACACGGTGGCCGCTGCCCGTGAGGACGAGACATACGGCACGTTCAAACATTTCCAACTCCTGCAGAGAAAAAGGCCAAGCGAGCATCGACAACATTGATGACTGTCGTAACAATGAAAACGGCACCAAAAACAATCCAAATTGTTCTTCGCATCTTCTCACCGCGTAATAAAAACTTTTGCTTCAGGTCCCGAAGATAACCCTGCAAAAAGAAATAAATGAAAAGCTCGCAAAATCAAGTCAAAGATTCCCCAAAGCGCCCCGCAAAAAAAGCATGAACAATACGTATGGACATGGCAAAAGAAAGAAATGCTGCTGCATGTCTCGCCGTGACATTTGCTGGAGTTGGATGACTTGCGCTTTTGGAGCGCGGGTTGTTTTTTTGGCCTTCGGCAACGCGTTTGAGCGGACGCCATGGGGAGGCGCAAACTAGGGCAGACGTACTATTGGTGTGCGCTTGTTCCGCATTCCATCAACGCCGCCATCAAAATGTTGGACCCGCAAGCACGCGTACACAAATCAAGCTCGCCGCCCCCTCTCCATTCCCCGCTCTCTTTTAGTCTCTGTTGCGTCCTCTATACACACACACGCGCACACACGAGGGGCTTTTTCTATCATAGCGGGGACATTGCATGGAAGTAGGGCATTTCAAAGCTACTCTGCGAGAGCAAGTCTTGGCTCTCTGTAGGGCCGACCCGGGGAGGCCCAAAGTGCGACAAGGTCCCGACAACGACAGCAAAAACGGCTGGTGCACTCACACGCACACGCACACGCCGACGCCGTGTAAAGTCCGAGAGCAAGGCGGGAGCTCCCTTGCTATGGGGCACACAGGTAATCGCAAACGTTAGGGTCCTGTAACACTGGATCAAATAATAATCATACGATACGAGCATATAGTTTATGAAACAGACTGGAGAGACGAGACGGCCCATTCACAAATAGTCGGGGCGCGCGTGTGTGTGCGTGTGCGTGCGTGCGTGTGGGTGGGAGGATTTGGGAGGGAGTGCCAGTCCACCATAAGCTCCTCTACTGCCGTGTAATCTCACACGCATGCAGGCAAAATTGCAGCATCATAACCAGGGCACCCTTTTTTTTTCAAGGAGTCCAGACTTTCATTTATTTTATATATATACACACACACACGAGTCATATTTTGGAGGGGCGTGGCACGGAAAGAGCGGGAAGTGGACGCGATAAGGGAGAGGGCGCCACGGGCGGCGCACAGATGGAGCCGACGAGAGTGAAAGACAAAGAGCAGAGAAAGGGAACGGGCGAGCGAAACAGATGGCGGCGGAGAAGAGGCAAAGAGGAACTCGCTGAGAAGAGTCGGACACAGCGGGGGGAGAGAAAGAGAGGGAACGGATGAATGAAGCGAAAAAAAAATGGAGGCGGGAGAGGATGCCACATGAAGGATTTTCCTCCGGAATTGTGCAAGGAAAAGACAAGAAATGTCTGTAAATGGACACAGCGCCAGGCGGAGGACACCGACGCTCGCTCAAGGCGGCGGCAAAAGGCAAAAGGCATGCTTTGGTTTGCACTCGTGCCGCCTTCGGGAAAGCTGGGAAATTGCTCACCTGGGATTTAAAAAGCTACGGCCAAGGTCACCCGTACGTATATATCACACGTGTGGGACATCCGTTGTAAAACGGAAGCCGGCTGAACTTTCGCGGCGGCGGGCTGACCACCTCCAACTTGAGCGGTGGAAACAGCGCGGCGCCGTTACTGCCCGAAAGGCGGATAAGCGGCGTGCGCCAAACGGGACCATCCGCTTTGCTCTTAGTCAATTTGCGCGCGCCTGTCTTTGGGTATTGTCCGCGCGCACAGGTTGCTTTGCGCCGCTTATACGATCCATATTGTGTAACAAGCGTCGGCGAGCGGGCGGCTTGTGCCGCGCGCGACAAATCGGACCGGCGGCACGTACGGCGGTCGGGGGTGACTTGCGGGAGAAACGCCCCTTGAAAAGTCGCCCCGCGTTCGTTTTGCCGGCCGGCGCCCGCTCCGTTTTCAAACGGCGGATCGATTTGGAGAGGGGGGGGCTTCCGGAAACGTTTTTTGCGGGGACGGCCGCGAATTGGACCCAAGGGCGCAATTTGGAAACTTTTCTGGAAACATTTCCAAACAAAACGGGAGACGTTCTTCGTCTTTCCTTGCGTTGACGCTACGGACACAGCTACTAAATTTTACACTTCCGAGCAAAACCGCTTTGAAGGACACGACGTGTTTCGATCCAAGTCGTTCAGGCCATCAAAAATGGTCAGTTTGGAATTCAAATCGCCGCATCTACCCCAGAATAGGTTGATGAGACTGTTTTTGGTGGGTCTGCTCATGATGAGCGCGTGCATTCCATTTCATGTTGCTGAGCAAGAAATGAAATGGAGCAGGTGTTTGTTTTTGGTCCTCCACGCTCGTCACCGGCGGAAGACGCATCCCGGCCGGCTTCTGGGTCCCCGCGTTTCCGCGGCGACGCAAACAAACTCCAAGTCGCCGGCGAGAAACGCACGGCCGTGAGAGATGGCGCTCCATCAGGCAGTCAGCTGTTGTTGCCATGGCGAGGAGATGCTATTTTAAGTTGAGCGACTCCGCCCCCCTCTTACTCACTCACGCGCACGGACCCGCGAGTGCAAATTGCGCTCGCGCCCGCCCGCCCGCCCGCCCGCACCATTAACATGCGGCTAATTTGGTTGCGGTACCTATCAGGAGGCCGAGCGGTTTAATAGCAAGACGGCTACCTGAGTGGAGGATGCGCAGCTACTCGGAGTAGGAGGCGGAGACTATTCTCCTTGATGTTCGGCGCCGTCTGGGTTTTTTGCCGCGCTTGGCGCCGAACCCGATGGAGGGCGAGCCTTCTTCTGGGCCGCTCCGACTTCAGGAGCTCGTCGCATTCCCTCAAAGGAAAAAAAAAAAAAAAAAAAAAAGCATCCTCATCGAGTTGGAATCAAATGCCATGCGCTCCTTGAAGGGGGTGTGGCCTGGTGAGCGATGTCACAAACTGGGCAGGCGAAAAGCATCACTTCATTTCACAGTTTCCATTTTGAATGATTATTTACGATATTATATATGTAGGTAAAATACGATAGAATATTCATGATCCGTTATTCGTTTTGACAATTGAATTTGAATGCTTCATTTCATTTGCCTTTTGAATTGATTTTCTTTTGGCTTTTAATAAGAAACTGTACCCCGAACGCACCGAAAGGTGCCCAGAAATAAAAGGGCATTATTATTTCTCATTTCATACCTCTATTTGTATTTGTCCAAAAAGGTCTGAAAATGCTTTTCAATCCAATAAAAAAGCCCCTATTTTTCGCAATTAAGAAAAAATTCTATGTTGGGCTATACGGCTCTTTGTTTGAAAATAATTGTCAACATATTTGAGGGAACGTTTATGTATCAAAAGCACTTAGGAGTATCGGTACTAATTATCAGTGTCAGACCATTCACAAGTACCCATACCGGTAAACGAATCCATGTCATTGTAGGTCGTGCTTTTTGTGTCAATGTGAGCCTATCGTCCGCATGGGCGCATATGAACACATTTGGCTAATTGTGCTGTTAGCAAGGACGGGGAGAAAAAAAAGGTGGGGGGGGGGGGGGCACTCTCACGCTCCGGGCTTGCGTAACACGTTGGCAAACACTTCAAGTTCAAAGTTCTCTGAAAAGAAAGGGGGGGGGGGGGCAGGCACACGTACGCCAGCGCCAGACAAGACGGCGGACACATTAGATTGCAAATTGAAAGCCGACATGGCGGAGGCACGCACGCACGCACGCTTGGACTTCTTCCACCTCCCCCTTTTACGCCGCGTGGTCCAAATTTGACTCAGCACGTAAACGCTTCACATTTGACACGGGACTCCAATTCGCTGGGGAAAATATTGCAAAATATTGCAAAATGCGGCCGACCTGCCGTGTTTTTTGGGGCCGACTGTTTTTTGTCGGTAGCCTAGCAAGTTTTCCTCGGCTAGGTCAAAGCCGAGGTCTTCAAGGGGCAGAATTTTCAACGCCTTTTCTGCATGACTTGTTTTATCGCTAGCGGGTCTGTCGCTCCCTCTGCACCGGCTCCTTTTTCCGACGGCCGTCTCCATGGCAACGCGTCACAACATAGCATGGGGGCGGGGCTCGTGATTCACCGGCCTACAGGAAAACAACTCAGTGAAAGTGCCAATTGTGTGTGTGTGTGGGGGGGGGGGGGCGTTTGAGGGGTCCCTATGGCACACGCTCACATAGAGGGAAAATTCAACCCCCCCCCCCAAAGATATCTTTTCTTTCAACCCACGCATGCATGCTAAGAATCTGCAGCCTTTTGATCTACCAGGTCTCTGCAGTTGGCTCCAATGCTCCGAATGCGCCACGCACACCATCCCCAAAAACTGGCTGATGAGATATATGCAAATGCTGAGATCCCTGCACCGTTTATTGTATTTTATACAAATATTCTCAGAGTTGAGCTCTTTTGCTAACCAAAACAGCGGCATCTCACAAGTCATAGCGATGAAGGCGAAGGCGGCCACCTTGGTTGACAGCCTGCACATTACAAAAATTCAAGATACTTTAGAAGAATTGTTTTAAAGAAAGACATATCCCAATTTGAGATGAGGCCCGGTATCGGCCCGATACCCGTACCTGCTATCCGTACTCACTCCTCACCAATTTTTTATTATTATTTCATTTAATTTATGATTATTTATTTATTTTCTTATTTGTATTTGCTGACAAAGCATTTTCACAGCACTGTTGGTGTCAAATTATGAGAAAAACTATTTAGTGGGGACATTTTTTCCGAAACGTTTCTTTGCGCGTCCATGTCTATTGCGGTAGTGATATATGTGTGTGGAAGTACGTACATACGCGCGTAGACACACACACACACACACACACACACACACCAAAGCATCATTTATATGCGAAACGTTTTCATTGACTTTCAAGAGCAAGTCGAAACGGTTGGGACTTTTTGCCTCCTTTGAAGGAGCAAATGTGCAAGCAGGGCGAAAGCAGCTTTTTTGTTTTTCCTTTTTCCCGCTTGCGTTTCAGGTCGCGCGTGTGACGGCGCGGG
Organism: Hippichthys cyanospilos; assembly: GCF_059441005.1. Classification (NCBI taxonomy): domain Eukaryota; kingdom Metazoa; phylum Chordata; class Actinopteri; order Syngnathiformes; family Syngnathidae; genus Hippichthys; species Hippichthys cyanospilos. Next base: position 532,854 of record NC_142389.1, on the reverse strand, counting down.
CCGCAAACAACACGCGTTTGTTCAGGTGTGTCGGGCCGCTCGGGAGGGAGCGTCTCGGCTTTTCACCGGCAAAGCAAACGGCGTGGCCGCCTTGGTTTTTTTTTTTGGTTGCGTCCCGGTGGCTTTGAACCAAAATGGCCGACCCCCCGCGCCTTTTCTCGCGAGAAGCAAATTTCATGCTACGCAATGACGGGAGTCTTTTCTGGCATGGCTTTTTTTTTTTTTTTTTTTGGTGGGTCTACTCGTGCTAGAAAATGTCAGGCTGCCGAGTTCAGCTGGATTTTGGGGTCCCGCGTCTTGGAAACTACTGAAAAAGATTTGGCCCAGGTAACGAGAGGCAAAGCACGACTGTCTTTGCGCCGCCTAAAAAAAAAAAAAAGTTCAAATAAAACTTGCAAATCCAGCAGCTTCTCAGCAGCCTTGTGCAAGCTTTGCGGGGATTACATCATCAGAGGTTTGCTGCGTGACTTTCTTCTCCATTAGCGCTCAGGGGAAGGAAGCACTTTTGCCTGGGCGCTGTCGCTGGGCAGCGGCTAGCAAAACGTCCGGAGAGGACCGGCTCCGGCTCTTTCCCTGCTCGGACCACACTTCGCGTCACGTAAAAAACGTGGAGTGGAGACGACTGGGGAAGAATGATTTTGTTAGGTTTCTACGACCGCGCGGTCGACGCTGACGATTTTCTCACAGGCGATCCGAGAAAACGCATCATCTGGAGTCGCGGAACAAAAAAGGCCTCGAGGCACCGCGACAACTGCGGTTCCGACGTTTAGCAAATTGTTTCGCAGCGATTCGGATTCAGGCGCTGAGTAAATAAGCACGCGCCCCCGGGCGGCTAGTTCAACATTTCGCGCGGAATCCGGCAGACAAACGGAGGCTCCAACGGGCGAAAACTGGAGGCGTTTTCGTACGGAGAAAAAAAAAAGGGTCCGAAAAGATCGGAGACCAAAGCCAAAGCCGCGGGGCCGGGGCCGGGGCCGGGGCCGGGGCCGGGTTGCGACTCGGCTCGCTCTCGCACGGTACGGCCTTCCGGAGTTGCGGGATTCTGGCGAAATACACGACTGGGGAGCGAGCGACGCGGGTATTCCCTGGCTGGGCCTATTCCCACCCAATTTGGGCTGAATTGGAACGGCTCCTCACGTCCTCAAACAGAAACATGGGATGACTTTCGAGCCCTCAAAATGTTCAGCAGCCCTATCCTATCCACACATGCAGCGGACACAGATTTTGGAGGGGGGAGGAACCTACGCTTCCTTTATGTACAAAAATGGGTCAAAGGCGATAACAGCAAAAGCAACCGCGCCGTATATTTATACATTTATGAAATTGGAATATTCATCGTGAATATTCATTTCATAATTCCAGCATTAAGACTTTTGATGTGCGAAGAGTCCTTTAGGCTCCGGCTGCGGGTCATCGCAATCCCACTCGCATTGGCGAGGCTACGGTAGAGTCAACGGGATTAGGCGCCGGTCCCGTCGGGACGTCTCTGTCCACGCGCCCCATTTCGACGGCCCGCAGAGGTCAAAACGCTTGAGGGGGATTGCAAGCGTGCGCCCAGGCTGGATTTTGCTATTCCACTGATTGTCCCCCCCCCCCCCACTGACTTTTTTCCCCTGTTATTGAATTCCACTCTGTCAAACGCGTTGGGCCTCCCAGCTCGGCCCCCCGTCGGCGCCGTTCCATCCTTGCCGCCTACGCGCCCCGAGTCACAATTTGAACTCGCGTGCCCTGCGACTGGCGCGTTTGCGCTCCGTCGGGCGGCATCCGGGCAAGAAGGCGTCGGGCGAGCCGGGGGGCGGAGCTGAAGGACGAGCGTTAGGGGAAAGGAGGGAGCGGACGTGAAAGGGGCGTGTGGACTTTCCCAAAGCAATTGCTGTTTTGACGCCAAAGGAGCCGGGCGCGTTGCTTTGATTCATATTTGATCAGCCGCTTTGAAGCCTGGCGAAGGCCCGAGTTGAACGCGGGGGCAGCGCCCGCAAAACCCCAAATTCAAATCGCCCCCCCACGAGAAAAGAATAAAATAAAATAAAACGCGTCTTCACGCATTCGTACGCCGATTATCGTTCGGCTGTTCGGAACTGCTGGCTGTTACGCGCCCCGGGAATCGTTTTCCCACGTAGCCCCGCCCCCAAAAAAACGGCCTGCTTTCAGTTGACCCATTTACACGTTTTTGCTTCATTTTTGACTTTTTCAGGAAACAACTGACCGCGTCGGCCATTTTGCAGAACATTGAACTGGTTCACTGCCAATGACGGCCATAGATGCCAAAGATCCAGCTAGCGGGCCGCCGCTGAAGCGCTCAACATTTTCTATACATCGCCAGCATCCATCATACAATAAATACGCACTAGCCGCAGTAAAGAACTGAGCGAATCCAGCATTTTGCGGAGCGCTGAACTGGCTAACTGCCAATGACGGCTACTGGCGTCACAGATTTCTTTCTTTAGCGGGCTGCCAGTGACTTCTTTTTTTCAAAAACAACGCAACGCAAAACAATAAAATTGCATTAGCCGCTGTGGACAACTGACCGAATCGGCCATTTTGCAGAACACTGGACTGGTTCGCGGCCAATGATGTCACGCTTTTTTTTTTTGCGGGCTGCAAACGAAAATGTATACCGAAAACGTAGCGTTGGTGGTTGAGAACAACTTTTTGAACGTGATCATCATTGCCTTGGTTCTTTTTGGATGAAAAACAGCGGAAATCTTAGGCATTGTCCCTTTAAGAACTTCTCAGCTAGCCAAAGAGAGGGAGGGCTGAAAATATGAGGAAGGACTCTGGCGATGACGCAAGCCTCTCCAAAATCACGTTCCAAAAGGCTTCCGCGTGACTAACAAAGTGTGACACGAGCGATATCTCGCAGCAAAGTTGCACACGCGAGCGACATCCACCGCGTAGTAGTAAAAGGGGGGAAGACAAGGTCACCAATTGGGATGGGCTGGGCGGCTAAGGGGAGGGGAGGGGAGGGGAGGGGAGGGGAGGGGAGGGGAGGGGAGGGGAGGGGAGGGGAGGGGAGGGGAGTAAGGAGTAAAAATAGCCTCGCTATCGCAGGCTTCCCCACAGTCAGTCCCGTTATATAATGGGCCGAGCTGAGCCGGGATGAATGACATCACGGCTAGCCTCGCAATCGCAAAGCCCGTGTTCTTTGCGACGAGTACACAAGAACCCCCCTCCCAAATCAAAAACAAAAAATAAAAACAAAAAAACAAACGGAAAGCAAGCACGAGTCGAGCCGGGCGATTCGCTGCTTGCCAACACTCTTCACTTCCGCAAACGCACATTTAAAAAAAAAACAAAAAAACTGGCTGACATTGTCGCAAACAACGCCGACTTGACGACGCGGACTTTGGACGTATGCCGCAAATCGAGCAAAACCAACACACGCGCAACAAGAAAACAAAACAAAAAAAAAAGCTCAAGCGAGCGAAAGGAGTGGCGCAGCAGGAAGCGGACGCGCCGGCGGCTCGGCTAGAACGCGAGCAACTTTCCGAACCGAACCGGAGAGCGTCGAGGGTGGGGCTTACCGTTGGTCCTCGGCTCGGTTCGGCTCGGCCGGGCTCGCTGCACCGACGCCGCCCGCTGCTGCTCGGGTGTGCGGCGGCCCCCGCCGGCACCCGCACCGGCACCGGCACCGGCACCAGCACCAGCACCAGCAGCACGGCCGAGACCGTCTCAGTCACGCGGGCGCTGCGAGTTCACGCGGCGAGCACGCCGCTCGCGCTCAGCTACTCATGCACAAAAAAAAAAAAAAAAGAAGAAGGGGCCGGTTTGCGCACGCGCACACGCGCGCGTCCTAAATCGGAAACGTTACAAATTGTTTAGTCACCTCACGTACGAGTGACAAAAAACAGCTGGAGCTCTTACGTAATATTAGCTTTTTTTTTTTTTTTCAAAGATCGACATGCATTGTATATGTGAATGGGGTTGCATGTTGGATGTATTCAGTAAAAAAAAAAAAAAACATTTATATAAAGAAAATCCAATAACTGAAATTATTCATGAAAGTAGGTTCGTAGGTTGTTTCCCCTAAAAATATGCGAATACTTAGGTGTAAAAAATGAAAGTTTGAAATTATTACGCTGTTAAATGTTTTCAAAGAAAATATACTAATACTATCTTATAAAATACCCAGTTCGTGTTATCTATCTATCTATCTATCTATCTATCTATCTATCTATCTATCTATCTATCTATCTCTATCTATCTATATATATATATATATATATATATATATATATATATATATATATATATATATATAAATCCAATTAATGTTTGAAAATATTATGCACATGTATGTTTCCTCTAAACATATGTGAATACTTAAGTGTAAAAAAATGAATAGTTTTTCCCATAATGACACAGGTATTCATTTATTCCTGGCCCATGGCATGGAAAAAAAAGAGATGTTTGTAGCTCCTACCCTACATTTTTCAAATACGTTTGAGTGTGTTTGGAAGCCAAATGCTAAAAACTGCTTGTTTTCCATATAGCCATGGGAACAAATTCACATAGCCAGATGATTATGGGAAACATGCTATGTAGATAGCATTTAGCCTACAAAACATTCTAACATGTAAGAATATATTCAAATGCACATTTTTTTGCGTGTAAATCTGACGTGCTGGTGGTAAATAGTCTTTTTCCACAATGATTGAGTTGCTACACACACACACACACACACACACACACACACACAGCTGAGCGGTGCACAATGATAATAATGATCATAATAATAATAATGATAATTTTCCAATGTTTTGTGGCCGCAGGCGCCCTGCCGAGGAATCAAAAGCTTCCAATGACCTTTGAAACGTCTTCAAGCATGTTTGTGTGTGTCATTTCCCCAAGCGAGTTGGAAAAGGTCCCATGCTTTGATTCCAATTTTTATATTTTATTTACATATGCCTGTTTGAAATCAGTTTTCATTATGTATTGTAGTTGATTCTATGTACGTGTTAAAATGTGACTTTCTATTTGTATTTTTTCTTTTATTTTATGTATTATGATGATTGCTGTCGCATTATTCTATGTACATTCGATTCAAACTAGAAGTCAAAATTCAAATTCAAAATTCAAATTTTTATTAAAGTCAAATTTTGTGGCATGATTCTACCCGTATTCAATTAAAACTCAAAGCACACTCGTCTGCAGCCGCATGGTCAAAAACTGCAAGAAAACGATGACTCCAAAACATCGGAAAGTCAAAGACGTGAGTTGGTGCGCGTCACGTGACCTGGGGCGCCGGCCCCGCCCTCAGTCAGGCGTCCGTCTGTTGACGCGACGCCGAGCCGGCGCATTCCGCTTTCTCACTACTCGAGAGGCTCCGTGTCCCAATTGGCCGAGCCGCTTACGACATCGCCGCCCAGCGAAAGCGAGCTTTGAACGAGGCGCCCTCTAGCGGCCAGACTAGAGCGTGACACTAGAGAAAGTTTGACTTAGCCAGCTGCAGAAGCGTTTGCCATGCGTCCAGAAAGGCACGGAGCCCCTCCGGTGCCGGGGAATGAACAAATGAATAAATACATATTTGCACCAATCCGTTTGCTCAGTTTACCAAAGCGTGCGCGCGCTTCACTGTACACGCTGTATCGAAGGCCGATGACGACAAAGACCGAGTCGGCTTCTGCCGATGTCGAGCCCTCCCAGGAACTCCGCAAGTAGAGAGAACGTGACCGCCAGAGGGAGGCGGAAAAAGCCAGGACTATCATGCTAGCTAAAGAAAAACAGATACTGTACATCACACTATTTGGGACGGGCGGAGCGCCGTATAGCAGGTGTGGGTATGGCGACATCTAGTGGCCAACAAATCATTCATTTCAAAACATGGAAAAGACAGATAGAATCAGCAATCACATGGGGCGCTGGCTGCCCCAAATAAGAGGCTGACATGTTTCGGCCGCCGTCTTTGATCCAGGATACCAAAGTCTTGAGCTTGTCTTCAAATCGCCACTAGATGGCGTTTAGAAAACAACATGGGGGAAACGAACCCAAATAGGTTACAGCAGGTTACGCCTTCGCGTTGTCTTGGCAAAGCATCCTAACTGCGCTAGGTACCTGCAGGTACCGTGCGTTTTGGGGTTTTTTTCTTGAAGGAGCTTCAACGTTTGAGCGCGGCCACGCCCAGGCGCTCGAGCGCGCAGGCGCGGACTCACCTGCCTGGGTGTGTCCGCGGAGCCGCGAGGAAGCCGCCCCTCCCCCCCCCCCTCAGCGTTTGACGCATTTTGCGCACGACGACCATGGCCACCGCCGCCGCCGCCGCGACCTGCGTCCTCGCGCTCCTGCTCGCCTCGTCGGGTAACTAAGCGCCCGCGCGGGACCTCTGCTCGGCTCGGCTCGTCTCGGCTGCTCACCTGCCCCCCCCCCCCCCCCCCCCCCCCATCCCCTCTTCCCGCAGGGGCGCGCGACATCCTGCCGCCCGGCCCCGTGGACGCAGTGGTGGGCAAGAACGTGACCCTGCGCACGCTCCTGCGGGAGCCCGAGTACGCCTTCGTCATCTGGAACTTCAACGACGGGCTCGAGCAGATCCACGTGGCCACGCTGGGTCCCAAAGGGCTCAAGGTGAACGCGCGATACGAGGGGCGCGCGTCCGTGGACCCCCGCAGCGGCGCGCTCGGCCTGAGCGCGCTCGCAGCCGAAGACAGCGGCGACTTCAGCGTCACCCTGGTGGACGCCGACGGCGGCACCGAGACGGCGGAGGTCCGCCTGCGCGTGCTCGGTGAGTCCTTCCGCCACTTGAGAACCCGATTGCGTTTTGCCACGTTGCGCGCGTTCCGTCGTTTTGGCAGCTTGCCGCCGTTTTGCGTCGGGTGCGATGTGCACGGCCGAGATCGCGAATATAGAGTTAGAAGGATGCTGAACTTGGGGTTGCCGGCCAGGGGGGTCTAGAGGAAGACGGAAGGAGAAGGTTCGCAGATGTAGCGAAGGCGGACACGAGAGAAGAAGATGCAGGAGACGGGCTTCCGTGCGCTGCGGCCGTTCCTCAAGGGCAAAAAGCCCAAAGGAGGAGGAGAAGAAGTGCCGCTTTTCAAAGTTGTTCATGAATAAAAAGCAAAAGGAGGTGGCGGGTTCACCACCTGGGGACTACTTTCCTCGGCGGAGGGAGCACTTCCGAGCGTTCCCTCGCCGAGCCGTCGGGGCGCGGCCCCTCTCTAGCTCTCACCTGCCCGTCTCCTTTTGAATGGAGGTGACGTCATTTCCCGCGCCTGGCCGCACCCCCTTTTAACGACGGGGACTACTTCCGTAGGGATCGCCCACTTTGTCCCTCTTTTTCCTCCTCGCTCTTTTCTTTCCGGTGGGCGCGGCTTGTCCCGAGGCCGACATGGCAAAATGCCGAATCAGACGAGACGATCCCCTCACTGTGTCCCAGGTCTGGAAAAGTTAAAAAAAAAAAAAAAAAAAAAAAGTACATCCTTAGAGCCGGTCCCTTCATTTGCGTCCGCCGTCGTGTCCGAAAGCGAAGCCGATCGCATCCCGGCCAAACGCGCCGGACGTCGGCGGGAAGGACAAGAGGACTCGAAAGACGCCGATGTCCGCGAGCGCGTCCGCGAACGAATAGGCCGAAGACAAAGAAGGCGTTGCGGGCCGCTACGTTCGACGACGCGAGCGGAGATGCTCGGAAGTCGCTTGGGCTCGACCGGGGATGTCCAAACTAGGGCACGGTGTCCATTCGGGGCCCGCTTCTATTTCCCTGGGGCCCCCGGCATTTGTTAAAAAGGACAAAGAGAAGGGAGGGAGAGTGTAAGCATCCAAGAAAAAGGTACCATTACTACCTCTGTTCTTTAGCAGGTTATTCGTTCAATTGAAATGACGTCATTGATTTGAAGACATGAGAAATGTCATTGCGTCCTCGACACTTTATACCAAAATCCATGGTTTGCGAGCCGGAACCGTACGTTTGAAACCGTTCGTTGAATATATCAGGACCAAGAATTTGCGGCCCTCGCATCCTTCCATTTTTCTGTCTTTTGGACACCCCTTGTTTTGCGCGCGCGCGCGCAGAGCCCGTGTCGGGCGTGACGGTGACGGCCAACATGGCCGAGGCGCTGGAGCACAACAGCACGCTGGTCCTGACCTGCGCCGCCGAGGGCTCCTTCCTCAAGTTCACCTGGTTCAACGACAGCGCGCCCATCTCGCCCGGCGGACGCCTGTCCGTCGCCGAGGTCGGCCCCCGCTCGCCCCGCCCCGCCCCGCCCCGCCCGGCCCCGCGCTCGCCCGCCCTCACCGCCGCCGCGTCCGCCCGGCAGGACGAGTCCAGCAGCCGGCTGACCATCCGGCCCGTCCTGCGCGGCGACCTGACGCGACCCGTCTACTGCAGCGTCGCCAACGAGCTGGAGACCAAGAAGAGCGCCCCCTTCAGCCTGCCCGTGCACTGTGAGTAGCGCCTACACGCCCGCCCGGCTGACGGCCCGCTCGGCGAAACACTTCAAATGTATTCTTCTTTTTAATGCTGTCCAAAATAACACCAGCCCAACATCGCTATAAACCATCAAACATTAACTAAGATAAATGTACGTGCCTGTAAAGGCGCAGCAAAATAGATGGCGGGGCGCAAATGTGTTTGGACACCGCCGCTTGCAAAACGTGTGTGCATTCGGCGGTCAACTTAGTGTTGACATTGCCGCATTCCGCGCAGCGCAGAACACGCGCGCGCGCGCAGAAGCACGCCCCCGCAACAAAGCGGCCCGGCCGAGCCTTAGCTCTGCGAATCACGCTAGCTCTGCGCCGCCCGCAGACGGTCCCGACGACGTGATCCTCACGCCGTCCGACCCGCCGGCGTTCGTGCGGGCCGGCTCCGACTTCAACCTGACGTGCGCCGCGCGCTCCAGCCCGCCCGCCACCTTCAGCTGGTACCAGAACGAGACCCGGATGGACGCCGTCGGACAGGCGCTGGCGTTGCGGATGGTGCAGAGCCGCCCCCTGTGGCGGCGGAACAGCCGGTACTCGTGCAGAGCCCACAACGCCAAAACCGAGCGGGCGGGGACCTCGCGCTCCGTCTCCTTCGCCGTCATGGGTGAGTCGCCGGCTCTCATCTCGACATTTATCGACATTGGACCCGTGACGGTTTCGGATTCGATTCCTGCGACGCGAGGTCGGAGGTCGAAAGCCCTCCGGTCCGAGGTCCGCTTTGCGGCTTTTGGGGCTCGGCGCCTTCTCGGCGGGTCCGGACTTTTTAACCGAAGCCGGCCACGCCGCTGCCGCGCACGCGCGAGAACGGAGGCGAGCTTTCCTCTCGAGCCGGAGGCCGGACGGGCGGGGGGGGGCCCGAACCCGTCCGTGGCGTCCTTCGGCAAAACGCCCGGTCGCTCCTGGCGCCCCGAGGCGCCACTAGCTCATTGAGTAGTTGATGTAGGGCAGAGGTGTCCCAAGTCCGGCCCGCCCCCCCACCCAATCCTAAAAAGACATTTTTGGACATGTCCTGCACTGCTATTTCAAAATAGCAAAAGATGCGACGGAAGGCGGCGTTATCCTCCAAAAACGACAAGACGGTAGCACGGCGCAACAATTGGGACGCTCTGCGCCACGTCCGCCGCATACGCTGAAGGAAAAAGTCGCAAAATATGCAAGCGCGGGCGAGAAAATTTGTCATTTGGCAAACGTTTGCCTTGCCGGGGGCCGCTTCCGATAAGACGGCGCGGTCACAAAACAAAGCCCCCCCCCCCCCCCCTCCCTCCCGTCCCTCCCCCCTCCCCGCACGCTTCTTTCACGCCTCCCGGAAACCCGCTCAACCAGTCCTACTGTTTGTCTGGGTGTGAGCCTGCGTTTGGGGGGGAGGTCATCTTAAATTCTGCCCTGAAGAGTCTCACGCTTGCCTTTGCGTATCCTTGTTTCAATACATGGGCACGCTCTCAATTCCATCCCAAGCCTTCACGCTTTCCCTACCGTAGAAGAAGTAGATGCCGCCAAGGCCGGCGCAGGGCCGGTGCCCCTCGGGGATTTGGGGAATTGGGAGGGAGCCGTCCGCGATACATAGACGGCGACGGACCTCGGCGCGAGGGGGCCGCGTCCCGACACTCATCGGAGGAGAATCCGCCTTTAGAATAGAAGCTTCCACGCAACGCGGCGGGGGGGGCCGTATCGGCCAAAGCGTATCGGGGCGCGGCCCGCCCCCGGCCCGCCGGCCACGCGCCCCGATACGCTTTGGAGAAAAATCCGCCCCCCGGGTCGGACGCGACGCAACGAGTCGTAAAGGCGGCTCGGCGGCCTTTCCCGCAGAGGCGGTGTCGGGCGCGCAGATGAGCGGGCCGGCCGCCGGCGCCGTCCTCCTGGCCGGCAACGGCTCGGCCAACCTGAGCTGCCGGGCGGCGGCCGGCCCCGTCCACAGCCGGACCTGGCTGAAGGACGGCCGGCCCCTGGCGCCCGACGGGACCCGGGTGACGGCGGCGCCCGACGGCTCCTGGCTCAGCTTGGCGCCGCTGCGCAAGGACGACAACGGCCTCTTCCGCTGCCGCCTGGCCAACGCCGTCAGCGAGCAGACGGCCGACTACCGGATGCTGGTCAACTGTGAGTCGGGCGCCGGGGCGGGGGAAAACCGCGCTTTTCGTCCCGGCGGATCTGTGCGAGCGGCCTCCCGCCCCCTGCCCCAGACGGCCCGGAGGCGGTGAGCGTGAGCGGCGAGAGCGCGGTGGAGGTGAACGAGGCCGTGAGCCTCGGCTGCTCGGCCGACTCGGTGCCGCCCGCCGACTTCTCCTGGAAGTTCAACGGGACGCTGACCGACGTCAGGACGGCCGCCTACGCCATCGCCGCGGCCGCCTACAAGAACACGGGCTCCTACACGTGCCAGGCCCGCAACGCCGTCACCGGCGAGAGCGCCAGCTACACGCACAAGCTCACCGTCAAAGGTGAGACGCGCCCCGGCGAGGGTCCACGTTCCTCGGTGCCCGCCGCGGATAATTTTGCCCGTCGACTCGGGTCGGACTCCTCGGCCTTTGACTCCGATTCCTCTCGGGCTCTCTCCTTTTCAAGTAGACATTTTTAGTCCTGCAAAATGCCCATATCGTCACAATACCGGATTCGGACTCACGGAGGGTATCCTTTTTTTTTCCGGTGCGGCAGAGGAGGGCGCTCTGGACGGGGGCCTGTCGGACGGCGCCATCGCGGGAATCGTCATCGGCGTCCTGGCCGCTTTGGGCGTGGCCATCGGCCTGGTCATGTACTGCAGGCAGAAAGTTCCGTAAGTAGCCGGCCGCGTCTTTGCAACTTAGCGCGCTAAGCTAATGTCGAATTCTTCTCATGGCTGAAACGCGCGAGCATAAAGCATCGTTGACCGCGCCTCCTCGGACAGATCTGTCCTCTCATGCGTCTGCTCTACGCCGGCGGCGTCCAGACTACGGTCCGCGGGCCGTTTGCCACTCGCCATCTCCGTACGATTTTGCGGCCCGCGGCGTCACGCTCAAATTCCGTTTGAAAAAAAAAAAGACTCCAAATTTACCACAACATTTTAAACAAAAAGCCTTAATGTATTTATTTTTCAAAAACGATGACTACAGTATATCAACAATTTGCGATTGCTTGCGTGATGGATATTTACCAAGTTTATTAAGTTAAAAAAAAATGTATTTGGATTATACTGATTGGACCCCCCTGCTCTACACACACACAGATATACATATATATGTAGATAGAGAATGTGTTGTAGTCATCATTGCGCGAATACATATTTATTTGATTGGTGAGATCACTCGAGCAACGCCGATTGGCTTCAATCGATGCAGCGGGAAGCGCGTTTGGGCCAAAGTCACACCTCCCCCACGGCAAGTTTGACAAGCTGCCCGACAGCATTCCTCCCTGGAAGTGCGTCTACACGCCTTGTTGACACTTTGGTCCCCGCCATGCGGCCAAAACAAGGACGCGCACACACAGCTCTGGCGCGCCGCAGACTTCGCAGAAACTTAAGGGTGGGAAAGACGTCCCCGTTTGTCGTCGAGTCCTCATTCTGAAGCTGTGGAAATTGTCCCCATGCGTCGGGAAAACAAGCACGCGTGCACGCGGCGTACCGGCAAACTTCCTGCACGCTTTTCATCCTGTTGCATTTGGTGTTCATCTTTGTGTGTGTGTGTGTGTGTGTGTGTGTGTGTGTGTGTGTGTGTGCTCAGGGTGGAGTCGCCGTACTAGTGAACTCTGCGCGCACTGCTGGTAAGTCACTCGCATGCGCATGTGTCATTTGATTAGACGGTTTGGTTGCCACGGTTACTATTCAAATGGACGCACGGCGGATATTTGCCAAGGAGAGCCGGCAAGGTTTGGATTCACGGAATGCTGCCCGAGGGGCACGACGCCTTTCTCTTCAAATCAACTCCAAAAATTATTCTGCAAACGTCATTTCCTCGAAACGGAATGGCGCTCGATGTGACATTTTGTCGTGAGGAAAGCACACACCCGCTGCGATAAAAACGCGGGGGAGGGAGGGACCCCTTGGCATTTTCGGCGACTTTTGAACAAGCTCCACGGAGCCGCTGGGGCGGCGCCGGAGAGCTTGGTGCGGACGGGCGACGCAGCTCCGCCCCCGACAAATAACTCTCCGCACGCTTGTGTTTGTAAACGCAGGAGATCCCGGTCCAAACGCGGGACCCGACGCAGCTCGGAACCGCCCGGCAACCCTTCGTCTTTCGTCGTCTCTTTGTCGCCTTCAAGCGCGCCTTCTTCCTGCCCCGCCCACCGCCGTTTGCCCGGCCCCGCCCGAATGCGCGAAACCTGCTACCAGCTTGTCCTTCTAACACGCACGCAACATGGCTGCGCTTCAAATACACGCACGCACGCACGCACGCACAGCCGACGGTCCTCCAGAATGCGCGGACAAGTCGCGACCGGCTAACGGAAAAACCGGCAAAGGCGGGCGGGCCCAACTGTGACTTTTGGCGGGAAAAGAGCTTTTATTTTTTTTTGTGAGATTTAAAACTTGTATATGACTTCAGATGTGTCTGTGTGTGTGCGCGCGCGCGCGTTTGTCTGCACTGAAGTATTTATTGTGTGAAAAGTGGAGCCGAAGGTCATCGCGGGTCGCACCGACGCTGACCGCGCGAGCTGTCAATCGGCGTAGCGCAATAAGCTAAGTGTGGCTAGCTCCCGGCGCATTTTTTTTTTTTTTTTTTACAGCTTATCATGCAAAAATGTTGTTTGTGGTTTTGTTTTGTCAACTTGTGGGAAAAGAATAAAAGCCAAAGTTGTTGGACGCCAAGCCGCCAATCAGAGTGCGTGCGTGTGTTTCGAAGCAACCAATCGCAGCCGCATTCCTCTCGGGTGTGTGTTCCGTTGCGTCTACGCGCGCACGCTTTCCAGCCCTTTCCAGGTGAGCGCTCCCTAACCAGTGAAAAGCATTTTGAGATGGGAGAAAAAACAAAAAAGGAAAAGCAGAGTGAGCCGTGCCACGTGTCGCCGTGGTTGTTTTTACTGAAGACGCAGACCGATTCCAAACCGCGTTTGTAGAGTCGACAGGAGCGTTTTACTCTGCAACGCTATAGACGTACAAAAGCTAGCAAAGGAAAGACAATTGGCAAAAGAATGACAAGAAAAGTAGCTTGGTGTTCCAATTCATTTGCTCGCCGTTTGAAAAGAAACGTTTGTTTGCAAGGAACGGCGTTAATGTCCCTGGTCACATATTGCCAGCCGAACCTGTCCCAAATGTATCCAAACCCAATCCAATCATTTGTTCCGATTATGTTCGTCTCTCGAGGACATCGATGATGGTATGTTTTGTCCAAAAGTGTCTCAAACTCCCTCGAAGCAACAGAGGCAATACTTTATTTATACCCGTGTGCTACGTTTGTCCCTTTGGAATGGTACCAACAACCTGGGTCCATTTGACCCGGGGGAGATTTGCTCACCCAGAGGTGTTTGAAACGGATACGCCCCCATTTGAGTATTGTGTTTAAACCGCAGATTTAAGGTTACTTCTCGAGATTAGCCGACCCCGTCTCTGGGTCAATTTGACCCGGAGGTGTGCATATCCCAAACGCGTCCAAAACTCTCACGATCCCATTTGCTAAAAAAAATCCCCGTAGCTACCCCTCGAGAAGCAGCGTTCTGCGTACTCTGCGCCGGAGTCGAGCGCTTGAAATGTTTGCGTCCCAACATGCCGCACAATCACCCTGGAATGTGAGCGCATACGTGTGCGCGCAGTTGCTTGGCTGGATGCTGGGGACTAAATTCCCGCTTCTCCAGCCTTGCCCTTGTGGGGGGCGCTTTGGTGGAAGCCCCAAGTCCACAAGTCTTTCGCACCATCCGCGCTTGCTTTTAAAGTGGAGCTTCGATTGGCTTTTTTTCTTGCGGCTCCGCGTGCGCGAGAAAGCAAAGGCGCGCGCGCGCGTGTGTGAGTTTGGGTTAATACGCTGCTGAAAGCTAACATAACTCACGAGCTTTGCACATTCTGCCTAATTAGCACGTGTGAGCTCGGCGGCTCCCATAGCGCTTGCGCGTTTGTGTGCGTACCCTCTAATCAAACGCGCACATTCCTGCATGGCGTGTCGCCACTTGTTTTTTTACACACCGTCAGGTTTGACTTCCCTCTACTATTTCCAAAAGAACTTCTGGGGGCGGGGAGGAGCTCTGCCTTTGGCTGTGGTACCACCGCGGTCCTCAGGAGGCACCCGCGAGTAGAGTTGGAATCGCAAGAATCTAAACACACCCACCTTACGCATTCGTAAAAGCGTGTTCTCTCCCTCGCTCTCTCTCCCTCTCTCTCTCTCTCGCTCTCTCTCTCTCTCTCTCACACACACAGACACACACACACTAAGCAGACGCACACGAGCCAACGAATAAATAAGATCAACATATAAAATGAATAAAAATAAAGATCGAGTGACAGGCTCTCATAAGCCAGTCTCACGAATTGATGCAAATCGTTGAAAAAAAGATGTTGAAAATGGGACTTGCATTTTTCGGGCGGGGCGGACGAACCGTTTTGCATAATGTTCCGTCCCAGTCGGCAGGTTCGTGCGACGACCACAAGGGGGAGCGGGAAGGCAACGAGTGTTGAGCAGCGCAAGAAAAAGACGTATTGTCGCAATACCGCTTTGTCACTCGGGCGGCGCTAGTGAGTTGACCTGTATTCCTTCCCGGTTGTTGGCTTGCGGGGCCACCTTGTGGACCGAGCGGGGCCACCTTGTGGACCGAGCGGGGCCACCTTGTGGACCGAGCGGGGCCACCTTGTGGACCGAGCGGGGCCACCTTGTGGACCGAGCGGGACCTCTGGGAGCCAAACCGCAAAGCTCTGGAAGCAGGGGCGCTTTTAGCCTGACACTGAATGTTGTTTACTAGTAGTTCTCAGGGAAAGCTGACGACTTTCTCCAACTTAACCGGGACAAAGGTGAAGGATAGGAGGTGTCTACCCAAGTGCAAGATGTTTTATGCTATATATATATATATATATATATATATATATACTTTTTTGGTTTTAGTTTTTCCAACTCTGAGCTGACACGTGAAGGAATAGGATGCAAGAAGAAAAAAAGGCCTTTGGAATGAGGCGCCAATGCAGACTTTCTTTAGCGGATGGATGAACGCTTGATGCTAATGATGGGCCTGCTGTTCTTGTCAAAACCAGAACTTCAGGTTTGCGGCCGTCAAATATGACAGGCTTTTCTTGGACTTGGAAGCGTGTGGTACCGACTTCTTTGGCTAGTTTTTCAGTTTATTTTACTTTTTTAATTTTTTTAGGACAGCTGTTGGCTTTTTAGCTATTATTTTTTTTCAAAATGGCTGCCGGCTCCTTGATTTTTTTTTTTTCAACATGACTGCCTGCTAAATATATTTTGTTATTATTTTTTCCGACGGCCGAATCCATTTTTTTCAAAACGGTGGCCGGCTTCTATGGCTGAATCCATTTTTTTCAAAATGGTCGCAAGCTACGTGGCCGTTCTATTTTACAAGATGGGTCGTCGGGACCGAAAACCTCGGCTATTGTTTTATTTCAAGACGGCTGTCGGCTCCTCGGCTCTTTTTTCCTTCTGCCGGACCCTTGGCAATTTTTCGGTTTTTTCCTTTCCCCAAGACGACACAGGAGCCCGGGAGCCCGGACTACCGGGCCGGCTTCCGCACGCAGGCCGTCCGGATTCCGAATGAACGCCTGACGCGTCGATCCGCCCCGTCCCCGCTCACTTTGCCGCGCGCACAATGCACCTTGCAAGTCCCGCGCGTGGCAGGAATGCTGCAAACTACTTTGCGCAATCATCCTCATTCAGTATGTACAGTGCATACTGTAGGTCCTTCCACTCCGTCTACTCCATTTTATGTTCACATTGTGAGTCCATTCTCATCTTTGCGCTTCATTATCACTGCCCTTATCGCCCGATTTTTAATGCCCGCTACGGTCTACTTTATTATTTGCTCTATTGCGCGGAATGCAATTCTGCTCGGGGAAGTGAACGCGATAAGAATTTCCTTGTGTCGTGTTACCATGCATATGACTGCGAAACTCTTGAATCAAAGGCCATTGGCATGAAAGGGGAAGGCATGGAAAGAAGACACCGGGGAGCTGAAATTTCACCCAGAGTACAAAGTTCAAAAGCGCAGGGCGATCACACGACCGAGCGTGCCACCTCTTGGCCGAAATAGGGTGGAAATGATTGCAAAATGGTCAAAATGCTGTTTTGCAACATGTTTTGAAATGTGTTTCCCCCAAAGAATGAAATGACAATATTCCCAGGAATGGAAAGAGCGGGAACCGGTTCTGTCAAGGAACCGGTTTGGGTTCTCGTCCGTCGTCACCAATCGACTGCGGGCCGCATCCGGACGCGGGCCGGCGGGCTAGGGTGGGCGGCTGGCCGGCCAAGGTCCAGAGCGCGTCCCCGCCGCCGCTCTCCTCAAACTCGATTGCCTCAATGAAAAATGAGCGTCCTGAGAAAAACGCAACTCTCCGCTTTCCCGCGGCGCCGCACCTTGAAAAGTGCTCATTATGGTATCAATACAGCAAAATTCAACAACGCGTTTGCCACTTTTAGAAGGGAGGGCCCACGGACGGCCTTATTTCAAGGATTGGCCGCTCTCGGAGCGGGTTTACCGTCCTGCACTAGAAACGACACATTTGAAGAATGGCAAACTGACATTCGTGCATGACGTTTTTGATATGTGATGTTCCGGAAACCTTTGGACAATGACACGTGACCCCGAGTCACATTGACCCAGAATGTTCTTACTATTCTCATTTTGCTACATTGAGATCTCATGTCATTGAACGCATCGAGTGCGTGAAGCGCTAGGGTTTTTCGCCTTTCCTGCGACAAGACGGAAAGCCCAGGAAAGTGCAAAACAGCTGCGGTTTGGCGTCGTCATCCTTGAACGCGGAAGCGGGAAGTCGTTCGGGTTCCGCCGTCGATGCGAAAGTCAATTTTTCCAATTCCGTTTTGATCGGTTTGCTGCGTGAGCCAACCGAGCGATCGACATGCCGAACGACGACGGGCCTTCAAAAACAAAAAAGGCCGTGCGCGGAACGTGGGCTTTGTCCCCGTCGCGACGGGCCGCTAGGCCAAACGCGTTTGACAATAGGCGCGCTAATTACGGCTGGCATGTACTGGCATGAGCCATTTGAATGAAGCCCTTCTTTCACTACACGAATCTTGCAACAATCGTTGCAAGGAATCGTCAACAATAGGAGTCATTAATTTCTCCACTTTACCGGAGAGCGATTTGTTTCCCTCGCAGTGTCATGCAGATGACGAAGAAGCTTCAGTTGCTAAATCTGGACGAAACTATGGCGAGGACGCGTCACCATTCCGCGCGAAGGAGTGTACGCGCATGTTCTAGGGGCTCGTTGTTTCGGTACAGCCGCCGCAATTAAAGGAGCGCCGCACCTTACAATTAGCAGGCTTGAGCGTGGATAATTAAGGCGCTAATTATCATAGTTTTGTCGTCACGCGCTGTCGCCCCACCGCATTCTGCACATAACGTTTGCCTCCGTAAGACACGCGCGGTGACGACGGCCGGCCGCGCTAGCTTGATTGACGCGGGCGCACGGAGGCGCGCGCTCGTGACTCCAGTCCAGCCAGAAGCGAAAAAGGAAATCGCCTGCCTCGGAAAAAGCTAGTCACCGCCTTGCAAAATAAGAAAACCGGCGAGTCGGGCCGTCGGGCACGAAGGAACCAAGAACCCTCTCAATCGGACGGGGGCAAATCGAGCGGGGGCGGCGCTGCTCGGAGCGGCCCTCTCCCAGCTGAGAGGCCGCGGGTTCCATCCCCCGACCGCCGCCACCGCGTCCGAGCGTTCTTGAGCAAGACGCCCAACCCCTAGTTGCTCCCGATGCTGCGGCATCAGTAGCTAAATAACTACTTAGCGGAAAGCGCTTTGAGGTAGAAACGCCCCGTATAAGCGAAAGTCCATTAACGTTTACCTGGACAGTGGCGGCAACAGAACCGGGATCGCACACACCGGGCAGTATCCGGCAGGAAGTTATCGGTTCAACAGTTGAAAAGAGCAGAACCGCTTTGTGGGTTCCTCAGTTAGGAAGAAATCCTGAACAGAACCGGCACCTCCCTTTCTCACATAAGAAGTAACCGTTAAAAGAATCGGTCGAGTGGAGAGACACAACCGCTCAGTCTGTTTCGCGGACGCCCAATAAACTTGACGGGTATCGGCCAGTCAGTTCTCGAGACAGGAAGAAGCGTAAACGCGTCCCTCAGACAGGGGGACACCGAGAACTGCCTGCCAGTTCCTCAGAGAGGAACACATTTTGAACAGAAAAGTCCGGTCGGTTTACCAGACCAGAGGTCACCCCTACCAGTCCCAGTCACTTAGTTGCTAAGACTGGAAGCAGCCTAGAACACAAGGAGTCTGTCAGTTACTCAGGCCGGAAGCAGTATTGAGCAGAACCAACCGGTCAGTTCCTCAGATGAGAAGAAACCCTTATGATGAGAAGAAACCCTTATTGCAACCCATATCAGGTCCCCAGACAGGAAGTAATCCTATTCAGAACCAGTCAGTCACTTTCTCAGACGGAACGTAAACTCGAGCGCAACCAGTCAGTCAGTTTATCGTTTTGAACAAACTCTCCAGCCAATTCCTAAAAAGGGAAGTGACCTTCCTTGACCAGTCCCGGTCTGGTAGGCCCGAAAGCCAGACGCGACCTTGAGCAGAAGCAGTCTGTCAACTATTCAGACAGGGAGAAATCTATGGCGGAACCTGCCAGCGAGTTGATAACCTTGAACCCCGCAATCGGTTCCTTGGAAAGAAAGTCACTTCTACTAATCCCCGTCAGGAAGGTTATGAGAGTGAAGGCCGCCAATTACTCAGACAGGACGTACTATTGACCGGAACTAGCCGATCAGTTCCCCGGGTGGGAGGAAAGCCTCAATAGAAGCCGTCGGTCAGTTACCCTGACGGCTAGTAATCTTGAGCGGAACCACTCGGCGGGGTTGAAACCTCGACCGGAACTAGCCGATCGGTTCCCCGGATGGGAGAAAACGTTCACTGTCGGTCAGTCAACTATTCGGACAGGACCTCCGATTGGCCGGATGCAGCCTCGTCGGTTCCTCAGAGGGAAAGAAACCAGGAAGAGAAACGTCCGGAGAGATCGTGTCAGAAGGAAGGCATTATTGAGACATGGGCTCAGGATGCGCGTCAGACATGGTGAGTCATGGACACCACAGTGCGCCTGATGATGCGCTTCTGGAAAAAGCGACGCCGTCATTTTCACAAACATTCTCACAATCGTCCCCAAAATAGAAGAAAGGTCTGACGCGGAAAGTCGATGGCGCGCCCAAGGCTCGGCCTGCCGCCGTCATGGCCACGTGACAAAGTTTTCCCAAGGAACCATCGGGCAGTTTCGTGAGTCCCAGCTCAAGCGAAACAATCGGATGGTAAATTCCCAATTGCAACCTATACCGTTTCCGAGACATCCAACATGACGTCAGTCGCCTAATTGATTAATTGCGGGCTGCAAAAAAAATGTAGCATGACAAGATTCACTTCTTGACGCACTATGCAAACAATTACTCACCTGAAGATGAAGAAGAAGTTATAATTGAGGCCTCGCCTTAACGAGGGCGTGACAAGAGTTTGGTTCCGCTCCTTATTAGCAAATACCAAGCAGCTGGAAGACCACATAGAACGTCGGTGCGGACCCGACACCGACACGTAAAGAGTTTATTCCCGCTCCGCTAGGGATATCGAAAAACAGATTTGATTGAGCGCGGTGAGTACTTTCTCCGTCTGCGAGGGTTTTTCCCACTGAGGGAAGATTGAATTTGGACACGCTGTTTTTTGTCAAATCCATGGATTCGCCCGTCGGTCACGGTGGATCTTGCTCTCTCGACTCGAATCAAAACAGAATCATAACAATGAGAAAAATAGGCGAATGTCGCGGGGTACATTTCGAGCCTCCCAAGGTCATCGCACAATACCGCCAAGTACGGGTAAGGTCGCTTCCGAACGAACCGAAAAGCGATTTCAAACAAAAGAGTCCGCAGCCAGCAGACGGGCATCGTGCGGTACTACGGAGCGGCACAATCAAAGTCTTTTCAAATATTTGGAGAGGAAGTCGGCGTTCCTGATGCGTTGCCGGGAGGGACTTTCAAAAGATGGGGAGCGGAGATGCAGAGGGTTCCGGACCCCGCGGCGTTGAGCGTCCCAGTGGGTTTCTCCATGTGGGCAGAGACAGATTGATTAGGAGCGGTACAGATGCGGAGAAATAAGTCTTTGGGAGTGGTTTCAAAAACGCTTGTAGAATCTAGCGGACTTGTCGGGGATCAGAGTTCCGGTCATGAGCGCTCAGAAGCAGCTGGACTTTTCCGGTGAGCTTATGAGGTTGAAACCGTCCAAAGCGAGATGTGAGCGTGGCGCGGCACCGCTTGGGTCGAGCGACGGGCGGAGTCGGACCGTGTTGCAGAGATGGAATTTGGCAGAGGAGCTGATCTTACTGAAGTGCTTTTGGAATGCCGGGGCGCTGTCCAGAAAACAGACGGCAGGGGGCACGAGTGGAATGCTTGTTGACGAGATGAACGGGATAATCTCACTTTTGTCTCTGTTGTGTCATTGACGAGAAAAGCGGGATTTGATGTCTTTTAGGCGGACGGTCGTAGAAAAAAGCCAGCCTGAGGGTGGAAGCGGGTATGGACAAAGGCAAAGCTGGCCAGAACGTTTGGGATTGTAGACTGCCGAGGGCTAGAACATAGGCTTCTCCAAACCCATTGAGGTTGCTTCTCAATATAGATGAGCTTCTCCAGTTCCTTGCGCTGCGCCGATGTCTTGGTTCAGCTGATAGAGTGCTGGAAAGATTGACGTACAGTACACGTTCCACCTTTACGTCCAACAGCATAATAGTCTGAATACGCAATCCGATTACCGTTGGGTAGTGAGGGAGTAGCTTTTTTAGTTTTTTATTTATTTTATAAGGTGAGATCCACCTTCAAACGTTTCTCTTTCTCATCATCATTTGTATAGGACATGGTCACATCTAGAATGGGACAGTGGCGGCTCAAGGGTGTGACAACGCTCATGCAAACGTTCATCTTTTTAGTTCTCCTTCTTGGTAAGTTGACTGACAAAGAAACACGATTTTGAGATTTGTTGTCACTGTGAAAGATTTCTGACCAAATACTCAATGGGAGCAGGAACCCACAGTCATCCAAACGGGAGACAACCTCTTCATGGCATAGGAAGAGTACTCCTCCAATTGACTCCTGATGAAAACTCTGGCAGCATGTCCACCAACAACCCAGCTACCGGCAGCACATCCACCGGCAGTGCATCTACTGGCAGTGCATCCACAGGCAGCGCATCCACCGGCAGCGCATCCACCGGCAGTGCATCTACTGGTAGTGCATCCACCGGCAGCGCATCCACCGGCAGCGCATCCACCGGCAGCGCATCTACTGGCAGTGCATCCACTGGTAGCGCATCCACCGGCAGCGCATCCACCGGCAGCGCATCCACCGGCAGTGCATCTACTGGTAGCGCATCCACCGGCAGCGCATCCACCGGCAGCGCATCTACTGGCAGTGCATCCACTGGTAGCGCATCCACCGGCAGTGCATCCACTGGCAGTGCATCTACTGGCAGCATGTCCACCGCTGGCAGTGCATCTACTGGCAGTGCATCCACAGGCAGCGCATCCACCGGCAGCGCATCCACCGGCAGTGCATCTACTGGTAGTGCATCCACCGGCAGCGCATCCACCGGCAGCGCATCCACCGGCAGCGCATCTACTGGCAGTGCATCCACTGGTAGCGCATCCACCGGCAGCGCATCCACCGGCAGCGCATCCACCGGCAGTGCATCTACTGGTAGCGCATCCACCGGCAGCGCATCCACCGGCAGCGCATCTACTGGCAGTGCATCCACTGGTAGCGCATCCACCGGCAGTGCATCCACTGGCAGTGCATCTACTGGCAGCATGTCCACCGCTGGCAGTGCATCCACTAGCAGCACATCAACTGGCAGCCTGTCCACCGGCAGTGCATCCACTGGCGGTGCATCCACTGGCAGCGCCTCCACTGGCAGCGCATCCACTGGCAGCGCATCCACTGGCAGTGCATCTACTGGCAGCATGTCTACCGCTGGCAGTGCATCCACTAGCAGCACATCAACTGGCAGCCTGTCCACCGGCAGTGCATCCACTGGCGGTGCATCCACAGGCAGCGCATCCACCGGCAGTGCATCCACCAGCATTGCATCCACTGGCAGTGCATCTACTGGCAGCATGTCCACCGCTGGCAGTGCATCCACTAGCAGCACATCAACTGGCAGCCTGTCCACCGGCAGTGCATCCACTGGCGGTGCATCCACAGGCAGCGCATCCACCGGCAGTGCATCCACCGGCAGTGCATCCACCGGCAGTGCATCTACTGGCAGCATGTCCACCGGCAGCGCATCCACCGGTAGTGCATCCACTGGCAGCGCATCCACCGGTAGTGCATCCACTGGCAGCGCCTCCACTGGCAGCGCATCCACCGGTAGTGCATCCACTGGCAGCGCCTCCACTGGCAGCGCATCCACTGGCAGCGCATCCACTGGCAGTGCATCTACTGGCAGCATGTCCACCGCTGGCAGTGCATCCACTAGCAGCACATCAACTGGCAGCCTGTCCACCGGCAGTGCATCCACTGGCGGTGCATCCACTGGCAGCGCCTCCACTGGCAGCGCATCCACTGGCAGCGCATCCACTGGCAGTGCATCTACTGGCAGCATGTCTACCGCTGGCAGTGCATCCACTAGCAGCACATCAACTGGCAGCCTGTCCACCGGCAGTGCATCCACTGGCGGTGCATCCACAGGCAGCGCATCCACCGGCAGTGCATCCACCAGCATTGCATCCACTGGCAGTGCATCTACTGGCAGCATGTCCACTGCTGGCAGTGCATCCACTAGCAGCACATCAACTGGCAGCCTGTCCACCGGCAGTGCATCCACTGGCGGTGCATCCACAGGCAGCGCATCCACCGGCAGTGCATCCACCGGCAGTGCATCCACTGGCAGTGCATCCACCGGCAGTGCATCCACTGGCGGTGCATCCACAGGCAGCGCATCCACCGGCAGTGCATCCACTGGCAGCGCATCCACCGGCGGCGCATCCACTGGCAGTGCATCCACTGGCAGTGCATCCACTGGCAGCATATCCACCGCCGGCACGTCCACCGGCAGCACATCCACCGGCAGTGCATCCACTGGCAGTGCATCCACTGGCAGTGCATCAACTGGCAGCATGTCCACTGGGGGTGCATCCACTGGCAGCGCAACCACTGGCAGCTTGTCCGCCAGCAGCGCATCCACCGGCAGCGCATCCACTGGCAGTGCATCTACTGGCAGTCCATCTACTAGCAGTGCATCTACTAGCAGCATGTCCAGTGGCAGTGCATCCACCGGCAGCGCATCCACCAGCAGTGCATCCACTGGTAGCGCATCTACTGGCAGCATGTCTACCAGCAGTGCATCTGCTGGCAGTGCATCTACTGGCAGCACGTCCACCGGGAGTGCAGCCACCGGCGGCATGTCCACAAACAGCGCAGCCACCAGCAGTGTGTCCACCGGTAGCGCATCCACCGGCAGCATGTCCACGAGCAGCGCAGCCACCAGCAGCATGTCCACCGGGAGCACATCCACCGGAAGCATGTCCACGAACAGCGCAGCCACCAGCAGCATGTCCACCAGTAGCACATCCACCGGTAGCACGCCCACCAGCAGCATGTCCACCAGTAGCACACCCACTAGCAGCATGTCCATGAGCAGCGCAGCCACCACCAGTGTGTCCACCGGTAGCACACCCACCACCAGTGTGTCCACCAGTAGCACACCTACCGGCAGCATGTCCACGAACAGCGCAGCCACCAGCAGTGTGTCCACCGGAAGCGCATCCACCGGCAGCATGTCCACAAACAGCGCAGCCACCAGCAGTGTGTCCACCGGAAGCGCATCCACCGGCAGCATGTCCACAAACAGCGCATCCACCAGCAGCTTGTCCACGAATAGCGCGGCCACCAGCAGCATGTCCACGAACAGCGCAGCTACCAGCAGCGCAGCCACCAGCAGTGTTTCCACCGGTAGCGCATCCACCGGCAGCATGTCCACGAACGACGCAGCCACCGGCAGCATGTCCACAAGCAGCGCAGCCACCAGCAGCATGTCCACGAACAGCGCAGCCACCGGCGGCATGTCCACGAACAGCGCAGCAACCAGCAGCATGTCCACGAACAGCGCAGCCACCAGCAGCACAGCCACCAGCAGCGCAGCCACCAGCAGTGTGTCCACCGGTAGCACACCCACCACCAGTGTGTCCACCGGTAGCACACCCACCAGCAGCATGTCCACGAACAGCGCAGCCACCAGCAGCATGCCCACGAACAGCGCAGCCACCAGCAGCGCAGCCACCAGCAGTGTGTCCACCGGTAGCACGTCCACCGGCAGCATGTCCACGAACAGTGCAGCCACCAGCAGCATGTCCACAAGCAGCGCAGCCACCAGCAGCATGTCCACGAACAGCGCAGCCACCGGCGGCATGTCCACAAACAGCGCAGCCACCAGCAGTGTGTCCACCGGTAGCACGTCCACCGGCAGCATGTCCACGAACAGTGCAGCCACCAGCAGCGCAGCCGCCAGCAGCATGTCCACGAACAGCGCAGCCACCGGCGGCATGTCCACAAACAGCGCAGCCACCAGCAGCGCATCTACAGGCAGCATGGCCACCGGCAGCATGTCCACGAACAGCGCATCCACCAGCAGCGCATCTACAGGCAGCATGGCCACCGGCACCACAGACTCTGGCGATGAAACTACTGAAGCCCCGGTGACTGAAACAGTTGAAGAAGTGGCACTTCAAAGATCAGGCCAGACGGCCCTGGCCGCATCCACAACTGCCAGTTCAGCCGCAGCGTCACTGACCAGCTCAGCCGCGGCGGCGACCTCTGCAGTTTCGGGAGGATCCGAACAAACGGACGCAGCCGCAGAGGCGGCGGCATCTGCCGCAAACGAGGCGGCCACTGCTGCGGTGCAGTTTGCGCAAGGCACAATAAGTGCAGACGCAGCTGTGGCGGCAGCGGAAAACGCCGCAGACGCTTCTGAAGTCGCTTCTTCGAGAGCACAACAAGCGGCGGAGAGTGTGAGCGGAGATTTGCGACCGTTGGCCCTCCAACTCGCCGGAGCGGCACGAAATGCAGCAACAATAGCGAGATCATCTGCAAATATATCAGCCTTGGCAGCCAATACTACGGCTTCCGGAATCACCGCCGAAAACGCGGCGTCCGTCATCAATGAAGCGAGAAACGCGAGCCGGGCGGCTCAGATGGCGGCGGACGAACTCCAAGTTCTACTCGATTCCGAGGCCCTGCCGGCGGACGTGGAGCTCAGCGTAAGACGAGCCATAGAGGCGGCCCGAAGGTCAGTCGTGCTGGCGAACCAAACTGCGGCTCAGGCCGAAGTGGCGCTCGAGACGGCGGATCAAGCCGCGGCACCGACCGGAGGAGACAGGGAAACGGAGTTAAGCGGTCAATTGGCTCTCCTCCAAATCCAAAATGCAGCACAGAGCGCAGGCGCAGCGGCGCAGAGCGCAGGAGCGGCGACCGACGCCGCCCGAGTTTCTTCACCGCTCATCCGAGCTTCAAGAGAAGCCTCCCTCGCCGCCGCCGCGACGTCGCTTGCGGCTTCGGCCGCGGCAGTCACCGCAGCAGATACCGGAGCGGATCTAGACGAGCTCATTGACGCCGCCTTTATCAGAGCCGAGGAGGCGAGTCTCGCGGCCAGGCTGGTTGCAGAAGGAACGGCGGAGCCGCAGGCGGCGAGAAATGCTACGGCGGACGCCGCAGACGCGGCAGAAGCGGTGGCCCAGGCGGCACGAACGGTATCGGCGCTAGAGAGGGTCGAGGTGGAAGCGGCGCAGGTGTCGCTCGACTCAGCGGCGGTGGTTCGCAGACTGGTGACGGCGGAAGCGGATGAATTTGCCGGCATCGCCACAGAATTTGAGGCCGTTTCCAGAAACGCCTCGACTCTCTTCGGAAGTCAGCTGCCGAGCGCGCTGACGCCTGAAACCTTTGCGGCGGTCCAGGACGCGGAACAAGTCGCCTTGCTGGCACAAGCCACCGGCATCGTGGCAGGGAGCGCAGATGATCCTGAGGGCGTAAGTGCCTTATTCAGATCTGCGATCGCAACAACGACGATGGCCAGAGAACTGGACCGAGAGCGAGAACTACCGGCAGAAGAGGCGTTCGGCTTGGCGCAGGAGTCACTGGGGGTCGGCTTGACGGCCTCGGCCGCGGCGATAACCGCCACGTGCTCGGCCGCCGCCGCCGCGGCGGGGCCCGGGGCGGCGTCGGCGGCGAGGGCCGCTTTGACCGCCGCGGAGACCGCCGCCACCGCCGCCTCTTCGTTGAGCGAAGGTTCGGGCAACCTGAACGAGACTGTGAACGCGGGAGTCTCGGCGTCCGCGGAAGCCGCCGACGCGGCCAGCGCGGCCGTGTCGGCCTCGCGGAACGGATCGGCCCTGGACATGGAGTTGGCCGAGCTGGCCACGGAGGCGGCCGCGATCGCGTCCAGGGCCTCGGCCGCCGCCAGGAGCGTGGCCTCTGCCGGCGCCACGCCGGAGACGGTGACGAACGCCCGGGACGTGGCCAGAGGAGTGGACGACGACTGGGCGGCCTTTACGACGAGGCTGCAAAACATGCTGACGGACGGTTCGCTGGAAGGCTGCGCCGAGTCTGCGGAGGGGCTGGCCGTCCTGTCTGTGGCGTCCTCGGGGCAGGTGAGCACCGGCCTGACCGGGCGGACGGCCGACTTGGCCGTGACGGCGACCACGCCGGGCACGCGGGCCAGCAACACCACGGACACCATGCGAGCCTTGGCGTCCGCCTCGGCGTTGTCCGCGAACTCGGCGGTGCGAACGGCGAGCGCGTCGCTGGCCACGGCGACGCAGACGAACGACGCCAACGTCCAGAAGATGTCCCTCACCGCCGTGCTTGCCGTCACTGCGCTCGTGCTGATATTGTGAAGCGTCTTTTAAATCAAGGACTTGTGAATTTAACGAAGAAAACCAACTATTTATGTTTGTGATATGTAATGTATGTACCGCGTATGAACCTCATCAATTATTTAGCGCCGGCCATCGTGAAAGCCAGTCCAAACAGACGCAAATCGCGCGAGAGAAAGTCTTTCTCGGTTATTTTCTCTTTAACGAAAGAAAATGAAATGTAGGGCTATTTACAAGAGAAGTGTATTTTGACATTGTTTTTATTTTAACACAGAAAAGGTTTACAACATTAATTTGCCTGAAATAACTAAATATATCTGAGTGTTGAACTGCCACCTACTGTAGCTAAAGTGCAATTACACTTCGCTTTTGCATACCCCCCCCCCCCCCCCCCCCCACTTGAGAAGGACTTGCGAAAGATGAACGCGATGGATAAGTAAGCGCCAAGTTTACTTTGACCCATAGCATAGGCGAGCGAGAGGCCGTTCCAAGTTCGTAAAACGCGTATGTCGTTAAAAATTCGGATGAGTGGGGCTGGCGGGGTAACGCGTCCGCATCTTTGTTAGCGTTGTTGCAGTGTTGTTTCTTTGTTGACCCGACGCAATAAAAACCACTGGACTGAACGCCTCGTCTTTGCTTCTCCATCCACGCCGCAGCGAGGCTGACGTAACGTGGGTTAGGGGTTAGGAGGCCGCCGCTCGGTTCCGCGCGGCGGAACGACCGGCCGGGCGCATCCACGTCCGAGGGGGCAAGAAAGAAGGTAAGAGGACGCTATTCCGGGGCGTACCCGGACGAGGAACGCGCCTATTGCGCCGCTTTGTTTGCGGGAGGGCCGGTCTACAAGAAATTGTCGGCGCTCGCACATTTTGCAAGTGAGAGCCGTTTCTTGAGCAGATTGAGGAAAGTATGGTAATGGGAAATTGACCGCGGCGGGCGTTTGGTCGGGACCAGCGGTCGGTAGCCCGACAAACGCCAAGAACCCAAAATAAGGCAAACTAACAGAGTGGCTTTTGCGCCCCTGGTTGTTTTTTATTTGGCAGGCGAAGCCGGATATCCCGTCCGTCTCCTTGGGTGGCAGAAGTACAAAAACGCGTCAGACGGCCGGCCACCTTAGATGATGATGATCACGTCATAACTGAAGTGCGGGCAAAGTAAAACCGCGACGCTTGAGATGGGCAATAACTTTCAAAGATACGATCGGCGCCGCTTGTGCAGATTTGTGAAAAAATATGCAAGGGGTTTGACAAAAGAGGTTAAAGGGGCTGCGGGATTTTGAAATTGAAATTTGTCTGACACGCCATTCTTATTTAGAATGAGTTATTGGAGTCAAGGGATCTCGCATCTCGACGCGACTCGACGAAGGGAGCGACTCGACGAAGGGAGCGACCAGCCTATTGGGCTTCGACCGTACGCCGCTTTCAAATTGTTCTAAATAGGCAACAAACTGTTATTATCGAGCGCAACGCCCACAATTTGCAGAGGAATGTTGGGACAATTTTTGACAGGCGTCCAACCCCACTTTGAAAGTACGCTCGAGATGATGCCCCAGTGCGAGCTAAGACTTGAGCCCTCAAAGGGACACTACGCTATATTGGCAAACCTTAGATTCCCAAATATGAAATTGGTGGAACCGTTTTTCCAACTTGCATTGTTGGTCCGTAATGTCATCAATTGCCCTTGTCCATCAGACTTCATCTTCAGTGGTGGCACGTGAGGCGGGTTCACGTTCGGTCAAGGTGCTGGCGGCGACCGTGGTGGCGGCGGGCTCGCTTTGGGTGACCGGGAGAGCGGAAGGTTGGCTTTGGGTGGTGGCGGCGGGCTCCCTTTCACTATCTGTGGTGCCGGCGGGCCGGCTTGGGGTGACCGTGATGGGAACGGGCTCGTTTAGGGTGACCGTGGTGGCGGCGGGCTCGCTTTGGGTGACCGGGAGAGCGGAAGGTTGGCTTTGGGTGGTGGCGGCGGGCTCCCTTTCACTATCTGTGGTGCCGGCGGGCCGGCTTGGGGTGACCGTGATGGGAACGGGCTCGTTTAGGGTGACCGTGGTGGCGGCGGGCTCGCTTTGGGTGACCGGGAGAGCGGAAGGTTGGCTTTGGGTGGTGGTGGCGGGCTCCCTTTCACTATCTGTGGTGCCCGCGGGCCGGCTTGGGGTGACCGTGATGGGAACGGGCTCGTTTAAGGTGACCGTGGTGGCGGCGGGCTCGCTTTGGGTGACCGGGAGAGTGGAAGGTTGGCTTTGGGTGGTGGTGGCGGCGGGCTCCCTTTCACTGTCTGTGGTGCCGGCGGGCCGGCTCGGGCTGACCGGGAGAGCGGAAGGTTGGCTTTGGGTGTCCGTGGCCATGGCGGGCTCCCTTTCACTATCTGTGGTGCCGGCGGGCCGGCTTGGGGTGACCGTGATGGGAACGGGCTCGTTTAGGGTGACCGTGGTGGCGGCGGGCTCGCTTTGGGTGACCGGGAGAGCGGAAGGTTGGCTTTGGGTGGTGGTGGCGGGCTCCCTTTCACTATCTGTGGTGCCCGCGGGCCGGCTTGGGGTGACCGTGATGGGAACGGGCTCGTTTAAGGTGACCGTGGTGGCGGCGGGCTCGCTTTGGGTGACCGGGAGAGCGGAAGGTTGGCTTTGGGTGTCCGTGGCGGCGGCGGGCTCCCTTTCACCGTCTGTGGTGCCGACGGGCCGGCTTTGAATGAGTGTGATGGCGCCGGGTTCATTTTCAGTGTGCGCGGAGGGTGTGGGCTCACTTTCTGTGGTGGTGCCCAGGAAAGGTGATCCATCAGTAGAGTGAAGAAGGTTTCCTTGATGAGTGGAAGAATTTGGTCAGACGGTTTAAACGATGACCAGAAACTCCAAATGACTTACCGAGAAGTAGAGGCCAAAAGACAAAGGCTTGGATTTCCATGGTGACGTCCGGTTCTGGTTGATCCAAAGCAAATGGTGTTCTTTCCTGTACAAAGAGTAAAAGTGGGATGTAAATTCAACTGGTGCCACAAAACCTTCCCCTTTATCGACAGCTACTCGGGCGTTCCAAAGTGCTGACAAGTGTCACCCGGTCACCTGCTACGTTTTTATTATCGTCAGATCACGTTTTACGGGGGGACTTGGGAAATAAAAATGATTATTAAACGTTCACCCACGCAACGCGCAGAAATCAGTGGGCGTATCCCTCCATGTAATCAGGCTTCCTCGTCGGCGATCCGCTTTAAGCCCAGAAGCACGGAAAGCCTTTTTTGTTGGGTTTACGGCGCCATCCGCACCGTCCTCATTCGTCCGAGGAAAAGGGACACGTGTCCCCGGTTTTGGCCTCCATTGATATTCTCACACTCCCCCTTTTCACTTCTGCTGCTCGGAAGCCGAGCGCGCAAACAAAAATATGATTGAAAGTGAATTGGTTGTCAACTCCGCCGTGCAAACGACAGTAAACGTCATCAACCTTAGCCATCTTCTCTTCTTCGCGGTCCCTTTAAGTGTCCCGACGCTAAGCACTTTGGAGCAACATCCCAGAGCGCAGCGATCGACGGCGATCGACCGAGTTGGAATTTGCCCCTTTTTCGGACAAAGCGCCACGCCAAATATAGTACCTCCGACTCGGAAGCGGCCTCAGCGCAAACGCTATTGGAGAAAGTACTCACGCGTTGAATGGAGTAAACCGGGCGAAGCTCCGGCGGACTGTACCGGTGCCGGTCCCGCGCACGCGTTTTATACGGCTGCGTCCTGATGTCGGACTTCCTCTTTCATCCGACCCCAACGGGACGAGTGAGAAATCCCCATTGTTAACTTCTTTTGGAATGCGTGTCATTGTTTGCGGGTGCTAAGTGTGTCAGTCGGCGGTGAATCATGTCAAGCGCTAGTCGTTTCTGCCTGTAAAACACTTATTGCAGGTAACCGACTTCCTGCTAAATGTGGGCCAAAGTGACAAATGTTGCTACCGATTGGAAACGCGCCATTGATGCGCTGTCTCGAAACGAATGAATGAATTGGGTCTGGAAGAAGCCCCGAAGCGGCGCGATGCGGCGCGATGCGGCGCGATGCGGCGCGATGCGGCGCGATGCGGCGCGATGCGGCGCGATGCGGCGCGATGCGGCGCGATGCGGCGCGATGCGGCGCGATGCGGCGCGGCTCGCACCCGGCCTATCCCTCGGCCGTACGGTGTTCAAAGCCTGCGGACGAGCGGAGGCCAAAGAGATTTCCCCCGACGGCTTCGTGACTCGCTCCGACCCCCGTTCGACCCCCGGGTCCCGGCCGCAAAGGTCAAGTGCGCGGCGAAATTGCAGACTTGCTGGGTGCGTAGGTTCCGTCCCGGAAGTTGTTTGCGACGCGCTGGTCTTTGGGTGACTTTGCCCGCTCAAAAGGGGCGCGCGGGTTGGGGTTCTAGTAGCCCGAAACGCCCCACCTGGGGAAATGAGGGTACGTTCTCTACCTCTGGAGGAAGGTTGAAATCTTGATTTCATTCTGAATCAGGGAATCCTTATTCAGTGTTTTGATGAGTTTTTTTTTTTTTTCTTTCAACCTGAAGTTGATTCACAATATCATCTGCGCGAAGGAGCCAATTTGCATGTATTTACCCTGTTGGATCAATTGAGTAGAATTGTGACCACCTGAGCGCTGGACGCGCATTCCATTTAAAAGGTCTCATTTCGTTACGCTTGCGGTAAGGTTAATTATTTCCATAATTAACACTTTGCTGTACATAAAGCTATGATCCAAACAGGGCGGCGCTCTCTCTAAGCGATCTGCACGTAATTAAAATCATTTAAATGCTTCAGATAATACAGCTCCATGGTTATGAGGTATAATTATATAGACACTTGTTTTTCTTTTCTCCAAAAGTTAGCAGTGGCTAACCCTAACTCTAGAAGTCCGCCAAAGTCATGAATTCAGCGTTGCGAGCGGGGCCCAACAGACCCGATGGAGTTTCAAAGGTGAAGGAAATTGAACGCCGCCTTCTCTGGGGACTTCCGGCTTGTAATGTAGGCACAGCTTTTGGAACGCGACCAAAACCGTTGAGACGCTTGATGAATGCTTATGGTAAAACTTTGCCAAGACGGATGGGAAAAGGCTTTTATCAAAACCCATTTGAAGAGCCGGGAATGCAGAAGAGATGAGGAAGTGCGGCGCATTTGATCTTCTTCCAAGTCGTAACAAAAATAGTGGCCAACCAGTTTTTGATGATAGACATCCAGCAGCTCATTAGGGGGAATCGGGAAACCGTCCAACCCTAAATAGAGCAACGGAAATAGAGCAGGCGCGTTTTTCACCCATTTTACAATCTGCACTTTTTCGACTCGACGTCAGCGAGATATAAGTCTGCCCCCTCCCACCCCGGACGAACAAGAGACCAAGAGAGTCCGGGGCCCGATCCGCGGGCGCGAGCCTCTTGTCCTGAAGGTTTGAAGCGTTTCTCCAACGTTTCTTTCTTGTCGTGACACCCGCACAAGTAAACTCTTGCTCATTATCGGGATTGACGGCCCTCTGACATCCTCCCTCTTCAAAAGAATGCTCTATCCTCACGCACGCACACTCCGGGGTTCCTCAGTCAAACCGTCTCCCCACAAAAGTGGACGCAAACGACGAAACGTTGTCGATGACGCGTCTGCTCGCGCTGCTGACCGCGGTCCCGGATCTGCCGCGCGCCCCCTTTCTCTGTCTGGATTCTTTCGACAAAAACCATAGAAAGCAGTTTGACGCGGGAACTTTTACACTTAAAAACAAAACCTTTTCCCTGAGATTTTCCCACCCCGGCACCCCGGCCCATCTCCGATCTGGGGCTCGGGCGAGAAACAAACATCAAGAAAAAAGTCAGCACCTCCCGGGAACACAAGAGGGCAAAGAAGGGGCGCCGTCTTGGAACTGGACTCCTGGGTTGAGCCGGCCGCCACATGACGGGAAGCCATTGTTTGGGCGGCCGTGATGTTCCTTTCGATTTCAGCCGCTCGTTTGTTTAATTTCGCTTCTTCTTGTCGCGCAACATTCCGTTTCGCGTCGCCGTTTCGTAATGGGAAAGTCATCCGCGTTCCGTTCGCGCAGAACTTTTTCCGTCCCGGCCGTTCCCGTTTCGGACCTCGTCCACTCTTAACGCCGCCGTTTGAAAGCATTTCATCCATCGCCATCAGAAATCTTTCCGGGGAGGTCGTTCGTATGGACTCTGAAATCCCTTTGGCGGAAGTCCTAACGTTGGCTCCAGGCGCACTTCGGTCTTGTCCCGAAGAAGGCAAATCTGGATAAGGGGCGCTCTAAATTCCACTTGGCAAAGGCTCCAATCAACACCGGGGTGTATTTACCGTCCGAAAAAACCAAGCTGCCGTAGCCCGACCGCATTGGCCCCCCGGGAAAAAAACTGAATATACGCGCTCGCGCTTCAAAGTCCAACCCGAGGTTCCGAGCTTCAAAGCGACGAAAGGACTGGTCCGGACAACCGCGCATCCGATGAGGCGCCCCGCGTCACGCGACGTCTACGCCTTGAGTCCCTTAGAGCTAAACCGCGGAAAGAATTACAGAGGTCGCGGCGGCGTCCCCCGGAAGGAACGTCCCCGTGCGCGATCCTCGTCAAAAGGAGGAGATACGGAACCGGGAGAAAAGTCTTTGCCCCTGTTGAAATCGTCTCCCGTTTCCCACGCCTGAGCGTCATCAAACAAACGGAGAAAGGGGCCAGAGAAGCTTATTTTCAAGTATTTCAAATTCGGTTCAGGGTCGGGTAAGCGTAGTTGCCCCCCCCATGTGAAATTGTGCCAGAGTCTTGTTTTGGAGTCCATTTTTAGCGGGCACGCCCAGGCCTAATTACCTCCGCACCTGTTCAATTACAGAATCATCCGAAGAACCCGCCCGACAAAATGCCTGTCGCGCGGCACCACGCAAAGGAGGCCCGGCGGCGGCCGGCCGGCAGAATCGCCGTCCCGTTTTGGCCAAGGGACATGCATCCGCCCGACCGCGCGTCCCTCCGCCTCCCCGTTGGTTTTTTCCGCGGTCTCGGTTCCTGTCCCCGTCAAGCCGCGCTACGCCGTGTTCCGACGTATCCCGCCCCGCAAAAAAATGCCTTTTGTCTTCGGATTTTACTAGTCAACGCCGGCAGATGGCGACCTCGGCGTTTCAAGGACGCTTTCGGGATGACGTTGACGAAGGTTAATGACTTACGGTAATTGTTCTAATTAAAGGCAGGAAAAATGCGGCTCGACAATGTGCACCCGATAATTAAAGACAAAAAATTCGAAAACAATGGCTGGAGCTGAAAAGACGACAAGGTTGCGTGAAAGGCCTTGCCTCAATGAGGGTTGGACAAAAGGGAAAGTACGGGCTTTATAAACAATCGAGACGCGGTCGGGAGCCCGCGGAAATCCTCGGAGCAGAAGCCAGCTGCCGTACGGACTCGACTGGAGCTCGGCTCAGGACGTCGGCGGCCGACTTGCTTGAACGCGGTGAGCGCTTTCTGCTCTTTTCGTCGAGGCGCCGTGCCAGTTGGACTCCGCGCCGTCCAACTTGGCGCGGCGTAGCGGCGTAGCGGCGTAGGATCCCAGAAAAGGACCCGTGGAACTCACTCAAACTCAAAAGGACGATGGGAGACACGTGATTCTCCTCTAACACGACTGGGCCACCACTTCTGCAAATACAAAAAATTGCTCCTATTTGGATACTTCAAAAAGAAAAAAAAAGCTTCTTTTTGCCATACCCCGGTGGGGTTACCTTCTAAAAAGAACTCGCCATGGGCCAAATCTTGATCTTTTTCCAAATTTTGAGCCTTTTACGGCCGTAATAACCCTCACAATAGACTTTTGCCAGACGGGAATGAGCATCTTTTCATATTCGTCCCTCATTAAGCTCATATCTCGGTAGCGTGGACGCTCGAGAAATAATAACGGTGGGTCGGTCGTCAACCTTACCAAAATGCAACCGCGGTTCAACACTAACATCTTTTGCGTTTCCGTCAGCGTATTGCTTGTGCGCAAGCGGCGTTCGGCGCGCTTCCGAGGGCAACGCAAACGCAGCTCACGTCTGGCGAAACTTTTGGCGGCTTCGGGGAGTCTCCGAAGCTTTTGAGGACATCCGATCAAACGTCCGGGGAAACGGAGTGACTTTCGCCCTTCGCCTCATTTTTTTTTTCTCATTTATCTCCCTCTGCCGTTTTTCTAGCGCGGAACCAACCACCTTTGCTCCGGACCGACAGCGGAGGGAAAAGCACGATGATCAAAACGTTGGTCCTCGCGCTTTTATTCCTGGGTAAGAAAGGCCACGGCGGAAAAGCCGGCGCCGGCTCCATCCGCTAACGTCTCATCCGTCTCATCCGACCGGTCTACCGCTTCAGGAGGCGCGGCGGAGGGAACTCCGGGTCGGCGACTTCTCCAGACGGCCCAAGAACAAGACCCCTCCCCCGAGGTCACCGAAAACGAAGAAAACGCCGTCTCGGACGTGGACAGGGACCCGGCGCAGACCCCGGAAGATCCCACCCCCGCGGACGACGGCCGGTCCACCGCGGCCACGCCCGGCCCGCCTACGGGAAGCGCCGCCCCCGCGCCCGACCTCGACGACGCGCTTGCGGAAATCGCGAGGGAATTACGAGGCCTTTCGGAAAGGTTGGAAAACCTGGCCGCCTAAGTTCCCGCTCGGGAAGCGACGTTTAGCGTCGCTAAAATGCGCCTGTGTACATAGTGCTGCTGGCCTGCAGATCGAACGTAAACCCTCTTGCCCGAGGAGAACCCGCAGTCTGGTTTTCAAGCGGGGTTGGACGCTCCTAAAGAATTGGACGGGTCCCAAAATTCCTCCGCCCATTGCGGGAGGTGCGCTCGATAATAAGCGCTTTGATTTGTCTTCGGCGGATGCGTTCAAAGCGACGCTTGCGCACTCCCTTTGGCTCGCAAGTCTCCAAATACGTGCGTGCGCGCAGTATTTTTCTCCAGCGCTTTTGACTACATTCCTGGGGCAGCTTTTGGATTCGGTGGGGCTTTGGTCTATTTTGCAGGTTGTTGCAGAAACGGGAAACTTTTGAGCCCGCCTGGCCTTTTTTTCATTAGCCCCCGGCTAATGCGGGGGGCCTTGGCGCGCCACCGTACAAAGCTTTTCCAAATGTATCCCTTTTCCATGAGGCGGGGCAAGAAAAGAGAGACGCCATTGTAAAACAGAAATGACAAGCACTCCAAACAAAGAAATAAGGAATACGCAAACAACCCAGGGGACCAACCCCTCGTTACTCATCCTTTGTCCTGTTTTTTTGCTCAAATTCAAGGCCGCAAATTTGGACTTCCTCGTCTCGAGGCGAAGCTCGATCGTTCAATAAATGGCGCGGAATCGGATCTGCTGCGGGGCTTCCCGCCTGGAGGGTGTAAAAAGGCAGGCTCGGACATTTTCCTATGGGGGTGGCCGGCGTGTCGCCGGACCTGAGTGGGGGGGCTGAGAACAGGGGTGGCGTGCGTCGTCAGGGTTTCATGAATTTCCAGATACCGTTTTGAAATCACGGGTTTCGCTTTATGACTTTTTGCTTTGTTTTCTCTTTTTAACCACCGCCCGGAAGGAAAAAAGGAGAACGACCGAAAATTTAAAGCCAAAGCAAATCACGAGTCATGTTAAGTCATGTTTCTGAATGTTTTTTGGTCATGTTTTTGAAAGGGACGTATATATTGTCACTTTATCTTGAATTATTTGGACTTTTTCACATGACTTCAATAAAAGGTTATTTACATAATACAGTGCAATGAAAAAAAACCACTCAAAATGTTATAATATGTATTTATTATTATAATCCTTCTTTTCATTTGATCGTGACATGTTTTTTATTTCTTTTGAAAGGTTGGGGTTAAAGCCACTTGGAGAAGTTTAAAATTCCACCTTAGAGGAGAAACGACAGCTTAGAAGACAGTATGTGAAGTTGCCCGTTCTATTTTGTGTATTCCGTCAAAAGAAAAATCCGCGGTCCCAATTGAAGAGACGGCAAAAGATAGGAAAAAGTTCCTCATAAAACATCTTTCCAAACCGAGTGAAAACAATCACTGCTCTCGTTTACGCCTGGAGTATCCTTAGCGTTATTTGACCACAAGGGGGCAGCAGAGAGCAGCGCGCCGTGATCGAAGCCTCCTTCGCTCCGAATGCGCATGCGGCAAACTTGTCAGGCAAAGCCTTGGCTTGAGCGTCCGGAGACATGTGGCCCGTCCGTACGGACTTTGAGACCTACGAAGATTGCGTCGCCGCCGTTGACGAGCTAAGGCGTCCGAGCACGCACCTCCTTTTACGGTCCCGATGAGGGATCCGCGCCCTCCGTCCCTGCGCTAAAAGGCAGCCACGAGGCCGGAGAAGCTGCCGGCCGAGCCGCAGGATGCCGAAGCCGGGAAAATCATCCTTCTAACGTCGCTACTAACACATTTCATTTCTGCATTTCCTCCTCTTCTCTAATTGGACCTAGGTCCAAGTAAATTTGGACCTCGACGGATCAGCTCAACACAACTTAACTTTCGGACATTTTGGACTGCATCGGACGGGCTAAACGCCGCGCAAATTTCGACCATTATCTCCCAGCAAAATTTGGAGCGCATTTGCAATAAGGGAAGCCGATTTTCCGTGACTAGTCCTGGTAGTAAATTTGGACCCCTGCGGACAGGCTAAACACAAGCCGCTATCAATGACTATTTTTGGACTAAGCTGGGACCGTGTTGAAACGCCAGCCTATTTTGAACGACTATTTTTGAATGAAAAGCGGATCCAGCCCAAAATCCAGAATCCAGAAGACCTCTGGTGCCTTGGCGGGTCCGGCGTGAAAACGCTCAGGCGACACCCTTCCGGGCTACGACCTCGCTGAAGCCCGTGGCGGAGCTGAAGTCGGAAAGAGCCGCAGCAAATCCCTCTTTCCGGACCTTTTGTGTCCGGATTCCGTCTGCCTCCTTTCCGCCGCGCCGCCGGTTGAATGGCTGCAACCAGATCTCGGTGTTCCCACGAGCGGAAGATGCGCCCGGAGGCAGAAATACAAGACGCGCAACCATTTCCGCGTCGGGCAATCCGCGTCGACGGTTGCTCGGGGCGCCTAAACGCTCGCCGTTCCGGCGCCCGTTCCGACCTCTCAATTCCGGAGGGTCGCGGCTTTTCGGACCCGGGCCGGGTTGGCCGGCGTCTCCGGCTCACATTTTGAGCACGATACGCACGTACGCAGACGCCGCGGCGACACCCACCCGTCTCGGCATCTGCGGCGGTCCCGGATTTCCGCTCCCGGGCGGTGAGCCCAGAAATTGGATCCTTATCCAAGATCTCGGAGCGGCGCTCGCAGCCACGTATCCTTCCGTCGGTCCCGGTCTTTGAATGTTTCTTGAGCGGTCGGAGCCTGTTTAAGCGCATCTTGCGCCTTGTAGCGTACTTGTGCAAATGTAATGACAATAAAGATCTATCGTCGGAATTATTATCAAGTTCCTCCTTTGTCATTTGTGAATTATAGCTCTGTAAAGCCATTATCCGACCACATAATGATGTGTACGCCAACTATTCTGCAATGATTGAGTTATACGGTATGACGGGAATGCGCTGGAATTCACGTGCGATTTCACACTCGTGGAATTTATTTGTAGCGGTGTTTTTTTTTTTTAGACCTTAGACAATGGGTGTCGGACTCCTTTTTGTCACGGGCCGTTTGGTAGCTCCGACTTGCCTCGACGGGCCCGTACGACGGGGGAACCCGGTCCCCTTTAAATAGTCTAATAGGATTATTGCCGCGCGCAACAAATTGACGGCCTGGTAGTTGTCAAATCAAACGAAAGCGTGAGTTTTGTTGATCGATTGTTGACTTCGCTGTACCGAGACAGAACCCAACTAAATAGCTGAACATTTGCAGGTGGAACTCAATAAGGTTTTTGCGCTTTGAAACATCGGCGCCTGCGCACGCAAATCACCTTACGTTCCGAGCGTTTATTGTGATGCGCACAGTGCAGAAATAAGTTCCTCCGAACAACGAAGCTACACAGGAGTGGCGGGGCAGCACAAGTATGAAGCGTAAGTGCGTAGGTTGTGACCCGCGTCTCTCTTTGGAAACAAAACAGATGTCCTGGAAGCTTTCGGCGCCGTTCCTTGTCCAAGGGCTCGTTTGAACGAGCTTCCGAGACAGCGTCAAAATGTTCGCGCGCAGGCTTTGGCCGGACCCCCGACCGACGTTTCGTTCGGCCTTGTTGATCGGGGGGGTCCGGGGGGGTCGGCGCGATTGAGGTTTTGCGGACGTGATGTCGAGAGCCCAATCCGCCGGCTTGGGGTTCTGTCGACGACGGCCACCTAAAGGTCCGGCGCGCGCTCGAAGACCGTATCCGGCATAGGTGTCCGGCTCCGGTCCCGGAGGGCCGGCGTCCCGCACCTTTTCCGGGTTTCTCCCCCCGACGCGGCCGATAAGATCCCCGTCATCTGGATCAGGGGTGTCCGAGAGAGAGGGTTTGAAAGCATGGACCGGAGTTCCGCACCTGTGATATGGGACGTCATGAAAACTAAATGTGCCCAAGGTCTTGGAGACAGGCTGTTTTTGTCCCCATTTTCCCTCCTTGCAACCAAGGGTAACAAATGCCACGCAGTTTTTTATTCCAGACGGGTTCCCTCCGTATGTCGGGAGCGTGCCGACGATGTGCTACGACCCCCCCCAAATTCTGAAGGCGAATCTGCACGTCGGGGAGAAGCCGGCTACTTTGGGATCATATCGTTGCGTGAACCTCGATGCGAAAGGCGAA
Organism: Hippichthys cyanospilos; assembly: GCF_059441005.1. NCBI lineage: Eukaryota > Metazoa > Chordata > Actinopteri > Syngnathiformes > Syngnathidae > Hippichthys > Hippichthys cyanospilos. The sequence goes on along the minus strand of NC_142389.1, from coordinate 492,818 downwards.
GAAAACAAGCGAGCGACCTTTGACTTTGGAACAAGGAAACAGGTAGAAATGAGCGGCTAATGAGGATAATGGCCTTTAGTTTCGTTTGGAAACTTCCCTGGCGCTCGCGCCGTGGACTATGACGTCGGCGTTCAGAGAACATCTCCTCAACGACTCGACCCTTCTTCCCGCGCTCCGGGACGTTTGCCCGGATTTGCTCGCAGCAGAAAAAGTCGCCGCCCGATCACAGTTCAAACGTCCCGGATTTCGCGGCGCCGGCTATTGTTGAGCGCATTGACTCGAGGCGTCCTTTGAGGGAGCTTCTCCACGCACCGCCTCCCTTTTTGTTTTGCGTGGTTTTTGTCGGGGGGGGCCGAGGCGACGCCCCGGTCTATCTAAGGCCTCATAACAATGCCAGCCCGGCGTACGTCTGCGCGGCTGTCGTCGACCGTCGTGTTCGGGACTCGTTAGCTATGACGTTAGTCGCTTAATTGGCCAATTACAAAGAGCCGAAGCAATGTCGCCGGACGAGATCCGCGTCTCGATTACGCACTTTGCGTGAACAGACAATTACTATTCTTCGTGTGCCCTAGGCGTGGCGCTTGACTAATTAAGGCCTCGCCTGGAGGAGGGCAGGACCCGAGTCCAGGTCACACACTTTATTAATATTCGCCAGCCGGCGGAGAGGCAACATAAAACCTCGGGACGGCTCCGGCACGACACGCAGATTCCTTCCGGGCCCGATAAGGTGAGCGCCGTCTCCGTCTCGACGTTTCTTACCCACAGAAGATCCGCGGCGGGCGCCTTTAGTGTTGCAATTTGCGGAAGGGCTGGAAAGGGACCGATTGGAACCCCGTTTTCAAAGCGGGCTTCGCTTCCCGCGCCCGGGGACCTTTGTCCGACGCCGTCGTGGAGTTTGCGCTCCGAGTCAACGTCGACAAACTGCTTGCCCCGCCCGCGAGGGTCGGAATACCGATTGCGAGAAAAGAAATGGGAGTTGGGGTTTTTAGCGAGTCGATTGTAAGAGAGGTCCAAGGGTGAATCGCTGCGAGAAGAGAAAAGAACAACAAGGTAAACGTGTGATCGCAGAGACGGAAGAGAGGGGCGTGGGACGAGGAGCGAGACTTTTCGGGGGCGGGGCGGGGCGGGGCGGGCGGCGGACCGGTCCCGAGGACAAAAAGACAAAAAGGTCTGGAAAGGCAAGGCAGGGTTTGACATTTGAACTTGCGTCACGGCAATCATCCGGATGGGCGTGAGCGCGACTAAGTGCAGATTTTCTGCGGGAGGGGCGCGGTGGGGTGCGGGCCCCAAGCCAATGAGCACACGCTTGAAAGTCAGGTGGCAAAGACCGAAGAAAAATGAGAAGATATTCTTTCTTCAGAATAGAACTGAATAGAATAGGACAGAGTGTTCTGTCGTTACGCGACCAAATCGGGAGCGCCGCCTGATAATCGCGGTACGGCCAACAAAAACAATCAATCATAGATACAAATCCATTTGACCCGAGTGCAATTATCTTGGGCGCGTTCTTGTGAAGCGGTCATTCCGGGGAGCGAGCCGTCTCCGGGTCTGCCGGCCCGGCTTTTTTGAGCCCAGTAGTTTGAACGCATTTTGTCTGGCGAGAGCCGGCAATGTCGTCGGGGGGGGGCAAAGAACGCCCGCCGATTTCCCGGACGGTGTTGAGCACGTTCCAGTGGGGTGCGGGGCACCTGACAAACACGGTGCGTGTCGCTCAAAATATTTGTTGTTCGTGAGACAACGACCACGCTGCGGACGCTTGAAGGTACTTCCACCGCAAGGGGCGTTCTAATAGTGGCTAGAAAGCCGCGGCTCTTTTGCACGCCCGTCTTTCGGGCCATCACGTTCCCTGTGCGCTCGCGGCGGCCAAGACGACTTCAAGGCCTGATGCTAATCAGTCCCGGGGCGCGCCACGGAGGGGGTGCCGGCCTTTCCCACCACGTCCGGCGCCTTTGCGAGGGGCGCCATTCCCTCCGCTCTCTTCCCGAGACGAAATTGACACAACGGAACGCGCCGGCTCCGGAGCGGATATCGGCGGCGATTGACCCGCCGCGCCCAGACGCAGATGCCCGACGCTGACGTGTGACGGATAGACGTGTGCTGGCGCCAGGTTTCGGGGGCAGTTAGAAAGACAACTTTTTCTGGCTCGATGCTCAAGTCGGGGTTGGCAAAAACGCGGTTTCAGAACAATTCGGTCATTTCAGAAAATCAAACGTCTTTCAACTGTGGCCGGACTTCGACCGCGCCTGCAAATTCCTCACCCATGCGTTCCTATTCTTATTGTTTTGGACGCGTTCTCACGCCGTGCGCTCAAAGTGCGAGAACAGCAAAATAGAACCGTCCTCTCCTTGGCGTTAATGCATGCGTCACTTCCAATTTTGCATCTCATCAGAGATTCCAAACAGCATTTGATAAAGGTGGAAATGTTTGGGAAATAAACAATCCTTTTTGTCTTTTCCGCATTCTTACAGGTACGCCAGAGGACGGAAAAGCCTCACGATGATGATCAAAACTTTGCTTTTTGCATGTCTGCTCCTCGGTAAGTAATCTGAACCCAATATCAGAACGGAAAGCAGGGATTGGCAACAAACCATTCGGGGGTCCCCAAATTTTCATCGGTGTTATTGGAGCCAACGCGGAGCCACACCATTCCTAATCACTTTTAACTGAACCAAATGAGCCTTTTTTTTAAATGAAACACGTCCAGTTAAAATATCTTATTCATGTATATTTGTACAAGAGTATACACAAGTTCCACCGCGCGACGACAAAACATCCGAAATTGCGACACTTGAAATAAACTCAACTCGACACGGCCGTTTGCACCCTTTCGAGATGGAGGTTGCAGGAGCCCGGTCACGCCCTTCGTCTCAGACGCACAATTGACAGCGCCCTTGGGCGCCAGGCGCCGGTGAGCAAAGGCTGCCATCGCGTGATTAACACCGGTATTACATTTTTCCATGGCTCGGCACCAGTAAAGCAATTTACTTTCAAAACTTCGAGTAGGGCCACGCCCGGCGTGGGTGAGGATTGCCAGTTGCCCATCCCTGATTCTCCTGCTTCGAGTTTTTATGTCAGGTATCTGACTGAGGTATCAAAACTGCTCACCTAAAACAGGAACTATTGCCGAGGGAGTTCAACGAGCCCGCGCTGGTAGAATGCTCCTCCAGGCGCCCACCCCCGACGAAGGCGCCACGACCACCACGGCCCCGGCCACCGTGGCCACGACCACCACGGCCGCGGCCACGATCGGCGGCGGCGGCACCACCGTCGGCGGCGGCACGACTGTCGGCGGCGGCGGCACCACCGTCGGCGGCGGCACCACCGTCGTCGGCGGCGGCACCACCGTCGGCGGCGGCACCACCGTCGGCGGCGGAACGACCGCCGGCGGCGGAACCACCACCGGAGCCCCTACCGCTAGCAGCGCCGCCCCCGGAGCCACGACGGGCGACGGCAGGGACACAGGAACGTCAGATGAAACCACAACGACTCTAACGACCGCAGAAGTCGCCATCCAAAGGTCGGCCCAGACCGCCCTGGCGGCCTCCACGACCGCCAGTTCGTCCGCAGCGTCCCTGGCCAGCTCGGCCGCGGCCGCAACCTCTGCGGTGTCGGGAGGCTCCGCGCAAACAGACGCGGCCGCAGAAGACGCGTCGTCGGCCGCCAGCCAAGCAGCTATCGCCGCGGCGGACTTTGCGCAAGGCACCATAAGTGCCAGCGCGGCGGCGACGGCGGCGGACAATGCGGCGGCAGCTTCCGAAGCCGCCGCAGTAAGAGCCCAAGAAGCGGCGGCGGGAGCGAGCGGGGAATCCGCCTCGTTGGCCCTCGACCTCGCCGGAGCGGCACAAAATGCGGCGACCATTGCTAGATCTTCGGCAAACATATCAGCCTTGGCTGCCAACGTCATGGCTTCCGGCGTCACGGCGGAAAACGCGGCATCCATCATCCGAGACGCTAGAGGTGCCAGCCAAGAGGCAGAGATGGCGGCGCAACAACTCCAAGTGCTACTCGATTCGGGGAACGTACCGGCGGACGCCCAACCCAGCGTAAGACAGGCCATAGAGGCGGCCCGAAGCTCGGCCGCCTTGGCGGAACAAACCGCGGCTCGGGCTCAAGAGGCGCTCGACACGGCAGATCTGGCCGCGGCGCCCACAGGAGGGGATGCCCAAGCGGACTTGGCCGGCCAATTAGCTCTCCTGCAAATCCAAAATGCGGCGGAAAGCGGACGTGAAGCGGCGGTCGCGGCCGCGGCCCCGACATCTACTGTTCAAGCGTCGAGGGAAGCCTCCCTGGCGGCGGCGGCGGCGGCCCTCGCGGCTTCGGCGGCGGCCGTTACCGCGTCAGATACCGGAGCGGATCTAGGCGATCTCATCGACACCGCCTTGGTAAGGGCGGAGGCGGCCAGTCTTGCGGCTAGGTTGGTCGCAAACGGGTCGGCGGAGCCACAGGCGGCGAGGGACGCCGCGGACGCCGCCGCCGCCGCCGCCGAAGCCGTGGCCGAAGGGGCTCGGGACGCGTCGACTCCCGGAGGGATCGACGCGCAAGCGGCGCAGGTGTCACTGGACGCGGCGGCAGTGGCCCGCCGAGCGGCGGCGGAGGGACCCGACGAATTTCCCAACACCACTATCCAATTTTTGACGGTGTCCAGAAACGCCATCGACTTGTTCTCAAACGCGCCGTCGAGCGCGCTGTCACCCGAAACGAACACGGCCATTCAGGCGGCGGAAGAGGTGGCCTTGCTAGCGGAGGTTGCAGGAATCGCGGCGGAGTCCGCCGACGACTCCGACGCCGCTCAAAGTCTGGCGGCGGTCGCGGGCTCAACGACGCGAATGGCCATGCGAACGGTCCGAGGCCCGAACAGCAGAATGGCACTCGGCCTGGCGCAAGAGTCGCTGGCGGTCGGCTTGACGGCCTCGGCCGCGGCCATCACCGCCACGTGCTCGGCGGCGGCGGCGGGCGCCGGGGCGGAAACGGCGGCCAGATCGGCGTTGAGATCCGCGGACGCGGCGGCAAACGCCTCCAATTTGCTGAGCGACGGCGGCGGCGGCGTGAACGCCACGGTGAACGCCGGGGTCGCGGCATCCGTCGCGGCCGCAGCCGCCGCAGACGCGGCCGGGTCGGCTTCGCGAGACGGATCGGCCCTGGACAGGGAATTGGCAGAGGTGGCCGCGGAGGCGGCCGCGATCGCATCCAGGGCCACCGCGGCCGCACGACGCGTGGCCGCCGCCGACATTGACGCGCAGACGGTAACGGACGCCCGGGACGCGGCCAGAAGAGTGGACGAGGACTGGGCGGCCTTGACGGCCAGAGTGCGAGGCATGCTGGACGAGGCCGCGCAGGAAGGCCCCGGGGAGCTCCTGACTCAACTGGCAATCCTGAACGTGGCGTCCACGACGCGGGCGGCCACCGAGTCAGGAAGACGGGCGGCGGACTTTGCCGTGACGACGACCACGGCGGTGCAACCGCTGGATAGCCAGACGGCCGCCATGCAATCCTTGGCGTCCGTGGCGGCCTCCACCGCCGATTTGGCCGTAAGAGGGGCGAACACCGCCTTGGATACGTCCGCGGCGAGCGGCGCCGGCGTCCCGATGTTGTCCTTGGCCGCCGCCGTGGCTGCGGCCGCCCTGCCGCTGCTGTTATAAAGTCGCCTTGAAATCTTGTAAATTTGTACATTCGGAAAAGTATGTCACTTTGTTTTCCTGATAATCTATGTATTTAGTATTCTGTATTCAATCAAGCTGGGAAACCGTAGATGCGTTTCTGTCACAGTAGTCGGTTCGAGACGAAAATCAAAACGGATTGAATTGTGGGCAGGGTGAAAATCAAAATAAATGAGCGCTAAATAAATGACAAGTTGGAGCCGCCTCGCGCCTGATTCTGAAGCTAAGCGTAGCCTTTCACAGAAGAAATGATGGTGTGTGGCCGCCGACATGCCGCGTGACATTAAGGATAAAAGAAATGAACTGCCGTTCCCCGTGCAAACCTTTGGAACGCTCCCTTTTAAAGGTCTACATTTTTGGAATCGCTGAATCATCGTTCTGTATTTGACATGATAATAAAAACCAAAAAGACCCGAGGCGTCTTTTCTGAATCCCCACCCGCGCCGCAGCTACATGAACACACGCGCCGGTCGTATTCATATTCATACAAAAGAAAGCTTCACCGACCGAGCGCGCACTCGTTCAAAGGAGTTTTGAAAACACCGGGCTTGCTTTTGCTAGGGCGACTCCTTGTGTTCAGACAGGAGAAAATGCTTGCGACGCCACCGCTTTCGAGCGCGAATTGCTTTCAGGCGGCGCAGAAGGAGGCTGCACAAATTCGTGTTCAGCTGTTTGCCTCGTCACCGAGATGCATTTCTGCATGTCCGTTTAGCCGCCATCACGAATGAAACATGCGCCTCTTGCGTCCTTTGATTCTCAAGCTCAAATACGCATTCGGCGGAGCGGCATCCGCTCGCCGAAACCCGGCAATGACCTCCGTTTTGGGCAACGGGCTCGTAAACAGCGTTATTCAACCGGGCCCGCAATTCAAATAAAATGTGGAAGACCCAACAATAGGCAGCACCGGGCACGCACCGGGCGATAGATAGATAGATAGATAGATAGATGTCAAATCCTGAAATAAAACTTTCATTACCGTATTGAAGGTGTCATTCGTGTAACATATAACGGTAGAATGAACGTGACAAGACCGTGACGTCGCTTGTACGTTAAAAAGCGGATGCGTGACTCGTAGGCGATAGTTGCTGATTTTGATTGACGGTACACAGGTAACGGCGACGGAATCCAAAGACGGCGGACGTGAGGTCCAGTAGGAGGCTGATATATAAAGCGCACGTGGGACAAACATTCGGTCAGCAGAAAAAAAAAAAAAAAAAAAAAAAAAAAAAACAAGGCCCCGGTCAAAGAGCCCGAAAGAATATGGCGTGACGCGTTCCCGCGACTCGACGTGGAGTAAGCCGAAGCAAACGGCAAAACCCGGAGACCGACCGCGGGCCCAATCCAATTCTCCGCTCTCGTCGGGCGGGGGAGGGGTCGGCCCTTCCCGGCAAACGAGAGAGCCCCGACGGCCACTTGATGGCGGCAGAGAACAGAGTTTCCAAAAAAGAAATAATACAACGCGGTGTATTATTTCTTTTTGGGAAACTCTGTTCTCTGAGAACGGAGAGCGTCCGCTTCAAGTCCCACCTCAGACCGACAGCCGGACGCTTTCCCGGCGTACCCGTCCGGCTTCCCCATTCCTCTCGCCCCCGTCACACATCACATCGAACTCGATGTGATTCAAAGCGAGGGACACCCAAAAGGGGCGAGATCGGCGCCGCTCCCCGGGACGCCGAGTTCCCCCGGCCCCGTGGTAGAGCGCATTCCCGACGCAAACTCCTGGCCGGCGTGCGAATTCGCGCCCCCTTGTGGACTCGGGGCGAAAGTTCACACTCTTCTCCAAATGACTTTCTCGTAGCTTTTTCAACATGCTTCGTGGACTTTGACTTATATGGCGCTTTTCTGTGGCGCTCACCGCTAAAGAAAGGCTCTTAAGTACAATAAGGGCGCCGTCATGAAGGCCTGCGCGCCTTTACTCATCCCTATCCGCAATTGCTATGATTTCATTTCCTTTGAGTAGAAATGAGAACGTATTGAGTCGATCAGTTTTTCTTACCGCTCAAATGACGCGATTACCGACCAAAATTGTGGATTTGAATGTATTTTCGCAAATCGGTTGACGAGTCGCATTCGTTCGTTGATCGAAATCAAAGGCTGCTAAATCCTCAAATCGTCTCGTCCCGATTTTTTATGAATTTTGAGCAACCGCTTTCTCGTGGACAACCCGAACGTCCAATTAGGTGATGATTGGATTTAGGGTCGTAGTTTTTCAAACCGCGTACGGATTCGGCAACGCGGGTTTATCGGCTTGCAAGCTCTCCGATAAGAAGCGCTCATCTTTGATCAGCGTTTTGTAACATCTTTGGATCGCTCCCCTCGTCCAGCACGTCATTAAAAGAGAACGTCCAAGTTATTCGAAAATGACTTTTGGAAAATACGACTAACTCGCAAACAATCTGTGCCTCCGTATCCATATATTGTATTATTGTTTTCATATATATGTCCCGCGGCGAGGGTGGGGCCGCTCCACGGATAACATTACTCAAAGAAAAAAAAAAAAGCAACATTACATCCGGCGACCGCTAATTATTTTTGACGGCGTCGACACGGGTTACAGCTTAGTCCAAAAGAGCAAAAAACAACCAAGCGCATCACGGCGCCTGGAAAAAAAAAAGACGAAGCTCCATCTTTAATGGCAATTACACTTCACGAAGCCAGTCCGAGAATTCTGACCGGGTTTGAACACTGATCGTTCTTGCAAGCGTCGAGAAATGAAGTCTCCATATCCTACTAGGAGGTTTCCTACTCCTTTGGCGGACTGGTTTTTTTTGCGTCAAAGCGGAAAATCTTCCTCACTTTCCGAGAATAGTTTTCTGGCTCTTTGCGGCCAATCGGTACGGCTCCCTGAAAGAAAGGGGCGGCTTCCTCGCGGCCGAGCGCCAACGTGCGCCAGGACGCCGCGTGCCGTACCGATGACGCCCGTCGCCGAGATAAACAAGACAAGAGAATCCGGCCGCGTGACTAATTAGCCCTTAATGAGCCGGGGAGGGAGCAAGACCGCGCCCACGTACGCGGCCGGGAAACAAAAACCGTCGCCAAGCGTCGCCGGGCGTATTTGGCGAGCGACTCCCTTTGACGCTCGGGTTTTTCCGGGGCGGCGCTCGCCCTCCCAAATGACGGCGCGGCTCGCCAAAACACGCCCGCTTTCCAGATGCCGCGCCGATCATTTGAATCGGGTGCGTTGGGGAGAGAAAAGCCGAGAGCGCGCAGGATGCCTCGGCGCCTACGTTCTAGCTTGGCCGAACCCCGCCGTCCGTCCGCCGCGTCACGAAACCAAACGAAAAGGCTGCCGCTGCATCCAAACATTGAAGCCGTTGCCGAGTCAAGCGGCCGATCCGGTTCCGGCGTATAAAGTCCGAGCTTTTGAGAGCGGCTCTGTTGCGGGCCCCGAATTTTTCATCAGCGAATGACGTACGCGAGATGCGTTTGCGCGACTACTTTTGTTGTTGTCAAAATTCGACCCAAACACAGTCAGTCGTTTCTGCCGGTGTCTAAAAGTCAGTTTGAGATCGTCGGAGGCCCCGCGCGAGACCGAAATAGGACTGCGTCATTGATGGCTTTTGAGCGCTTGGAAGTGTGTTCCTGGCGCGCCGGCACACCTGCTCCTAATGATCCGGCTGCCTGATTAGCTACTTATGGGACTCAGGTGTGATAGCCGCAAAACATCCCGCGTGATCTCGCCCCTTGAGTTTTGGAGCAAGATATAGCAAACAAAAACTCCTCCTGCTCAAAAGAGCGAGCGGGAGTCAGCGGCCGAACAAATTCCCTTGTGTTCGTCGTTTGAAAGCGGAGACGCGTGTCCTCGTGTCCTCCCAAAACATAAATTCGCAAACGCAAATTCCAGGGCCCAGATTTTGTGATCGGAAAGGATCGGAAAAACATGAGGTTTAAACAGTCCTCTCGAGGCGCTCTCCAAACTTGTGCCAGCGGAACGTGCGTAAAACCGGGGGGGGAGAAAAAGGTTGGCTTAGTGCCGTGCTTCTCCATCCTTTTTTGCAAAGCCCCCTCCCAGGAAAGAGAAAGCTTTTCACGCCCCCCCCCCAATCTATTTATAAATAAGGTTAGCAGCTCTAAAAATTTTGATCACACCGATAGTAGCGTCCCTCGGCACAATCGTCATTTCAACGATGACTTTTGACAGTACCGTTCAATGTTGTTTACTATCGCAATGCTGAAGCGTGTTACAGGTTGGTTGGAATCTGAAAAAATAGCAAGTGTGTGATAGTCCCAAAAAAAACCAGATACTCATCCTTAGTTTATCGCCATTGCACTTCAGGTTTCAAAAACGAATCCTTTTCCCTGAGATCATCCCCCGACAATGAGCCGAGGGAAAGCGTGAGAAAAGGCTTTTGTTTCTGCAATGTGTCGCGTCATCGCGATAGAGTAAGGGTCGGCGTCGGGGCTTTTTGCAGGCGCTCGGGGATAGGGTTAGGGTTAGGGTTAGGGTTAGGCTCTTGGGGTTTTTTTCCTTCAGATTTAGACTGACCCGTATTAACCTTGCAAAAAGTCGCGATTAATACGAATTGATGTTTCGGTATACGATTCGAGGTATACTTCTCCTCGCGTCGACGATCATCCCATTTCGGGTTAGCCCGGCGAGCGTAGGGGGCACCAAAGTTTTCTTGGCCTCGACTCGAATGAAGATCGCTGTGACTTTTCTGACACGAAGTCAAGTAAAGCTCGTTCGCGGGAAGCCGCCCTTGAAGCAACGCTCCCGCGCCCCTTTTGATTTAGCGCGTTCGAGTCGACAGCGCACACAACCTCTGTTTTTGTTTTGAGATGTTATCGTCATGTTTCTGCGAGCGCACGAGCGGCCGAAAGGTTTTCCCGGCGGGTGGCGTTCTCGCGTTCGCAAATCTCCGCTGCGAAGGGAGAGACCGGAGTCTCGTAAGGAGCCCTTCATTCCCGCCTCCTGCCCCCCGCCGGCCACTCCCTTCTGAAGAGCGCGCCATTTTAGCATATGAGCGCCATACGGTCGCGGTCGTGTTTTCAGCCGGCGCGAGTGCGCAAAAGGTCGCCCAAAAAGTCCGGCGTTTCCCTTTTCGGCCGGCCTTTTTCCACTCCGCCCCTCGCCGCGGTTTTCTTTTCTCATCCGAGATCTCCCGAGAACTTTCCGTCATCGCCTCGAGACCGCCGAGCGAACTTGGGCGCCCCGTGCTTGTGCAGGCGGAATGACAATGGGTGACATTCTGACCTTCTGAACGCTTCCCTTCAAAGAGTCAAAAGTCACATCATGAGTCGTGACTTTGTTTGAATCCGCGATTGTGAAAGAGAGCGGATCGGCGCGAAGAAGTCTACAACAATGCCGCCGTTTTATCGTAGTCGTTAGCCAAACACAGGCAAAGGTCCGCCGGGCGTAGCCGGAGCCTCGTCATTTGCGTCGTTCATTCGGTGGGCGGAAGCGACCGGGACGCGGTCCGTCAATGGGGCTCGTTCGCGCGGAGGTGGGCGATTTCTCCCGCGCGCGTCGGAATCTCATCTCGTCGTCGGCCTCACCCGCTTTTACATGCAGTAAACGTCCCGCGATCGTTAAGTGGAACCGGCCCGTAGAATTTTCGGGCTAATTAAGAATCCTTTGTCCCTCTGGAACAATACGCTCACTACTCGGTTTGGCGTCATGTGGTCCACAGAGTTCCTCATCCGATGTCGTAACAAAGGTCTCGCTTCTCTTACGTAACATCGTCAGCGGATTGCTCCTCTGATCGGGGTGTTTGAGTTTTGATCAAAAGTACGTTTCGAACGGGCCTTTTGCACTTCTCCAGAGTCCGTAGTCACAAAGGTCCGGTACCTTTGCTGACTTGATGCCCCTTGGTGTAGTTGCACTCCAGGGCGGTCTGAAAGCGTTTGCCGGCCGTCCTGTTTTGGGCACCGGCTGACGCCCACGCAGTCGGTAAAATGTGTGCGCGGCGGATTGAGCGTTAAAACCCAATGGAGGTGCGCCAGCACAGTTGCACAATAACAAACCGCAAAAAACTATTAAAGGGTGACAGTGGAACCATCAAGTCTATGACATCAAATACCTGCTGCGCCTTTTTAGTCGGAAGAAGAGCTCTTTGAAGTTTATGTTTCTGCGTAACACGCGCCAGCGACACGCCTGTCCTCTGGTATCTCGCCCCTTTCAACTCGTTCACAGAAAAGCTGGTATTATGGGGGAAGGACTGCCAGGTGATAGGCGACCTTGCGGCAAAACCGTGTGGGGGGGGGGGGGGGGGGGGTTCCGTGCACGAGGAGACTCAGAAAATCATTCAGTGGATTTGTTCTGAGCTTGGTCTCGGTCACCAAAAAGGTTCCCAAAGGAAAAAACTCAAGCCAAAACGTGAACGCGGGCAGTTGGCCCGAAGGCCTTTGGTGCCAGCGCCGTCGTCTTGGCCCTGAAGTAGTCGGCCGGAGAAGCGCGCCTCTCCTTCGCGTTAGTGGTCTTTGGCTCCTCGAAAACCCACCGGGGCCCGATCGGGTGCTGACTGACAGGAATCTCTGGCTTTCTCAGTCCTTTTTCAAATCGATTCCCGCACGTAGATCCGCGCCAGAGTCGATACTTCCCTTTGGACGCTCGAAAAGGAAAGACCAATCGTCTCCTTTCCGACCTTTGGGACAAATTCCCCGCACGGGCCGACGTAAACCGACGAGTTTGCATCGTTCGGTAATTACAAAATAAAACTGGTCCGCGGCGTGGGTAAGCCATGCGAAAAAGGGACCAATACCCGGTTATACGTAAAGGTGGCTTTTGTTGTTTTATTTGGAGTAGCGCGTTAGCCAGTGCCTGCCTTCTAGCCATTTGGTCCGGTCCAGCACCGCTCACGACCCGGTCCCGGTCACGCCGCAGTACGTCCCGGCTGTCCGTCTCACCACCCGGCCCGGTCTACTCTCGGTCTTCATCCGAGGAACTCGCCTAATTGTGCATTTTCAGCCGCTGTTGTTTTCGGTTTTGACTGACTTGTGACAGAACAAAGCCTTGGCACCACAACATGGAAGCAAACTATTCCATTCCTTTTGGACTTGGACACTGTCCTGGGAGTGACTCACGCGGCTATTAAAAAATTGAAATGCCGTTTGACAAGATATGTTCTTTGGTTACTCATGTAGCTCATCAATTGAAACAAATTCCTCTATAGTACACTACAAAAGCCGACTATTTCTTGTCGACCGCACCTTCCATTAGGG